>NC_088402.1:47530773-48130773 GCF_034236695.1 Oncorhynchus nerka
TGTTATGTTTAGTCGAGATGTAAGGAAGTGCATAATATATACGAATCCCGAGGATTATGATTCAAAGGAGCCCGAAGAAGGTACATCGTCAGAAGAAAACTAAGTACGCGGCTGCGTTAACCACGCCCTGATACCCAGAGGACTGGTTCAACAATAAAAGGAGGGTCCTTAAAACCTACAGTTCTTCACTTACGCATATACCATGGATATTCCTACCACATACCAGGACTCCGAAACGTCATGGGGGCCTGACCCTAAGGATTCTATGCCTCGCAGCCCAACATTCTACTCCCCCCTGGCAAGACCCACGACACCCCCTACATGTACACAGCCTGAGGACGTGTTTGATGGGGTGGTCAGTACTATTTTTGTGGACACCATCAAGGCCTCTAGCCACGCTTTTAGACGCGGTGATTGGAGAGTATATACGAGAAAAATGCATCGGTTGTGAGATCACCCCAGCCAGCTCAGGCATCCTTGCCTATACGACCCCCCAAGATACTACTTCTTCAACCATTTTGAGGCGCTGGTGAAAATACTTTGGTCCTGCAGGTTTATACCATCGCTGGTCATAGCCCTGGAGTCTATGGGTCTTGTGCTGTCTATATTCCCAGAGTTTACGGGGTAACCGAGGCTTTCCTACATGAACTGAAGGAGGCGATTTACATCCACGAGAAACTCAAAGACATCCGATAACAAATACAGGGAAGCTGCGGTGGCTGATGTGATGACTTTCTGGCTCAATAAACCCCAAGAGACCGAGTGACAATTTGTTATTTAGATGTAAAGCAATGGGTAACTATGTGTATACGATGTTAATAAAATATTTTGAGAGAACTTACAAATGTAAGGGAATTACCCCCCTGTATTGGACAAAAATGAATGGGATGTCATTGGCATCGGACAAACCATATACACATTGTCCAATACCACCCAATTCGGCGTTGATTCATGCAAAGTGTATTGCAAATGCCATATGGCAATTGCCAGTTGTAACACTTTAAAAATTCAAAAATTGTGTCCTCGTCCCAGAGCGCTAAGAACCTTGGCGTGATCCTGGACAACACCCTGTCGTTCTCAAATAACATCAAGGCGGTGGCCCGTTCCTGTAGGTTCATGCTCTACAACATCCGCAGAGTACGACCCTGCCTCACACAGGAAGCGGCGCAGGTCCTAATCCAGGCACTTGTCATCTCCCGTCTGGATTACTGCAACTCGCTGTTGGCTGGGCTCCTGCCTGTGCCATTAAACCCCTACAACTCATCCAGAACGCCGCAGCCTGTCTGGTGTTCAACCTTCCCAAGTTCTCTCACGTCACCCCGCTCCGCCTCTCCACTGGCTTCCAGTTGAAGCTCGCATCCACTACAAGACCATGGTGCTTGCCTACGGAGCTGTGAGGGGAACGACACCTCAGTACCTCCAGGCTCTGATCAGGCCCTACACCCAAACAGGGGCACTGCGTTCATCCACCTCTGGCCTGCTCGCCTCCCTACCACTGAGGAAGTACAGTTCCCGCTCAGCCCAGTCAAAACTGTTCGCTGCTCTGGCTCCCCAATGCTGGAACAAACTCCTCACGACGCCAGGACAGCGGAGTCAATCACCACCTTCCGGAGACACCTGAAACCCCACCTCTTAAGGAATACCTAGGATAGGATAAAGTAATCCTTCTCCCCCCTCCCTCCCCCCCTTAAAAGACCTAGATGCACTATTGTAAAGTGGCTGTTCCACTGGATGTCATAAGGTGAAAGCACCAATTTGTAAGTCGCTCTGGATAAGAGCGTCTGCTAAATGACTTAAATGTAAATGTAAATGTCAACAGGTGGCGAATCCGCTCCACCATGGTTTTTCATATTGGAAATGTAACCCAAGTCAACATCCATAAGCAAAATTTTGAAAAAATGATTTTTTTGTCAAAAACGTATCACCCCTTAAAAAAGTGCTTTCTGGACTGTTTTTTCGAAATTCTTTCGATTTTTTTGTCAATTACACATGTGTAAGAACTGTATGAATATACTTTTGTCCAATTTTATTATCATATTATTTTTTTTTTTTTACATGCGCATAAGTAATATGTTTTGTCCATTTTCAATATGATTTCATAGGAAGTCAAAAGTCAAAAGTCAAAAATGTCAAAATTTTGTTAAAAACTTCACACACCCTTAAAAAAGAGCTTTCTGGACCGTTTTCGAAATTCTTTCAAATTTTATGTCAATTACACACGTATAAGAACTGTATCAACATACTTTAGTTGTATTTTATTATCATTATTATTATTTATTTTTTACTTGTGCATAAGGAATATGATTTGTCCATTTACAATATGATTTCATAGGAAGTCAAAAGTCAAAGTCAAAAGTCACTTTTTTGGGGGCCAAATGCCATAAGAAATTTGGCATGCTCAAAAATCCTGCAGAAATGCTAAATTGACTGGCCTGATGAACACAGGATGGCCTGGCAGTCATAGTTGCTCCTTTCCAACGCTCGTTGTGTTGACCTCATCATGTCCATTTTGAGATGTTTTTTCACTGATGAATCATATTGCAAGTGCACGTGCATTTGCTATATGGTTCAATGGGCATTTACCATATGAAATTTGACATGCTGAAAAATGTTAAATTGACTGGCCTGATGAACACAGGATGGCCGAGCAGTGATAGTTGTACCTTTCCATCACTCGTTGTGTTGATTTCATCATGTCCATTTGTTTATGTTTTCTCACTTTTGCAAAGTCACTGTGCATTTGCAATATGGTTCAATGGGCAGGTACCATCACGAATTTGTCATGCTATAAAAATCCTGCAGGAATGTGAAATTGACTGGCCCGATGAACTCGGGATGGCTGGGCAGTGATTCTGGTTCATCTCAATGGCTCGTTAGGGTTGATTTCAGAATGTCACTTTGGTGATGGTACCTCACTGTTTAAACATATTGCAAATGGACAAGAGTCACCAGCAAGTCACCGTCCATCAGTCGATTAGATATCATTCTGACACCAAACTGATACAAACTGACACTAAACCCACTTTTTCCAACTCGTTTAGTAGCCAACTATCACATACTTCAGAGCTGGCACAAAATTCACAACGCCTTCGGTTCAAACCATAAAAAAACCATAAAACACGTAGTTACGTTCTAGCTGCGGGTCCATTTCATATGTTACGTGTAGGCCTAGCTGAGGCGACCCCGAATCCCAAGTTTCGGCTCGATCGGTCATTTGGTGTCTGAGCAAAACCCTAATTGGTGCTGAAAATCCACTTTTTTCCATGACTTGCTACGGGGTCCTTGAATGAGCTATCGGACAGAAACGTTGGGGTCTGTCTATATGGGCCGAGACGGTCGCAATGCACCTAGTCTTGCCACTCTGGGACATTTCTAAATGTCGCCATTTTCGTGATGCAAAAATGAATTGAAGTCATTGCAAATGTACGAGGCTGTTTCTCGGTCCGAGAACCTTCTAGAGCCACCTAACTCACCATACACTATCGACCTGAGGTCTAGAACAGGTTTCTAAAGTTTCGGAACTCTAGGTCTGACGGTTCTTTTTTAGCTCGAACAAAGCTAACTATTGCAGGCACTGTCAGTCTCTACACACCCCTATACGTCCCTCCTTACAAGTTGTGTGTCTGTGTGATTAAGTTTTCCTTTGAAATTTTATGGGGAAAATGACTGATTTACAGTTCATGGGGGTTGCCTAATCACACATATGAAGTTTTGGAAAGATCTGACTTTTTTAACCTCTCGAAACAGCCCCTGAGACACCAATTATGGCACTTCCGGTTGGCACAGGAAGCTATAAGTCAACACATATCCTCATTGGGGTATGCTTTTACAGAATCCTGAGTTTTAAGTCTTTACGTTAAGAATTGACTGATTTACACAGGGTTGAATGCACTATGTCTATCAAACTGCAGGCAGGGTATGGATATACACTTTTAGGGTGATTTTAACCACTTCCGGTTGGTCCAGGAAGCTTAGAATCAACATAGGTAGACCTCATACTGGCCTGATGGACTGTTACCAAAGACAGGTTCATACGGCATTCATAACCCATATAGGCTTCAGGTTGAATTTAGGGGTGCAGGCAATATATTCCTATGGGGAGAGAAGTCAATGCAAACTCTTTGAAGTAAACACCTTCTTTTAACTATTAAGGGTTAATGCCACACGGTCAATGTTAGGCTTGCACAGATCGGAAGGACCTTAGGAACATACCTGAGGTCGAATTGTTCTTCTCACCCTAACGGTTCTCTCACTGTCACCCAAAAGCAAATGACGTTGTGGGGCAGGATTCATTTTGGGCCTACTTTTCTAATGGTCGCTGCGCGAGGTACGGTCAAGCGGGATATCTCGTTGAACTCGGCACGGTCTAGAGATTATGTTTATGCCATTGCCTGCTCTCTGTGTCTTTGTGCACCGCACTTTTTCACTCCATCCTTGCTGTGTGTGCGTGTGAGAGCTTTTCTTTGACATCTGTTGGGAGAAATGACTGATTTACAGTTCATGAGGGTTACCTAGTCACACATATGAAGTTTAGGAAGGAAGTGACTTTTTTAACCCTTCAAAACAGACAGTGTGACCCAATTAAAGGCACTTCCGGTTGGCACAGGAAGCTATAAGTAAACACATGTCTTGATTGACATAGCCACTTACAGAATCCTGAGTTTTAAGTCTTTAAGTTAAGAATTGACTGATCTACGATCTACACAGGGTTAAATGTAGTCATTTTCACCTTTGAAGGTTATCAAAACACCTTTTGGGTCAATTTAACCACTTCCGGTTGCTCCAGGAAGCTTAGAATCGACACAGGTAGACCTCATATAGTGGTCTGATGGACTGTCATAGAAGACAGGTTCATAAGGCATTCATAACCCACATAGGCTTCAGGTTGAATTTAGAGGTGCAGGCAATGTATTCATATGGGGAGAGAAGTCAATACAAACTGTTGTAAACACCTTCTTTAAACTGGTAAGGGTTAATGCCACACGGTCAAGGTTAGGCTTGCACGGATCGTGAGGACCTCAGGTACGTTCCTGAGGTCTAATTGTGCTTCTCACCTTAACGGTTCTCTCACTGTCACCCAAAAGCAAATGACATTGAGGGCCAGCCTTCATTTTGGGCCTTCTTTTCTAATGAGCGAGCTACGGTCAAGCGGGGCATCTTGTTGAACTCGGCACGGCCTAGAGAATATGGAAATGCCATTGTAGGCTTTGTGTGTCTTTAAGCACCGCACTTTGTCACTCCATCCTTGCTGTGTGTGTGTTTCTGTGTGTGTGTGTGTGTGTGTGAGAGAGAGATTTTCTTTGACATCTGTTGGGAGAAATGACTGACTTACAGTTTATGGGGGTTGCCTAATCACACATATGAAGTTTTGAAAAGATCTGACCTTTTTAACCCTTGGAAACTGCCACTGTGACACCATTTAAGGCACTTCCGGTTGGTACAGGAAGCTATAAATAAACTCATATCCTGATTGGGGTATGCCTTTACAGAATCCTGAGTTTTAAGTCTTTACGTTAAGAACTGAGTTATTTACGGAGGGTTTAGTGAGTGTGTGTTATTTCAGAAAATCATAGAAAATCACAGAAATCTCGCAGAGCTCCGCAGCACACTTTAAAAAGATTCGTAAGAACACCCTGCAACTGGATCTGTAACCGTTGAAAAAAAAACACCTATCCGTGAACATCACCAATCTGTCATTGTACGATTTCTCTTAAATGACGATAGATAAATGGCTGGTTCTTTTTTTATTGACACCGGAGGCTGTGAAGTGAAGTGGAATTTTTTTTTCTCTATTTTCATTTTGGACCTTTAATCCCAGATAAATTGGCCATAACTCAAAAACCGTTGAGGCCTAGACACCATCTTGTTCGGGGCCAACTGCCCATTATGCCAAACCTACGCTCACCGAGTTTCGGCTTCGAAATATTTTCCGTTTTCGAGATAAGGCCCCGTCATGAATCGTGATGTTTTGTCCAATAGCAATATGATTGCTTATGCCCTCTTGTGGGAATTTCCGGGACAGCGGAAAAATGACCAAAATCTGATTATTTTTGTAAAACGGAAACCGAATGTCCGACAAAGTTCATTTGATGTCTTCCCGGTAGGTCCGGCCCTGCCGCTCGGCCCGACGGCGTCGGGCCGAGTTTTAAAAGTGGGACTTTAGTTGAAAAGTGTTGGGGGCCACGTTTTTATTAAAAAAGTGTCTATCTCCAGCAGTTCGTCTGAGTCACATGCTTTGATGAAAGGAAATGCCCTTTACCCTCTCCAAAGAATTACCATAAAAACCTTTAGCATACCTGTGGGCAGCAGAATCTGCAGTCAAGAAAACCTATTTCTAGGCCCTTTACCACGATACGTGGTTATAGGTTTGGTTGATCACGCCTCTAATACGGGCAGCTTAAATAAAAAAACATTTAATTTTCAACACTTCAATGCAGAGTATGTAGCTCTGTGTCAGCACGGACGTCAGGTCCCTGCTAAGGCTTTCCAACCGCAATTTAATAACAACATATCTGTGCAAGAATTTTACAATCTATTCCTGGCTACCGGGAGATCTCTCTTTACCTATTGACAGAAATGATTTTGCAGAGGGTTACACAATGTATGCTTTCAATTTATCACCTGATGATGACACCTCAGGAAATCTTTCGGTGGTGTCCCAAGGTAACCTCAGGCTGGAAATGCGTTTCCGTACACCTTTAGCCTGTACCGTTAGCATGATTGCATGCTCTGATTCAATCTTGGAAGTGAATAGCCGAAGACAGGTTTTAGTAGATTATTATTAAGGATCGTTGAGCAAAGACATGAATACCCAAGAGTTGGAAGGGCTCATGAGCCGACTGATTGTAAAACAATTTTGTGGAGTGTTGCCTTGTGAGGAATTACCTATGGAGAAATGGACGGAGCGGCCTGCCATGTTTATTGTCAATACCCATCCTGAACATTGGCTAGCTGTGACATTAGAAGAGGAAGGAGGAAGAACTTTTTTTGATTCCTATGGCTTTCACCCCGGTTTTTCACATTTCCCCAAATCTATTAACCTGTTGCTCCTACCCTCTACTTTTTTGAACATTTTGTTAAAAATCGCGCAACATTTCAGCGCCCTTGTAACGGCTTTCTAATGGTGAAGGAGAGTCGGACCAAACTGCAGCGTGTCTATTGTGATTCATCTTTAATAAACAAACGTAACACACAACAAAACACTAACACTACAAAACGAAAACCGAAAACAGCCTATACAAGTGTCTACTAACCTCTAACCAGGACATCAAGACACACAGGACAATCACCCACAATACAACCAAAGAATATGGCTGCCTAAATATGGTTCCCAATCAGAGACAACGGTAAACACCTGCCTCTGATTGAGAACCACTTCAGACAGCCATAGACTCTCCTAGAACACCCCACTAAGCTACAATCCCACTATACACACATTCCAAAATCCCAAGACAAAACACACCACAATACAAAAACTCTATGCCACACCCTGGCCTGACCCAATACATGAAGAAAACACAAAATACTTAGACCAGGGCGTGACAGCCCTGCTACTCATGCCAGGAATATAGTAAGTTCATATGGTTAGAATGTGTGGATAGGAAACCCTCGGACGTTTTTAAAACTGGTTAAATCACGACTGTGGCTATTACATAACGTGCGTTACATCGGAAAGCGCAGGAAAACCTGATCACAGAAAATGGAAATAAATATCCTTGCGCCACTTCCAGCAATTGTTAACAGTGAGCCGAATTAGATAAGACCGAGCATTCAACTCCCACAGCATCCCCATGTTGTCTAGAGTCTTGTGAATTGAATCATCTTTGATTTTTGGTTGAACCGAAAGAGGGGCACGACTTACCTCCGGTCTCCGCCCAGATCATTCCGGAAGAGCTCTCTCCTGAAATTTTTTCCAAGACAACAGCTAATGATATTTACATCGCCTACGGATGATTTTTATCGCTTATTAACGTTTACTAATACCTAAAGTAGCATTACAAACGTATTTCAAGTGTTTTGTGAAAGTTTATCGTCTACTTTTTGAATTTTAAAAATGACGTTACGCTGAAATCGCTGTTTTTTTCGTTTATCACACAGTCTACATATAACGATATCTTGGCTTTATATGGCCCGATTTAATCGAAATAAAGACCCAATAGTGTTTATGGGACATCTAGGAGTGCCAACAAAGAAGATGGTGAAAGGTAATGACTGTTTTCTATTTTATTGTGCGGTTTGTGTAACGCCGAAATGCTAATTATTTTGTTTACGTCCCCTGCTGTGCTTTTCTGTTGTAGTGTATTGGTGCATGCTATCAGATAATAGCTTCTCTCATGCTGTCGCTGAAAAGCATTTTAAAAATCTGACTTGTTGCCTGGATTCACAACGAGTGTAGCTTTAATTTGATACCCTGCATGTGTATTTTAATGAACTTTTGAGTTTTAACTAATACTATTAGCATTTAGCGTAGCGCATTTGCATTTCCAGAGCTCTAGTTGGGACGCAAGCGTCCCAAGTAGAGGCAAGAGGTTAAAGCATTTTTGACCAAAAACGGCTCAAAGATATACTACAGCATCAAACAAGTGCAAGATAACCTTTCCACTACATGCGGTCACCACTGTGTATTCTACCTATGCCAAAGAGCCCGGGGAGTTTCTTTTGAAGATGTTATGTCTCTTTATAAGGATTATTTAAGAAGTAATGATAACGTTGTAGCTTGTTTTGTTAGAAAATATCAAAAGTGTTCAAATGTGTATCCTTTAAGACCGTGTAATCAAGGCGTATGCTCACGTCAAATGGTTCAAGAATGCCACAAATGATAAATTGCTTAATTTTTCAAATAAAATGTATTGAATTTAATCATAGTCATTCAAAAGTCATTCAAAAGTCTAACCACCCAGAGAGATCGGGATTAGGGAAAGGTCTGGAGGCGTTCAGGGGGGTAAATTAGTTATCATCATTCATTTCATAGGGATGCGGGGTTGTTGGGGCATCTTTAGAGGTGCTGTATCTCATTGAAGGTTTTTGTTTTAAAGAGTGAATCTGTTGACGAATCTTATAGTTGGGTACACCCGAGAGGGGAATGTTGAGGATGGCCAGGGCCTTAAGAAACGGAAGCCACCCTGGAGGTCTTCTGTCATCAGCAACCTTGTGGGCTGATGTGGTACTTTTAAGCAAGTCGTGCATATGTGAACCCCTGACAACAGAACCCTGAAGGATAAACTCTCCTTTGACGTTACAAGTAGCGGCCCCATTTGAGTCTTTTATCTTGTTCATAATGTATCTAACATTTTTCCTGTTACGTGCCGGAACATGGGTTAACAAGTCATGCATAACTTTATCTTCAACAGGCATTTGATCTTCAGACGGTAAGCTCGCAGGTACAGGCATTACAGGGGCTTGGCTCTCGCTAGGCTCGTCATCCTTTAAAGGGTCCGGTAGGGAAATAGTTAAATGGCCGGTCTCTCTCTCCCAACTATCCAACTCTTGTTGTGGCACCAGATACATTTTATTGGCCATCACCCTCTGTGTTCAACCCCCACGTCTGGCAGCAATAAGGCTGGTGATGAAGGGCACGGCTATACTTAGTAAAGGTAGAATAAAACCGCCAGACTGTTGTATGCTATTATCAGGCTTTTGAGATAACACATGTTCAGAATTCTCTAAAATACTTTTTACAAAACAAGTTTTACCACTATTAGATGGCCCTGCGATTAAGGCCGAAAATGGTAGTTGCAACCGTGGGTCAAAACCTTCTACAGCAGTCATTATATCTTAAGCTTTAAGACACCCTGCGGCTTGTAACATAAGTCAGTAGCCAAAGGGCAATGTGGTTCCGTCAGGCAAAAGCAGTCTCTTGTCATAGACTACCCTGAATCTTTTAGTAAGTGGGGCATTCCTCAGATGGAAGCCCTTTTTATCCAAAACAATCTTTTTGTAGGAGCTCAAAATCTCCAAGTCACTATTCCTGTCATTTATGAACCCCTCGACCAAGCGTGTGATTAATTCCAATTTTACACGCGGGGCATTTTCATAGTTTTGAGTCACGCCTTTGGCTGTCAACACCAAGTGATTCTTTTTAGTCCTAAAAGCATAGCTTTTGGGCCCATAGGAGGACCATTCTGTGATATGGTCACCCTCTACGAGTTCACTCGTTAAAACCTGTTAAGTCTACCCCCTACTTTTTCGAACATTCTGTTAAAAATCGCTATTGAATACACATCGCCCCGTGATCAATTTGATAGATTATCAACGTTTACTAATGCTAAAGTTGGATTACAAAAGTATTTCGAAGTGTTTTGTGAAAGTTTATCGTCGACTTTTTTAATTAAAAAAAATGACGTTGCGTTTTAAAACAGTGTTTTTTCCTGGATCACACACTCTTCATAGATCGATATTTAGGGTATATATGGACCGATTTAATCGAGAAAAAAAGACCCAATAGTGATGTTTATGGGACATCTAGGAGTGCCAACAAAGAAGATCGTCAAAGGTAATGAATGTTTTATATTTTATTTCTGCGTTTTGTGTAGCGCCGGCTATGCTAATTATTTAGTTTACATCCCCTTCAGGTATTTCGGGGTGTTGCATGCTATCAGATAATAGCTTCTCATGCTTTCGCCGAAAAGCATTTTAAAAATCTGACTTGTTGGCTGGATTCACAACGAGTGTAGCTTTAATTCAGTACCCTGCATGTGTGTTTTAATGAACGTTTGAGTTTTAACGAGTGCTATTAGCATTTAGCATAGCGCATTTGCATTTCCAGATGGCTAGATGGGACGCATGCGTGTCGGGTCGACTTAAGAGGTTAAGCCACCCAGATAGTTGCTGAGTGGGGGGCTCCAATCCCCCTGTTTGCTTACATAGACCACAGAGTCTGTGTCGTGGTAAAGAACCCGCCTCTGAAGCTGCTCCATGAGCGTGTACAGTTCAAGTCGGCCATAGGCCGTGGTAAATGCTGGCAAGAAACACATTTACATTACCCTGGGGTAGAACCCACTTCTTCCTACGTCGCCATTGCACCAGGGCAATGTCTTGACTCAAGAATTAAAAATGTGAAATTTCGTATTGGTCCGAAAAAACAAATTCCAAAAATTCTTTGGGGTCTTTAATAATCGACGTTGTTAGCATATTACATCTCCGCGATAATTTGCCCCAAAGCGAATTTAAGTACAATTTCGACACATTTCGTTTGGTTTTGTTGACCTCTATTCTGTCAGGGTCAAGAAGTATGCCTTCTCTGTCGTGATAGTCTTGAATGTACCTGTCTTTGCTCTCTTGATCTGTGACCGATGCAGGATAGCCTGAAGCCATTTGCTTGCATCTCAAGAAGGTCTTGATGTACTCTTTAAAAAGAGTGTCTGATTTCCTGGAAAAGTTCCACACTTCAAAGATTTTGGCCACACGATACCCCATCTCTAAAGCCTTAGAGAATTCAACTGTGACCCAAACCCCTGTCAGAGCTCTTTCTTGATCTGAGTGATCACATTGGGGTTTGCGGTTTGTTTTCACTGCAGGTGCGACAAAGGGGAAAGAAAAGTTTTCCTTGAGGGCCCCTGTAAGGCAACACTGGTATAAACAAACCCCTAGGAGGGTAGGCAGTTGCTTTGATCAGACCAAAATAGTTTTGAGGTAAGTCAAAATCGTGATGAATAATTTCCGGATGCCCCATAGGATAGCATGAGGAACTCATTACATGAGGATAAAGGGATGTAAAATCTACATATCCTATTGTCTCGTCGGGTTGCGCTACATACCGCAAGGTCAAAGCATTGGTGCGGCCTCCATACAAGGCCTGTCGTGGTTCCAGTGGTTCTGGTGTGTCATAGCTGGAAAGGAAGGCTTGAACATGAGGATCAGACTTTTTGAGGGCGGCCCATTCGTGCTCCCACAAAACCTCTACTTTTAGCCCGTAAGTAGCCTGTAAAGAATCCAATTTGTCTTGAAACTCTTGGTACATTTCCCCAAAAGTATTTTAGGTTAGGACACACATGGCCTGGGGCACAAAGCAAGATTTACAACCGTGGAAGAAACAACCGTTGTACTCATACACGGTCTCAACACCGTCAATCTGGGTGTATCCATCTACATGGTAAGAGCCAAACGCCTTCTCCCCCCGATTCAAAACATGTTAAATAAAAATGTCTTTATCCTGGGCCATATACTCCCACCATTGAATGGACCCACTAGAGTATGACTTGAATTGACGTCGGTAGTTGTCAGGCGAGGGGATTGCTATAGAGGATGTAGGCAGATAGTGTGTACGGTTTTCATGCATGCCGATGCAATAGTTGTACAACTCCAGGGGTCAATGCCTGCATCTTTGATTACCTCTTCTCTGAATCTGAGGCATCCTTCACAAAGTATAACCACATCATTGTCACAGTATGATTCCATCTCTTTATGGAAATCAAAGGTGCCATGTCTTACTGTCTCGTACCACGTCATATATAATATAATCCAACATAATGTAGATTCTCCTCAGATGTGAATAAGTGGGGAAACCAGCCTTTCACAGAGTTTTCAAAACCCAAGGCCTCTGGCATTTGAGCCAATCTCATGGGTAAGAAGCTTAAATTGTCAATGTATCTCTGGTTGAAGGCTGGGTCTACAAAACACAAGATTTTACTACCTTGAGCTATGACACTGGGTGCCACGCCTTGCTGTATCAAAATAGGTAAATGAACCACCGATTGCTGATTTGTCTCAAAATCATAGAACACATATTTCTCTGAATGTTCATCTTCAGCCAAGGGCTGAATATAACACTCGTGTGGCACTTCTTGAACCACTTCAGCGTCTCTGCTTTTCAAAGGCCCTTTACAGATTGGACAATGTATGATTCCACACACATGCGGTTTAGGGCTATCTATTTTAAGGTTGTAATTGCAATGACATTTTGGGCATTTCTTGTTCATGTCACAACTGCTTACAGATTTACATGCCTTGGGGTGCCATGTTTAAATTTTGTGTTTTTCGTAACAGTAGGTCGAACGACATGTGCGGTGGCAATCCTCACAGGGTGTCAAGGTTAAGGGTTGCATTGGGCAATCTGCATCCTGACATACTGAACAGTTATAACGGCACGAGTGCCTCCCCTTTCGGGTGTAGCCGGTATGGCAGGATGGACACACATATGGTGCGCCTAAAAAAGCAGTGATGTTGGTAACGGGTAGTAATGTTCGTTTTGCACATAAAAGTACAGAATCTGAGGATGCGGTTGGGGGTTGTTTTGGAACTTCAAGAGAGCTGCATTAGCTCTACTGTGTTACAAAACCACAATCTTGATATTCAGAAAGTTTTCAAATGTGACTATGTCAGCCACAGCATCCTGTATACCGAGACCCACGGCCGTTTGGAGCTCTCTAGCCTTTTGCAATGCCGTCAGATCAGTACATCCAGGGTTAAGTAAATGCGCTAGGCCTATTGCAAAACACAGCTTATTACCTGGATTGTGAACATTTATGAGGTAGGCCCTTTTATTGCTTATGATTTCTGACTGCATTAGGCTATCAAGCTTCCTTCTCTGACCACCACCACCCTGGGGTTGATGCATTATTTGCACTACAAGCTCGAGGGTCCGATCTGCTATGACGGCTAAATTTGACTGAACAAGGCGTTCTAGCAGTGCGATAAATTGTTCAAGATCTGCTTCGCCATTGGGTAAAATAAGAGATACTGTGTTATGCAGGATATCTCCACAAATTTCCAACTGTAAGACATCACATGGTTCGCCATAATCTCTTGTCTAACAGATCGTTCAGAGTGTACAATATCATTACGTAAAACACAGCATAATCAAGATTCTGATTCACCCATAGGAAATTGAAAAACTGTTGAATCTCTGTATTGTTGAATTTATTCCGGTACACAACCCGGACACGTCTATCAATACCATCTCCCTCCTGATTTATTAGACAATTTTACAATTCCCCAAAAACATCATGTTGCGTTTCAGACTCTACTGACATGGGTGTTAACGGTTGGGATGTCGCTGTTGGTGTAGCGGGTGCCGAAAATGTCCGGCTCTCGTTCATCCGATTAATTAGGGTTATGAGGGCTTCGGGAGTCTGTGATAACAGGTTTTCATCAGGCGTCCCTGACTCGTTCATACGTTTAATAATTTCTAGGAGTTCTGGCGGTATCTGTGCTAAGAGGCTTTCAACTGTCTCAACTTGTTCCTGTGGTTCTGCCATTTGGATAATTAAGGATGTGTCGTTTTTGGGTATTTCTGGAATGATCCGTGTTACATATATGATTTTAGAGCTTGTATTTGCGTTTTTTAATCGGGTTGCTGTTTAATTAACATGCGTGGAATTGTTCTATGCCAGAATAACATATCGTCTCGGTACTGTCTCTCAAGTAAAACCCCCAGTCGTTTGTATAGCAAAACGTTCCTCGATTTCAAAGCCCTGGAAAATACTGTGATAAACCTTGCTTGTTCTATTTCAGATCCTGATGTTGACGCCATAGAATTGTCGGGGTCAAGAAGGTTGGCCGCATCACAGAATAACTGGTCGTCAACCTCGGAAACGTCATTAAAAACAGGGATATCCTCCGCTTTGGTTGTTTCATTGGGAATGTTCAGCTCTAGATGTATGTGGCCTTCTGTGCCGTTTTTCGCCGGGGAGGAGTCTGAAAGAAAATAATACATACAAAATAGGTCATTAAATATAAAAATATGTTAGATACATAAAATGTCAAATACACAAATACTGAAATGTATTTGACATTTTATGTATCTAACATATTTTTATATTTAATGACCTATTTTGTATGTATAATTTTCTTTCAGACTTCTCCCCGGCGAAAAACATATCAGAATAGCCTGCGCCAAAAAAGCAGAGGTATTTTAACTATGTATTGTTAATATTAACAATACATAGTTAAAATACCTCTGCTTTTTTGGCGCAGGCTATTCTGACGAATCGCAGAAACCGGGGGGGCGTGACTTTTTTTGATCAAGCGTTCCCGATTCTGCCGGGCGTGTATCGTTGGAGTCTGAAATAAAACATTATTTGACCTTGTTTTAACATAGTCTATCAAAAGAGGTATAACTAATAAAAGACGTATAACTAATAACAAATGTATAATGGTCTCATACCGTATCCATAGAGCGCCGAATCGTGAAGCCTCAAGTTCCCTGCACAGTAATTTTCTGGAGGTGTTGATTCAGAGCAATGCACTTGGGCCACAGTTGTGCGTTGATTGTTGGGACATGGAATGTGTAGCGAGTGGGTTGAGGTTCCCAGGGGAGTTGTCGGGACGTTTAAATTCTCTGTTCGCGGTGTGCTGGAAAAAACGTTCGTGCAGAACGGGAGAATTGCATCCAAGTCACCCGTTGTGTCAGTTGTCCATAACAATGCCTTTATCCTTCTTCGCTGTATGTCGGCTGTAAATACAAAAAATAGCTTTTAAAATAGTACACACAATTTGTTTTTAAATTTCTAAATATTCTTGGGTATGTGATTATTTGGACTTACGTCGAAAATATGCTGATGGCGATTGGCTGCCGGGGTTTTGAGACTGAGAATCACGGTCTAACTCATTGTGTTCCAGATCCGTTAAACCTCTTAAAAGCTGCGTAAATGATGGGGACCCTAACAAACGTTAGATAATATTAACAGTTATACGATATATATACACTTTAACATTTATGTGCATTTGGCCTGAAATACACACATAACTCGTGTTTAATATTACAATAATATCACGAGAATATTCAAACAAAACTTAAAATATTTTTTTCACTTACTCACCTCCAGAAATATCCATTAGGAGGGCTTCCTAATGTTATCTGTCCTGGGACTGCTGCCTGGTGTCTTACGAAGTTGTTCAGAGTGCCCACTTTTCTTTTTTTCTGTATAAATATTCTTAGGTATGTGATTATTTGGACTTATGCCGAAAATGTATCGCTTCCCAATCACTTATGTCCAGTAGCCTTCAGAAATATCCATTAGGAGGGATTCACTTATTCACATCTCTTTTTTAATCTGTCCTGGCAGCTAAATATTCGGGGCTGTGGGTTTACGCTAAAGCTGTGCTAACATAGTGTTAATTAAAGTATATGCTCCACTAGACTCGCTCCTCGTTCTCTCCCTAACTAGCGAAAGTACGGAATGAGATTACAGGGCCGTGGTGGCATTTTTTCGGGAGTTATCATGTATGCAACACCCTGTATATTTGGTTTAGAGAACAAAGGCGGTGAATTCAAACAACAGGAGGGGATGTCGAGACATTCTGTCTACAACCGGGGTGGGGGGCACCAGGCGTTGATTAGAGATATCAATGTTTAACCCCGGGGGGTCGGCAGATATCTGGACATGCCGTATGCATGATAGTGCAAACAGTAGTTTCAAACGATTCTCTACAGATAGAATGGGGCTACATGCTTGGGCCCTGTTGAACACACCCCCCTTTGTTTTTGAAACGCACACACACTCCTGCTGCTCCGTCACACGCACACTCACGCACGCACCCTGATTTTCCGTGTCTTTTTTGTTCACGACAGAGCGGGGTGATGATACATTTTCCCATCATTAAAGGGTGAGATACAGTTTTTAAATTCCTTTTATTGAATTCCAAAATATTTAGTACAACCTTTTTTAAGACATGTTAGAATGAATTACCAAATTTGACTAATATTTAAACATGCATCACAAGTGTTTTATGTAAAAACCTTGGAGGCCTGCAGTTGTACATTATTACAAACTTTTTAACATACCATTGTAGGAAAGACAAGAAAATAATACATGTTTTTTACAGACATTACATTTCTCTGCGACATACCAGGCATGCTTTGCAAAATACATATGAACTGACAGTTTTAGTCGCATTTGCACTATCAAATTGTTCACATGCTAAAATTGTCACTCTGGAGTCAGGGGTATACGCCATTGAAGCGATTCTTAGGGCCATCAGATCACTTCGTCTGCAGACCAGTTCTTCCAACGCATATCCGGGTAGACTTGAAGCGCTCAGGGCCTGTTCAATTTGACACAGTGCGAGTCTTATCTTAAGCCATTCTCTCATCCTTAGCGCTGGAGAAAAACTCCCGGGTTCTGCCCGATAAAGGGGTTTGGGGCCGCTGGCTGTGAATATCTTAACCGTAGATTCCTCAGGTTGGAATATGTAAGACATATATATGTCCCTCACTCGTACCCAAAACTACTTTAAAACATTCTGGAGCCTCACGCGAAACATCCTCCAGGCTTTTGTCATTGGGTTCATGACATGAGCTGCATAGCACCCCGAGAATTGGCCTAGGAGACATATTTTTATGTTCAATATTCTGGGCTTTATTTAAAAAATCTTGTTTACTGTTCTGGGGTCACATGCCTTGTTCTGGACTTTTATTTATAATGCATCTGCCACAGCCAATACCCCGGACATTCCTGCTTCATTAGATAACAACCATAAGGGCAATAAAACTGGGGGTGTGGGGCCATACTCTTTCAAAAGTTCAAACACAGAACCCCCCCAGTTCAACCAGGTCCCTAGACATCAATCAGCATGACAACTTCAAAGGATGCAATATAGATATAAACTAACACACCCTCTAACACGTGACCACAGGAACAGGATGTCCTGGCCGGAGGCCCATATTTGGACATGTATACGTCATCATGGACACAGGGTCATAAATCAAAATTTTGACCCGTGCCGTCTACTTTATTCTCTCTTACACTACCTACATTACAGTGGAAATGTAATGCAACCCAACCTAACTTGTAGCATATAACCTGTAGCTCTCATGCTCACATCCAGACCTCAAGGCTTTGTAGCACTGCTGGGGTACCATATCCCCTTGAATCAAGGTGTGGCATTAATCAGTCGGTTAACTACCAGGGAGAAAAGAAACCCTGCAGCACTGCGGACATTCCAGCCTGGGAGTGGAGCTCACACAGTGCAGAGGAAATAAACAGAAAGCAATTTACTAAGCATCCATGGGACATGATTGACTCTCACTGTGGGGAGAAGTATTGTAAATGACACCAATTGCACATTTTATTGAGCGTAAAGATATTCCATGCTGTCCTCCGTGACTGGAAGGGAGGTAGCTAGACACACTGGCTAGCAAATACACAAGTACACACACATACCTCTCTCTCTCTCTGAAATTAAATTGAGCTTATAGGGGGACAGGGACAGACCATTGGGATGACACAGTGAAGCACATTTCCTCATTCTGTAAAGTGTAAATGCTTTGTGAGCAGCACTTAACTACCTCCCAATAACTGGGGAAATGGGATCACACCATGTCATCAAAAACATTGTCTCAGCTAGTTAAGATAAATTGCTCATGAAAGTGTTTGATTGATATTGAAAATATATTGATATTAATATATATATATATATTAATATATATATATTGATATTGAAAATATAGCCAAATGCACACACCAAGCATTTTTTTTATTATTTCAACTGAAAAGGGATGTCATGAAAAGAACAACATGGTTTCTTATCGCCAGGGATCAAACTCAATGTCACGAATCCCGCTGAAGATGGTGCCTCTTCCTGTTCGGGTGGCGCTCGGTGGTCGTCGTCACCGGCCTACTAGCTGCCACCGATCCCCTTTTCTGTTTCATTTAGTTGTGTCTGATTAGTTGCGCCTGTTTTGTGTTTAGGTTTTGATTGTGGGCTATTTAAACCCAGTAGGCCCGCCGGCTTTTGTGCGGGCTTGTTTTTCTGTTTATGGTGTGTGATTATTTTGTGTTATTTATTTTTCCGGTCGGTTTCGTCCTGTTGTTTGGACTGGGTCTTTACGCACGCTTGTGTGTGTGGCGTGACCGTCTCTCTGGGTTTTTTGAAAATAAAAATCCACATCTTGTGAACTACCCTGCTCTCTGCGCCTGACTTCTCAACCCACTACTCATAGAAGCCTTGACACTCAAGGAAAATTCATTATTAACTGGGCGACTCAGGTGCATAAAGCACAACATTCTTAGTAGACTGTCACCTGAGACCTGGCAAATAGATGTCAGCCATTTCAGGAAAGGCCTTGGTCTGAACTGTAGACTCTGACTGTCCCAAATCAAAATAATAATTTCAACGGACTATCCTCATCTTCACAATCTATCCCAAGCACTGAAGGGCTCAGCTAACAAGAAGTCTCAGGCTTGTATTATAACAATAGAGGTGCAACCTCCAAAACCTCATTAAACTGTAAAACCATACATTTCAAATCAAATGTTATTTGGCACGTGCTTCATAAACAACAAGTGTAGACTAACAATGAAATACTTACTTATGGGCCCTTCCCAACAATGTAAAGAGAAATATAGAAAAATAATAACACGAGGAATTACCTCATACCCTGCATATCACCTCGGTACTGGTACCCCTTGTATTACAGCCAAGTTATCGTTACTCATTGTGTATCTATTATATCTTTTGTGATCATGTGTTTTACTTCTATCTATTTTCTATCTATTTTCTTTCTCTCTGCACTGTTGGGAAAGGCCCATAAGTAAGCATTTCACTGTTATTCCACACCACAGGCTGCTGAGGGGAGGACGGCTCATAATAATGGCTAGAACGGATTGAATGGAATGACATCAAGCAAATGGAAACCATAGCTGTGTTCGAATACTCATACTACCCACACTAGCTGTACTATTTGTGACGTGAATTGAGTATATAATATGCTTATTGGTCATTGTATGGATATAGTTAGTATGCCAAAAGTTCACAGATGTCGTACTAAATTCGGCAAAATATGAAGTATACACGCAGAAGACACTATTTCCATACTTTAGGGCCCATAAAGCAATTTTTCAAGAAATGGCCGTGGCTTCACGTTGTTTTCAAATTTGAAGACAATGGAGGAAAATATGCAGCTGAGGTCCAACGATAGCGGATACAAATTCATTGCTTTAAATAATTATGACAAATGTTAACAAAATATTGAGCAATGTAATAAAGTCAATACTTTTCAAATAAGTTACCTTACACGTTATGTTATCTGACAATTTGTTAGCTACGCTGTCCTTACGAACCACATAGCATATCATTACAGCAGTATGTACCGGTATGTTAACTATCTACCTAGTATAAGTAGTTAGTTGTATAAGTAGTTAGTTGGCTACTTATACATCAAACTTGCCAGTATATTAGCTATAGGCTATCTAACTAACTACCCAACGTTTATTTATTTGATTATTCACATCATTCTTAGCTTAGTTAAATGGACATTCGGGTGCTTTCGTAAATTCGCTCTGGCTTATCTACTCTGATTTCAGAGCACTCTCTTCTGAGTGTACCAGAGCACAGAATAATGAATTTACAGCACTTAACACCGGTTGAATACGGCCGGTGTCAGTTAATTTCGGCAAAAAAGCATAATTAAATTCTTGGGTGCTTGACTGCCGTTGTAAGGTCAGGAATGCTCCAAATCAACCCTACTCCTCGGCCTGAGCGTCTGATGTGCGCTCCATGAGCGAAACACTCTGAATTTACAAACAGACAATCTGACAACGCTCTGAATTTACGAGTGAATTCTGGCACTCCAGAATGAATTTAAGAACACACCCGAAGTCGTAACTATGCTAACTAGCTAGCAAGAGGTAGTATAGCAACAGCATCAATTTCTGGTAGACCGGCGAAGAGTTAGTAGGCTCAACTGAAAGGATACTGTTCCGTTACAGAATAATAAAATGAACTAATAGTATGTAGTATATACTCATTCAGTATGTAGTATACAGTATGCTAGTATAGGTATTCGAACACAGCTCATGTGTTTGATGTATTTGATACCATTCCACTTCTGCCCCTCCAGCCATTATCAAGAGCCTGTCCTCCCCACATATGGTACCATCAACCTCCTGTGGTCCACACCTGTTGTTTCAATGCATGTGACAAATACAATTTTATTTGATCTGATTAGTGCAGCAGCCCAGAAACTCTGACTGGTACCATGGCAAATATGTAGCACAACTCCAACTCCAACTCACAAGGCAGGAAATATAGCTTGACCGCATCTTCACTAGAGGTTGTTCACCTACTAATCTAACTGCAACTCCCATCTATGTATTAAGAGACTCAGGGGGTACACTAATTTGCAGACCCAACTCAATTAAATTAATCAAAACAGGAACATTTTACATTTGGCTAGAAATTCAAAAGGAAATTATCTCAACAGAGAAAAATGTCCTGCTCCGTGCTACCTTTATCCCTCCACTAGAATCCCCATACTTCATTTTTTTTTCACCTTTACTTAACCAGGTAGGCAAGTTGCGACCTGGCAAAGCAGTTCGACACATACAACAACACATGGAGTAGAACAAACATACAGTCAATAATACAGTAGAAAAATAAGTCTATATAAAATGTGAGCAACGAAAGCCTTGGCCAAATCAATGAATACGGCTGCACAGTATTGTTTCTTATCGATGGCGGTTAAGATATCGTTTAGGACCTTGAGCGTGGCAGAGGTGCACCCATGACCAGCTCTGGAACCAGATTGCATAGCGGAGAAGGTATGGTGGTATTCGAAATGGTCGGTAATCTGTTTGTTGACTTGGCTTTCGAAGACCTTAGAAAGGCAGTGTAGGATAGATATAGGTCTGTAGCAGTTTGGGTCAGGAGTGTCCCCCCCCCCTTTGAAGAGGGGGATGATCGCAGCTCCTTTCCAATCTTTTGGAATCTCAGACGACACAAAAGAGAGGTTGAACAGGCTAGTAATAGGGGTTGCAACAATTCCGGCAGATAATTTTTAAAAGTAAGGGTCCAGATTGTCTAGCCCGGCTGATTTGGAGGGGTCCAGATTTTGCAGCTCTTTCAGAACATCAGCAGACTGGATTTGGGAGAAGGAGAAATGGGGAAGGCTTGGGCGAGTTGCTGTGGGGGGTGCAGTGCTGTTGACCAGGGTAGGGGTAGCCAGGTGGAAAGCATGGCCAACCATAGAAAAATGCTTATAGTGGATTTATCGGTGGTGACAGTATTTCCTATCCTCAGTGTAGTGGGCAGCTGGGAGGAGGTATTCTTATTCTCCATGGACTTTACAGTGTCCCAGAACTATTTTGAGTTTGTGTTGCAGGAAGCAAATTTCTGGTTGAAAAAGCTAGCCTGTGTATTTTGGTTTCTAGCTTCCCCGAAACGTTGCATATCACGGGGGCTGTTCGATGCTAATGCAGAACGCCATAGGATGTTTTTGTGTTGGTTAAGGGCAGTCAGGTCTGGAGAGAACAAAGGGCTATATCTGTTCCTGGTTCTAAAGTTCTTGAATGGGGCATGCTTATTTAAGATGGTGAGGAAGGGATTTAAAAAAAATAACCAGGCATCCTCTACTGACGGGATGAGGTCAATATCCTTCCAGGATACCCCGGCCAGGTAGATTAGAAAGGTCTGCTTGCTGAAGTGTTTCAGGGAGCGTTTGATAGTGATGAGTGGAGGTCGTTTGACCGCTGACCCATTACGGATGCAGGCAATGAGGCAGTGATTGCTGAGATCTTGGTTGGAAACAGCAGAGGTGTATTTAAAGGGCAAGTTGGTTAGGATGATATCTGAGGGTGCCCGTGTTTACGGCTTTGGGGTGGTGCCTGGTAGGTTCATTGATAATTTGTGTGAGATTGAGGGCATCAAGCTTAGATTGTAGGATGGCTGGGGTGTTAAGCATGTTCCAGTTTAGGTCGCCTAGCACCACGAGCTCTGAAGATAGATGGGGGGCAATCAGTTCACATATGGTGACCAGGGAACAGCTGGGGGCAGAGGGTGGTCTATAGCAGGCGGCAACGGTGAGACTTGTTTTTAGAGGGGTGAATTTTTAAAAGTAGAAGTTCAAATTGTTTGGGTACAGACCTGGATAGTAGGACAGAACGCTGCAGGCTATCTCTGCAGTAGATTGCAACACCGCCCGCTTTGGCCGTTCTATCTTGTCTGAAAATATTGTAGTTAGGGATGAAGATTTCAGAATTGTTGGTGGTCTTCCTAACCTCTTGGGGCTAGGGGGCAGAATTTTCACTTTTGGATAAATAGCGTGCCCAATTTCAAATTCCTGCTACTCATGCCAAGAATATGCATATTATTCATAGATTTGGATAGAAAACAATCTGAAGTTTCTAAAACCAGAGGACTAACCGTTTGAATCATGCCTGTGAGTATAACAGAACTTATGTAAGCAGGCAAAAACCAGAAGACTAGCCGTTCAGAATTTTTTTTTTTAGGTCTCTGTCTGTTCAGTGCCTCTCGTTGAAAAACTATATTTCTTAGAAACCGGTTTTCAGTTCCTACCGCTTCCACTGGATGTCACCAGTCTTTGGAATTTGGTTGAGGTTATTCCTTTGTGCAATGAAGAAGTAGGCCAACTAGGAACTGGGTAACACTGTTGAGAGTTGCGCAAGACGTGAAGAGTAGCGCTGGTTTGTTTTCATTCCTGTATTGAACACAGATAGACACGTCTACAATTTGATCGATTATTAACGTTTAAAAATCCCGACAGTTGTATTACAAAAGTAGTTTGAAATATTTTGGCAAAGTTTATAGGCAACTTTTAAAATATTTTGTAGTGACGTTGTGCATTTTGGAAGCTGTTTTTTTCTGGATCAAACACGTCAAATAAATTGGCATTTTGGATACACTGTAATATGGGACGGAATTAATCGAACAAAAGGATCAACTGTGATGTTTATGGGACATATTGGAGTGCCAACAAAAGAAGCTCGTCAAAGGTAATGCATGTTTTATATTTTATTTCTGCGTTTTGTGTAGCGCCTGCAGGGTTGATATGCTACCCCCTTTGTTTACTGCTGGTGCTATCATCAGATAATAGCTTCTTATGCTTTCGCCGAAAATCATTTTTTAAATCTGACATGTTGGCTGGATTCACAACGAGTGTCGCTTTAATTGAGTATCTTACATGTGTGATTTAATGAAAGTTTGATTTTATATAATTTTTTTGAATTTGCCGCGCTGCATTTTTCCTGTTTTTTTGCCCAAGTTGGACGCAACTGTCCCGCCTATCCGTAAGAAGGATTCAGACACGGCTAGAACATCCGGGTTGGCAGAGTGTGCTAAAGCAGTGAATAAAACAAACTTAGGGAGGAGGTTAACCATATAAAATTATCCTGGTATCGTCACTAGATCAATGTCCAACAACATACACTACTGTTCAAAAGTTTGAGGTCATTTAGAAATGTCCTTGTTTTTGAAAGAAATACACATTTTTTGTTAATTAAAATAACATCAAATTGATCAGAAATACAGTGTAGACATTGTTAAAACCTCTTCCCTCTACTCGGGACGCTTGCTTCCCAACTAGAGCTCTGGAAATGCAAATGTGCTACGCTAAATGCTAATAGTATTAGTTAAAACTCAAAAGTTCATTAAAATACACATGCAGGGTATCAAATTAAAGCTACACTCGTTGTGAATCCAGGCAACAAGTCCGATTTTTAAAATGCTTTTCGGCGACAGCATGAGAAGCTATTATCTGATAGCATGCACCAATACACTACAACACAAAAGCACAGCAGGGGACGTAAACAAAATAATTAGCATTTCGGCGTTACACAAACCGCACAATAAAATAGAAAACAGTCATTACCTTTCACCATCTTCTTTGTTGGCACTCCTAGATGTCCCATAAACACTATTGGGTCTTTATTTCGATTAAATCGGGCCATATAAAGCCAAGATATCGTTATATGTAGACTGTGTGATAAACGAAAAACAGCGATTTCACAACGTAACGTCATTTTTTAAATTCAAAAAGTAGACGATAAACTTTCACAAAACACTTCAAAATACGTTTGTAATGCTACTTTAGGTATTAGTAAACGTTAATAAGCGATAAAAATCATCATGAGGCGATGTAAAAATCATTAGCTGTCGTCTTGGAAAAAATTTCACGAGAGAGCTCTTCCAAATGATCTGGGCGGAGACTGGAGGTAAGTGGTTCCCCTGTTTCGGTTCAACCAAGAATCAAAGATGATTCAATTCACAAGACTCTAGACAACATGGGGATGCTGTGGGAGTTGAATGCTCGGTCTTATCTAATTCGGCTCACTGTGAACAATTGCTGGAAGTGGCGCAAGGATATTTATTTCCATTTTCTGTGATCAGGTTTTCCTGCGCTTTCCGATGTAACGCACGTTATGTTATAGCCACAGTCGTGATTTAACCAGTTTTAAAAACGTCAGAGTGTTTCCTATCCACACATTCTAACCATATGAACGTACTATATTCCTGGCATGAGTAGCAGGGCGCTGAAATGTTGCGCGATTTTTAACAAAATGTTTAAAAAAGTAGAGGGTAGGAGCAACAAGTTAATGTTGTACATGACTATTGTAGCTGGAAATGGCTGATATTCAATTTTATTTTATTTTACCTTTATTTAACTAGGCAAATCAGTTAATTATAAGAACAAATTCTTATTTTCAATGATGGCCTAGGAACAGTGGGTTAACTGCCTGTTCAGGGGTGGAACGACAGATTTGTACCTTGTCAGCTCGGGGGTTTGAACTTGCAACCTTCCGGGAATATCCAATGGAATATCTACATAGGCATTCAGAGACCCATTATCAGCAACCATCACTCCTATGTTCCAATGGCACGTTGTGCTAGCTAATCCAAGTTTATCATTTTAAAAGGCTAAATGATCATTAGAAAACAACTATTTTGCAATTGTTAGCACAGCTGAAAACTGTTGTCCTGATTTTAAAGAATAAATAAAACTGACCTTTTTTAGACTAGTTGAGTATCTGGAGCATCAGCATTTGTGGGTTCGATTACAGGCTCAAAATGGCCAGAAATAATGACCTTTCTTCTGAAACTCGTCAGTCTATTCTTGTTCTGAGAAATTAAGGCTATTCCATGCGAGAAATTGCCAAGAAACTGAAGATCTCGTACAATGCTGTGTACTACTCCCTTCACAGAACAGCGTAAACTGGCTCTAACCAGAATAGAAAGAGGAGTGGGAGGCCCCGGTGCACAACTGAGCAAGAGGACAAGTACATTTACATTTTTTTAACTAGGCAAGTCCGTTATGAACAAATTCTTTTTTCCGATGACTGCCTAGGAACAGGGGCAGAACGACAGAGTTTTACTTTGTTAGCTCAGGGATTCGATCTAAGTACATTAGAGTATCTAGTTTGAGAAACAGACGCCTCACAAGTTCTCAACTGGCAGCTCATTAAATAGTACCCGCAAAACACCAGTCTCAACGTCAACAGTGAAGAGACGACTCCGGGATGCTGGCCTTCTAGGCAGAGTTTCTCTGTCCAGTGACTTTGTTTTTTGCCCATCTTAATATTAATTTTTAATGGCCAGTCTGAGACATGGCTTTTTCTTTGCAACTCTGCCAAAAAGGCCAGCATCCCGGAGTCGCCTCTTCACTGTTGATGTTGAGCCCCTCTCCATTCACATGGACATTAGAGCACTGGACGGGCGCTCTATAGTCCGGGTCACCCACAATACCAACCCCCATAAACCTACGTGTGTCAGGAAACCGCAGTGACGGGTCTGCTGGTGCTATCATGGGCTGGAGCCCGTTCTGCCACGCCCATTGCCTGAAGTCAACACAGCCTGCCCCGGGACGTCTTCCTGGCGATTCTGAAGTTGCCCCGGACCTCTCTGCAATTCCCACGGAGGACCAGGACCTTTGGGAGGTGTTCAGTAAGGCCCGGGCCAGTTCGCTTCTGCTGCACTGACCATATGACTGCGGGATGACCTTCTCCCAGACACCACTCCTCCCCGGGGACGACTGTACTCTCTGTCGGGTCCGGAGACCAAGGCTATGGACACCTACATTGAGAACTCTCTAGCTGCAGGTTTCATCTGTTCTTCTGCTTCCGTCTACCTCGATGTCATCCTCGATGGCATCCTTGAGAAGTTCGAAATCCATCGCTCCACCATCCCCTTTCTGGGTTCCATCATCGCTGAAGGGAGTGTACAGATGGATTCCAGAAAGGTGAGAGCGGTGGTGGATTGGCCCAAACCTACATCCAGGGAGCAGTTGCAACTTTTCCTGGGATTTGCCAACTTTTATCGCCGCTTTATCCAGGGTTACAGCACCCTGGCTTCCCCCGTCTGCACTCACCTCACCCAAGGTTCCGTTCACGTGGTCCCCAGCTGTTGACCGGGTGTTCCGGGATCTCAAACACTGCTTCACCACAGCTCCCATCTTAGTTCATTCTTGTTCAACTTCTCCCTCTCATACCGGCCGGGATCCAATATTAAGCCGGATGCGCTGTAGCCCCACGGCTTCAACACCGGAATCTGTGACAATCCTTCCCACTTCATGCCTGGAGACGGCACTCAGCTGGGGAATAGGGAAGGAGGTTTGTGAGGCGCAGCGATCCAAGCCGAACCCCGGGTCGGGCCCAGATAACCGGATGTTTGTTCCTGACACGGACTTCTTCTCAGTCCTGGAGTGGGCCTAATCCTCCAGACTTATCTGCCACCCATACTCCCGGTGGACCATTCTGCCTACCCTGACCCTGAACCTGCCTGCCATTCTGTACCTTGCCACACCCACTGGATTATTGATCCTTGCCTGCTCTGACCCAGAGACTGCCTGCCGTTCTGGACCTTCTGGATTACTGACCTCTGCCTGCCCTTGACCTTTTGTTTTGCCTGCCCCTGTACTAGTAATAAACTTTTGTTACTTCGACACTGTCTGCATCTGGGTCTTACTTGAATATATCAACAAACTGTCAAGGGCACTAGAACATTCTGCAGCACCCGGCCTCACCCTACTAGAATCTGAAGTCAAATGTCTACTGTTTTCTGATGATCTGGTACTTCTGTCCCCAACCAAATAGGACCCACAGCAGCACCTAGATCTTCTGCACAGATTCTGTCAGACCAGGACCCTGACAGTAAATCTTAGTAAGACAAAAATAATGGTGTTCCAAAAAAGGTCCAGTTGCCAGGACCACGAATATGTGTGCCCTAGAGCACACAAAAAACTATACATACATCGATCTAAACATCAGCGCCACAGGTAACTTCCACAAAGCTGTGAACGATTTGAGAGAAAATTCGACATATCAATTAGCATCTGGCTAAAAATACTTCAATCAGTTATAGAACCCATTGCCCTTTATGGTTGTGAGGTTTGGGGTCCGCTCACCAACCAAGAATTCACAAAATGGGACATACACCAAATTGAGACTCAGCATGCAGAATTCTGCAAAAACATCCTCTGTGTAGAGCGTAAAACATTAAATAATGGATGCAGAGCAGAATTAGGCCGATACCAGCTAAATATCAAAATACAGAAAATAGTCATTAAATTCTACAACCACCTAAAAGGACGTGAACCTTCCATACATAACAAAGCCAGCACCTACAGAGGGATGAACCTGGAGAAGAGTCCCCTAAGCAAGCTGGTCCTTGGGCTCTGTTCACAAACACAAACAGACCCCCCACACAGCAATACAATTAGACCCAAGCAAATCATGAGACAACTAAAATATAATTACTTGACACATAGGAAAGAATCAACAAAAAAAACGAGCTAACTAGAATGCTATTTGGCCCCAAACAGAGAGTACACAGTGGCAGAATACCTGAACACTGTGACTGATCCAAACTTAAAGAAAGCTTTGACTACGTACAGACTCAGTGAGCATAGCCTTGCTATAGTTAAAGGTTAAAAAAATAACAAAATATTGAGAAAGGCAAAGTACACGTAGGCTCTCAAGAGGTGGAAACTGACACTTTATATTTTTGACTTTTGACTGACTTTTACCTAAAAAAAAGAATGTACTTTTTACTCCATACATTTTCCCTGACACCCAAAAGTACTTACATTTTGAATGTTTAACAGGACAGGAAAAGTGTAAATTCATTTGTAAATTATGTCTGAGTGCCTCTGGCTAACCATCAATTTAAAAAACAAGAAAATGGTGCTGTGGTTTGCTTAATATAAGGAATATTAAATTATTTATACTTTAACTTTAGATACTTAAGTATATTTTAGCAATTACCTTTACTTTCGATACTTAAGTAAATTTAAAACCAAATACTTTTAGACTTTTACTCAAGTAGTATTTTACTGGGTGACTTTCACTTTTCCTTGTGTCATTTTATATGAAGGTATCTTTACTTTTACTCAAGTATTACAATTGGGTACTTTTTCCAACACTGGAAACTGAGCTGCACTTCCTGCCAAATGTATGACCATATTAGACGTGCGTCCTTGTCCCGGACCTGCTGTTTTTCGACTCTCTCTCTCTCTACCTGTTGTCTCTGAATGCTCGGCTATGAAAAGCCAACTGACATTTACTCATGAGGTGCTGAACTGTTGCACCCTCTACAACCACTGTGATTATTATTAATTGACCCTGCTGGTCATCTATGAACGTTTGAACATCTTGGCCAAGTACTGTTAGAATATCCACCTGGCACAGCCAGAAGAGGACTGGCCACACCTCAGAGCCTGGTTCCTCTCTAGGTTTCAGCCTTTCTAGGGAGTTTTTCCTAGCCACCGTCCTTCTACATCTGCATTGCTTGCTGTTTGGGGTTTTAGTCTGGGTTTCTGCATAGAACTTTGATGATGTAAAAAGGGCTTTATAAATACATTTGATTGATATTTGCCTCAGGTTACACAGACCCACAAAGAATTTGAAAACAAACCCAATTTTGAAAAACTCCCATATCTAGTGGGTGAAATACCACAGTGTGCCATCAGAGCAGCAACATTTGTGACAAGTTGCCACAAGAAAAAGGCAACCAGTGAAGAACAAACACCATTGTAAATACAACCCAAATGTACATTTATTTATTTTGCCTTTTGTACGTTAACTACTTGCACATAATGACATTTGAAATGTCTTGATTCTATTGGAACTTTTGTGAGTGTAATCTTTACATTTATTTTTGATTGTTTATTTAACTTTTGTTTTATCTACTTCACTTGCTTTGGCATGTTTCCCATGCCAATAAACCCTTAAATTGAAATTGAATTGAGAGAGAACTAGTCATGGGAAGGAAACGTCCTATCACTGTCAAATGTGTTAATTTTCAGCAAACTTAACATGTGTAAATATTTGTATCAACATAACAACTTTCAACAACTGAAACATAAACTGAACAAGTTCCACAGACATGTGAATAACAGAAATGGAATAATTTTGTCCCTGGACAAAGGGGGTCAAAATCAAAAGTAACAGTCAGTATCTTGTGTGGACACCAGCTACATTAAGTACTGCAGTGCATCTCCTCATGGACTGCACCAGATTTGTGTTACCCCACTCTTCCACCAAGGCACTTGCAAGTTCCTGGACATTTCTGGGGGGAATGGCCCTAGCCCTCACCAACCGATCCAACAGGTCCCAGATGTGCTCAATGGGATTGAGATCCGGGCTCTTTGCTGGCCATGGCAGAACACTGACATTCCTGTCTTGCATGAAATCACACACAGAGAATGAGCTGTATGGCTGGTGGCATTGTCATACTGAAGGATCATGTCAGGGTGAGCCTGCAGGAAGGGTACCACATGAGGGAGGAGGATATCTTCCCTGTAACGCAAAGCGTTGAGATTGCCTGCAATGACAACAAGCTCAGTCCGATGATGCTGTGACACACCGCCCCAGACCATAACGACCCTCCAGCTCCAAATCGACCCCGCTCCAGTGTACAGGCCTCGGTGTAACGCTAATTCCTTCGACGATAAACGCAAATTCGACCATCACCCATGGTGAGACAAAACCGCAACTCGTCAGTGAAGAGCACTTTTTGCCAGTCCTGTCTGGTAAAGCGACGGTGGGTTTGTGCCGTCACTGTGAGGACAATCAGCTGTCCGTCCTGTCTCCCTGTAGCGCTGTCTTAGGCTTCTCACAATACGAACATTGCAATTTATTGCCCTGGCCACATCTGCAGTCCTCATGCCTCCTTGCAGCATGCCTAAGGCACATTCACACAGATGAGCAGGGACCCTGGGCATCTTTCTTTTGGTGTTTTTAAGAGTCAGTAGAAAGGCCTTTTTTAGTGTTTTCATAACTGTGACCTTAATTGCCTACCTTCTGTAAGCTGTTAGTGTCTTAACGACGTTCCACAGGTGCATGTTCATTAAGTGTTTATGGTTCACTGAACAAGCATGGGAAAGTGTTTAAACCCTTTAGAATGAAGATCTGTGAAGTTATTTGGATTTTTACAATTTATCTTTGAAAGGCAGGGTCCTGAAAAAGGGACGTTTCTTTTTTGTTGTTGAGTTTAGCTGTCTTCAATCAAGTGTATACACCCTGCCATACCCCTCAATAAATTGAAAGAAGTAGGCTAGTATAGGGTTTTGAACAACTGCCATAGCCTACATGCCTATTTGGTGTATCTTTTCAGGCCTGTATTATTTCAAGCAAATGGGCTGGGTCAACACGTCTCCCCTCCTATGTTGTCACGTAGCAGGAGGTCCAGTCGTTACTAGGGGCGTGGAATCAATGTGTAAAAAGGGGGCCTCGCAGTTGCATACATTGTGCGATGCGAAAGGTTGGCGAGCTATTAACGTTGTCAATTTAATGCTGAGAATATTCACCTGGACATTCAATCAACATTACGTTGAAGACTCATCGCCTCTGAAAGGCGTATGAGACACTCGCTCCGGTAACCTGCAGAAAGCTCCCACCACATCGGATGAGACCGCCTGCATATAGCCGCTAGTCATTAGGCGGCAACAGGGCTATATAAGACGTAGGCGAGGGATGCAAGGTTGGTGATATTCCGTTTTCTCGTTTATGACTTATTAGCTACAGCTCAGACCCATGGAGCGAAAATAAGCACATATGTAGACCGATAGATAAAAACAAACTGCACTCATCGTAGTTTCAGTCGGACGGAGCTAGCGTCATCAGTCGGCTAGTAGGCGTCAGCCAGCTTCCAGTCATTTCTAGATGGGATTCCGCTTTTGTCAAATATATTTTTCTTTCATTTTAGATAAACCTTGCCTAACTTTAATCTAATTATCCTAACCTACTGCGTTGTGCGTAAATTATCCTGCTACGAGAATGTAACGTTACAAGTCAACTTTGACAAGCTGGATCCTAGACAAACCCCAGCTTCTTCGCCTGCTCTAAATGTACATAAGCAGCTACAGACAAGCTACCACGAATCTTTCCGGATTATTGGAGTGGGAGCTAGTTATAAGCTTTTTTTTTTTACGGGTAGCTGGATAAAGTTGTCACTTCATTAACTCCCTCGCTGACGCGAATCCCGACATTACATTGATGTGCACCTGCTAAATCACAACTATAGCTAAATTCTGACGTTTACGTTCATTAGCTAAACAGCTCGCAAACTGGCTACACCTATTCAGCTAGTTTCTTTTAGTGTTAACCATTTGTTTTACATTTCTCAACTTTTGTTGCTTATGACAGGAAGCAGAGACCAAGCTGGTTTAGCTAGTTAACGTTATATACCATGTGTGTTGCGAAATGCAAGGCCATGTCAATGCTTTCATCCACGCCTTTTAAAATATTTTAACTCTTTGCTTTCGTCTAGATTGGATGTGCAGACTGACATCGTTCCTGTGATACCCCCATGCTGGAGAATTGCGTAACCGAGCGGGTGCTGCAGGTCTTCCGTCCCCACTCCGCCTTAGTGTCCGGAACAACCATATGGCTGTCATCATCTAGAAACGTCAGTGACTCTAAAGTGAAATTGCCATGGAATCGGGTACCGAGCACGATGGATTTAAATATCCATCTGTTCCCAATTCACAATGTGATCTCAACATAAATATTTATGAGACCATCAGCGACAGAAACGTCAATAATATGGGCACTTCGACAGTCGTGAGAGGTGGGAGCGACCCAAGTTCGTATCCTCCATCGAATTATCAGCTGATCGTACGTCAAAGATTCATCAGGAGAAGTTTGTGGTTCTCGGACTCGGATGAACAGGCTTTTGAGGTGCCAGAATGTGACAACAGCAGTAAAATCGTCAACATAAACCTGCGCACGATAGTTGACAGAACACGGGGGGCTTGGTCGGGGCCACAGGAGGGCTCCAGCACCGAGAGTCAAGGGGGGCAGAAAGACAGCGCCACAGAGAGTGCCAGTGCTGATGAGAAGGAGAAAGCTGGGGATGCATTGAACGTTGCATCCACCGATGGCAGTAAAAATGCTATCAGAACTGCCAGCGACGAGAACGAGGAAGAGGCCGAAATGAAAGCTGTTTCCACATCCCCTGGGGGACGGTTTCTCAAGTTTGATATTGAGCTCGGGAGAGGGTCCTTCAAGACTGTCTATAAAGGTCTGGATACCGACACGTGGGTGGAAGTTGCCTGGTGTGAACTTCAGGTAAGATGCAGCACCTTTTTTGATCAGAAAGTATTCAGCAGTTTGTTGTGGATAAGAAGGCTTATTTGACTTGCTCAACCTTTTTTATGGTGATGTAAAGTTTAATTTAAACAACTGTAAAATGGGGAAACAATTATGCATTTTCCTATCAAGACAAGTCTGATATTTTCCCTAAAGGCCTATTATGAATTATTAATGACTATCATTCAAATATGAATAGGAATATTAAGTATCAACAAGCCTCGAGGCTTTGTCAGCTGATACCTTCATACCAGCTATCTCTTGGTATGTGTGATGCATGATGGCGCTCACAGGAAGTCCTCTCTCTTATGCAGTCAGCAAGCGTTCACACTTCATGACAGCATAATGGTGATGTCTATTGGGAGCTGTCAATCAGCTAGACTTACTATAGGGAATCCACTAAGTTATACATGGGTTTCCATGCTAATTTAAATGGTTTAGAGGCCTATAGCATTGACACGCTACTAATAATACAATGCATTTGGAGAGTATTCAAAACCCTTGACTTTTTCCTAATCCCCCCCCCCATAAAATAAGAAATATCACATTTGCGTACAGTACCAGTCGAAAGTTTGGACACCTACTCATTCCAGGGTTTTTCTTAATTTCTTTACTATTTTCTACACTGTAGAATAATAGTGAAGACATCGACACTATGCAATAACACATATGGAATAATGTAGTAACCAAAAAAGTGTTAAACAAATCAAAATATATTTGAGATTCTTCAAAGTTGCCACCCTTTGCCTTGCTGACAGCTTTGTTGATGTACCTTTGGCAGCGATTAGAGCCTCGTGTCTTCTCCTGGGTATGACTCTACAATCTTGGCACACCTGTATTTTAGGAGTTCCTCCAATTGTTCTCTGCAGATGCTCTCAAGCTCTGTCAGGTTGGATGGGGAGTGTCACTGCACAGCTATTTTCAGGCCTCTCCAGAGATGTTCAAATCTGGGCTCTGGCAGGGCCACTCAAGGACAACAGGACTTGTCCCGAAGCCACTTCTGTGTCTTGGCTGTGTGCTTAGGGTCATTGTCCTGTTGGAAGATCCTGAGAGCTCTGGAGCAGGTTTTCATCAGGGATCTCTGTGTTTTTCTCCGTTCATCTTTCCCTCGATCCTGGTCTCCCAGTCCCTGCTGCTGAAAAATATCTCCACAACATGATGCTGCCACCACCATGCTTTGCCGTAGGGATGCTGCCAGGTTTCCTCAGGCCAAAGAGTTCATTATTGGTTTCATCAGACCAGAGAATCTTGTTTCTCAAGGTCTGAGTCCTTTAGGGGCCTTTTGTCTGGCCACAACCATAAAGCCCTGATTGGTGGAGTGCTGCAGAGAGGGTTGTCCTGGAAAGTTCTCCCATCTTCAGAGGAACTCTGTCAGATTCTTGGTCACCTCCCTGACCCTTCTCCCTCAATTGCTCAATTTGGCCGGGCGGCCAGCTCTAGAAAGAGTCTTGGTGGATCCAAACTTCTTCCATTTAAGAATGATGGAGGTCACTGTGTTCTTGGGGACCTTCAATGCTGCAGAAATGTTTTGGTACCCTTCCCCAGATCTGTGCCTCGGCACAGTCCTGTCTCGGATCTCTATGGACAATTCCTTCGACCTCATGGCTTGGTTTTTGCTCTGACGTGCACTTATAAAGACACCTGTCTTTATATAGACAGGTGTGTGTGCCTTTCCAAATCATGTCCAATCAATTGAATTTACCACAGGTGGACTCCAAGTTGTAGAAGCATCAAGGATGACCAATGGAAACAGGATACACTTAAGCTCAATTTCATGTCTCTTATCAAAGGGTCTGAATACTTAAGTAAATAAGCTATTTCTGTATTTTTAATACATTTGCAAAAATCTCAACTTGTTTTCGCTTTGTCTTTATGGGGTATTGTGTGTAGATTGAGGAGAACCAATTTATTTAATCAATTTTAGAATAAGGCTGTAATTTAACAAAATGTGGAAAAAGTCAAGGGGTCTGAATACTTTCTGAATGCACTGTAGGTCAGCAATTTTGAGTTACCAAACTCTTAATCCTGTTTTGTTTCCATAAGAACCTACCTGTTGTAAGTGTTAACAGCCACTGGAAAAATAAAATTTTTGACCACATATTGGGTATTAAGTAATTATTTCCAACCTCCAAAGTCTACAGCGCAGGATTATCATTCCCTCTCTCTCCCTGGAAGTTTAGGCTTAAATGAACGACAGCCAATAAGCATGACTGGGCTCCTCATGGACCTAGTGTCATTAGTGCAGACACAAACAAAATAATCCATATGACAATACATAGGTAATCAAGCACACAGGCACATATTATGTGATGACTATGTCATATAGCATTAACAAATATTAATTCCCTGACCTTTTCAAAATATTGGGCTATAGCAGTCAAACAGTATAGTTTAGGGCAGGGTGTCTGTTTTGACCCAGCAGTAAGCCGGTGGGTCGTGAGAAGTAAACGCCCCCACTGTGCAACAGTAGGGCTGCTGACAGGAAGCAGCTGATGCGGTGTGGTGGCCCTGTGGCCTCGCTAAAGCTCTGTCAGCTGAGGGTGCTGCGGCTGCCTGTTAGGTCACTGTGTGTGAGAGCGCGAGAGGATGAAATGATGTTGCTTGCATACCTCACAAGTGGTAGGTAGCCTAGCGGTTAGAGCGTTGGGCCAGTAAGCGATAGGTCACTGGTTGGAATACCTGAGCCAACAAGGTTAAAAATCTCTTTGCCCTTGCACTTAACCCTCATTTGCTCCTGGGTTGCTATACTACAATTGCAGGCTGACCCTATAAAACACATTTGACTGGACCTATCTGTGACCATAACATTTTATTTTTCATGAAAAGTTATCCTGGCAGTGAGTCATGAGCGGAGGTGTATGTGCATGTCTCTCTCCTATTCAGAGAGGGTATGTTCAACTGATGTCATGATGACATGCTTGGAGCAGAGAGACCGATTCATCTTTTCACAGTGATGAGGATGTCATGTACATGATAATGGAATAGAGGAAATCCAATCTCTCTTCCAGCAAGTATGACCCACAGGATGAGGAGAGGATGTGGAATTGAATCATTCATTCTATTGCCTACTTCCCCCATAGACATGTACAAACACTCCCTCTATAGTGGACAGTGTTATTGAAGCAAACAAATCAATCACCATTCAAAAGGTCATTTTCTGATGACCATTTTCGCCCCCCCATTGCTCTCTATTGAAGGCCTATTGGACTGTAGATTTAACAGCATAAAAAAAGACAATGTATGCACTCACTACTGTAAGTTGCTCTGGATATGAGTGTCTGCTAAATGACTAAAGTGTAAAACAGATTGTTCCTCACAATTGGCATGGTTAACAAATTCTACATTGATCAATGATTTTCACCAAAGTGCTGATTCTGCCTGGTTCTTCTCTAGCCCCATCGGTTGAGTCACATATTGGTGCTTTTAGTAATTGATTAGAAATGGTCAAATGTTTACTGTTATTGACCAACCCGATTAGTGGTCTACAAGTAAGTGGTCAGGTGTAACTCCCTGTGGTTTTGGTAACTGTTCAGGTAGTAGAGTGGACTGGCTCCTTATATTCAACTGTGAATTTGAAAAAATAGCAGCCTGTCTGTTCGTGCTTCCGTCACCGTACTTTGAACGTTGTTGTTCCTCTGGCTAACACTGGCTTTGTGCATCGTTTATTATGATTCTGCCATCATGGACATTTCTGGAATTCATATGAATAGGCTAACTAGTATTTAGTCTAAATTACACCATAGTGCCTGGAAATACGATGACATTACTAAAGTAGTAAAATATTTAGTAGGAAACCACTGCCAGCATTATCATGTGGTCAAATTTACTTTAGACAGATGGCAATGTTGTCATTAGCTAGCAAAGTTTGTCAAAAATAGCTAGCAATGCTAACGTTAGCTAGTTAAAATCCAGTGGCCTCCCCTCAATCTTAGCTAGCTAACGTTAGCTAGTAAAAATCCAGTGGCCTCCCCTCAATCTTAGCTAGCTAACGTTATACTGCATCTAAAGTCAATCTGGCAACATCAAAATTATGACAAGGTTTTCCTACTAATTATTTGCTTCCTTTTGAATGTCATATTATTTCCAAGAAACTGTAAACCACTTTTGATGCGCTCATTGACGATGTATTGAGTAGAATGCTCAGTTCATTCTAAACGAGCGTTCAAAACATTATTGTGACGAAACGTGCAACCCATGAATAGGACTTTATTTGGGGGTGTGTAACTTTATTACATCTAGAGCTGTGACGGTCATGGAATTTTGGATGACGGTAATTGGCCAGTCAAATGACCACTGTCTCAGTTTTATATTAGGGCTGGGTGACATATCAATAATTATCGAGGTAATTACTTCCCTCAATAACGATATAAAAACATTTAGATACATTTTCTATAATGTCGATGTAGAATAATTAGGTACAGCAGTCCATTTCACCTCTGTCACTTCTCCGCACGTTCCTGCTGCGTCAATGTGCACCTGGAGAGGCCCACTTAAAAACCACTTAGCACCTAGTGATGGAGTAGCCACTATTAACCACAATTTGTAATGTAGGCGAAAACAGTGGCAGTGATAGCCATGGAGAAGGAGCAGCTTCCAACGACTAAATTATTGATTAAAAAGGGTTAATGCTTCAGTTATTTGGAAGTGGTTTGGCTTTTTGAAGTCCAACAAAGAGCAGAGCAATGTTCAGTGCAAATTGTGCCGTAGACCGGTGGCTACCAAGTCTGGTAATACGACAAACCCTTTTCACCATCTGTTGTAAAATCACTCTTTGGAGCATGCAGGAAGTTTGAGTTTGCGCCACGGTATTGATTAACACCCCTCAAGCACCAGCCAATCTAGGGATGTTCGCCGGAAGCAGTCAATACTGACTGCGTTTATGCCCTACGACCAAACATCAAAAAGACAGAAATTACATCCTATTATGCATTGCATTTTTAAGCACATGCTACCAATTAGCACAGTCGAAAAGGAAGGTTTCAAGAGGCTTATCAATTTAATTGACCCCAGGTACGTGCTCCCTGGCCGCAAACATTTTTCACACCGCACTGCCTAAACTCTATTCCGAGTGTAGGGGAAAAAGTTGAGACAGATTTGACCGATTTTGCTACCACTACCGATCTGTGGTCTAGTCGTACATCAGAGCCTTATATTAGCCTCACTGTCCACTATATTGACAGTGGAATCTTCAAAATAAATGCCTTGTGTATATTGAAGTGATTGGTTAGATGAAACAAAATTTGCTTTTTTTTAGTTAACTGATTAAGTTAAATATTACATTTGTACACATAACTAAAGGGATGATTGTGATTTTAACATTTATATTAAAATCTCTATTTCTCTTAGTGGGTAGAGACAAACGGGTGGATCAAGCAATTGGAGTGTGTAAGAAAGTGGTAGGTGCCTTTTCCTATTGGTGGAAAAATAAGAGACCTGGCAGTTGCTCAAAAAGAACACAACCTACCCTAGCACAAGTTGGTGAGTTGCCTACCAGGTGGGGGATCACGTCAAAAGATGGTGCAAAGAGTAATGGAACAGGAGAAAGCCATTTCACGGGTCTTGTCCAGTGACAAGAAGACCCGGCCCTTAGCTCCCACCCATACAGATATACAGTTGAAGTCTGAAATTTACATGCACCTTAGCCAAATACATTTAAATTCAGTTTCACAATTCCTGACATTTAATCTTAGTAAAAATTCCCAGTTAGGATCACAACTTTATTTTAAGAATGTGAAATGTTTATTTCAGCTTTTATTTCAGCTTTTATTTCTTTCATCACATTCCCAATGGGTCAGAAGTTTCCTTACACTCAATTAGTATTTGGTAGCATTGCCTTTAAATTGTTCAACTTTGGTCAAACGTTTCGGGTAGCCTTCCACAGTTCTATTTTTGTGTCATCAGACCAGAGGACATTTCTCCAAAAAGTACGATCTTTGTCTCCATGTGCAGTTGCAAACCGTAGTCTGGCTTTTTTATGGTGGTTTTGGAGCAGTGGCTTCTTCCTTGCTGAGTGGCCTTTCAGGTTATGTCAATATAGGACTTGTTTTACTGTAGATACTTTTGTACATGTTTCCTCCAGCATCTTCACAGGGTCCTTTTTGCTTAGGTTCTGGGATTGCACTTTTCGAAAGGAAAAGAATGTGTCTCCTTCCTGAGCGGTATGACGGCTGCGTGGTCCCATGGTGTTTATACTTGTGTACTATTGTTTGTACAAATAAAGGTGGTACCATCAGGCGTTTGGAAATTGTTCCCAAGGATGAACCAGACGTGTGGAGGTCTACAATTTTTTTTTCTTCTGAGGTCTTTGCTGATTTCTTTTCATTTTCCCATGAAGTCAAGCAAAGAAGCACTGAGTTTGAAGGTAGGCCCTGCAATACATCCACAGATACTACTCCAATTGACTCAAATGATGTCAATTAGCCTATCAGAAACCATGACACAATTTTCTGGAATTTTCCAAGCTGTTTAACTTCATACTACACCCCCCCCGCATGCGGGTTCCTGACTACAGCCTCAAGCTCATTACCATAACGCAACGTTAGCGATTTCTAAAAATCGCAAATGAAATGAAATAAATATGTCTGCTCTCAAGCTTATCCTTTTCTTAACAATCCTGTCATCTCAGATTTTCAAAATATGCTTTTGAACCAGAGAAAATCAATCATTTGTGTAAGAGTGTTGATAGCTAGCTTAGCATTTAGCGTTAGCATTTAGCACGCAACATATTCACAAAAACCAGCAAAGGAATCAAATAAAATAATTTACCTTTGAAGAACTTCAGATGTTTCAATGAGGAGACTCTCAGTTACATAGCAGATGTCCAGTTTTTCCTGAAAGATTCTTTGTGTAGGACACATCGTTCCGTTTTGTTACTATGCATTTGGCTACCGAAACTAACCGAAAATTCAGTCACCTACACGTCGAACTTTTTTCCGAATTAACTCCATAATATCGACTGAAACATGGCAAACGTTGTTTGAATCAATCCTCAAGGTGTTTTGTCATATCTCTTCATTGAAATGCCGTTCCTGGAAGCTTGCCTTGTTCTCAGAATCGCATGGAAAAATACTAGTAGCTGAGTTTTACGCACCAATTTCCACATTTACATTTAAGTCATTTAGCAGACGCTCTTATCCAGAGCGACTTACAAATTGGTGCGTTCACCTTAAGACATCCAGTGGAACAGCCACTTTACAATAGTGCATCTAAATCTTTTAAGGGGGGGGGGGGTGAGAAGGATTACTTTATCCTATCCTAGGTATTCCTGATGATGTATTCCACGCAGGACACCGTGCGGGACACCTGGTAAATGTAGTCTCTTATGGTCAATCTTCCAATGATATGCCTGCAAATACGTCACAATGCTGCAGACACCTTGGGGAAACGACAGAAAGTGCAGGCTCATTCCTGGCGCATTCACAGCCATATAAGGAGATCATGGAAAACGTAGCTTCGGAAATCCTGTTCATTTCCTGGTTGCTGAAACATCTTGGTTTTGCCTGAAGGTTTTGTTCTAGGGCACTCACAGTGAAAATCTTTGCAGTTCTGGAAACGTCAGAGTGTTTTCTTTCCAAAGCTATCAATTCCATGCATAGTCGAGCATATTTTCGTGACAAAATATTGCGCTTAAAACGGGCACGTCTTTTTATCCAAAAATGAAATACTGCCCCTAGAGTCTTAAGAGGTTAAAGGCACAGTCAACTTAGTGTATGTAAACTTCTGACCCACTGGAATTGTGATGCAGTGAAATAATCTCTGTAAACAATTGTTCGAAAAATTACTTGCGTCATGCACAAAGTAGATGTCCTGACCGACTTGCCAAAACTATAGTTCGTTAACAAGAAATTTGTGGAGTGGTTGAACACAAACCAGTTTTAATGACTCCAACCTAAGTGTATGTAAACTTCCGACTTCAACTGTAGATGTTCTTGAGTCCATCAACCTGGCATTGACCCCACTCCTAGAATTCACAGATGCTCTGTCTGGTGAGTCTTATGTCAGTGTGTCTTACTTGAAGCCAGTACTACACCTGTTCAATACAGAGGTCATGAAACTTAATGATGGTGAAACAGAGCTCACCCAAACCATCAAAATGATAGTCAGTGACTATCTGAATGAGAAATATGATGACCTAGCCACAGATTACCTCCTGGACATAGCCTCGCTGGTCGACCCTCAGTTTAAAACATTACTTCAAAGAGGAGAATATGGGCCACATAAAAGCAAGAGCTGTCTCAGAGATGGTCAATGAGGGACATGAAAACCCAAGCACAGCACAGGGAGACGTTGCTGCTGATTCACCACAACTGCCAGCCAAAAAGAGAGTCACTGGGCAGTTTTTTTCAAAAAGCCATGCTCCACCACCACAGGTCTTACTGAAATTGAGCTGGTAGAAAAGGAACTCAGCTGCTACCTTCAGTCTCCTGATGCTGACAGCAAAACCAATCCACTGGACTGGTGGAAGATCTACTCAAAAAAACTTTCCCAAAGTCCGCTACCTGTGCATTCCTGCGACCTGCTCCCCCTCAGAATGTGTTTTTAGCACAGGTGACAACAGTGACCTGCCATAGGGCAGCTTTAAAGCCAGAGACCGTAGACAGACTTGTCTTTCTTGCTTTTAACTTGTAAGACGACAACTACCCCAACTTCGACTGTGATGTGCCATTAGGCTAACAGTTATAATGCATATCGATTTGCACTTAATTTTTTTTATTTTTAAATTAATTTCTTGTTCATAGGGTTTATAGCTTTTTTTAAAAAGTAGAGTTAATGTGACTTGTGAGTTCTTAAGCTTCTGACAATCAGTAGGAAACATAAAAGCCTTTGGTTTGTTCAGGCATTCTTGAGTCTGAAGCAGAGATGCACCTTTTTAAACATCATTTGATTAATATTGTGATAATTATCATTATCAACAAAAAAAAATGTATTTTTATCTCAGCCAGAAAAGAAACGTAACTTTTTCAGGACTTTGTCTTTCAAAGATAATTTGTAAAAATCCAAATAACTTCACAGCTCTTCATTGTAAATGGTTTAAACACTGTTTCCCTTGCTTGTTCAATGACCCATAAACAATTAATGAACATGCACCTGTGGAATGGTCGTTAAGACAATAACAGCTTACAGACGATAGGAAATTAAGATAGTTATGAAAACTTAAGACACAAAAGTGGCCTTTCTACCGACTCTGAAAAACACCAAAAGAAAGATGCCCAGGGTCCCTGCTCATCTGTGTGAATGTGCCTTAGGCATGTTGCACGGAGGCATCAGGACTGCAGATGTGGCCACAGCAATAAATTGCAATGTTCGTACTGTGAGACCCCTAAGACACCGCTACAGGGAGACAGGACGGACAGTTGATCGTCCTCGCAGTAGCAGACTACGTAACAGCACCTGCACAGAATCAGTACATCTGAACATTACGCCTGCGGGACAGATACAGGATGGCAACAACAACTGCCCGAGTTACAACAGGAACGCACAATCCCTCCATCAGTGCTCAGACTGTCCTCGAGAGGCTGGACTGAGGGCTTGTAGGCCTGTTGTCAGGCATGTCCTCTCCAGACATCACCGGCAACAACGTCGCCTATGGGCACAAACCCACCGTCGCTTTACCAGACAGGATTGGCAAAGAGTGCTCTTCACTGACGAGTCGCAGTTTTGTCTCACCGGGGGTGATGGTCGGATTTGCGTTTATCGCCGAAGGAATGAGCGTTACACTGAGGCCTGTACTCTGGAGCGGGATCGATTTGGAGGTGGAGCGTCCGTCATGGTCTGGGGCGGTGTGTCTCGGCATCATCGGACTGAGCTTGTTGTCATTGCAGGCAGTCTCAACGCTGTGCGTTACAGGGAAGACATCCTCCTCTCTCATGTGGTACCCTTCCTGCAGGCTCATCCTGACATGACCTTTCAGCATGACAATGCCACCAGCCATACTACTTGTTCTGCGCGGCATTTCCTGCAAGACAGAAATTTCAGTGTTCTGCCATGACCAGCGAAGAGCCTGATCTCAATCCCAGCACATCTGGGACCTGTTGAGGGTGAGGGCTAGGTCCACTCCCCCCAGAAATGTCCAGGAACTTGCAGGTGCCTTGGTGGAAGAGTGGGGTAACATCAGCAAGAACTGGCAAATCTGGTGCAGTCCATGAGGAGATGCAATGCAGTACTTAATGCAGCTGGTGGCCACACCAGATACTGACTTTTGATATCACCCCCCCTCTCCCCCTTTTCAGGGACGCATTATTCCGTTAGTCACATGTCTGTGGAACTTGTTCAGTTTGTCTGTTGTTGAATGTTGTGTTCATACAAACATGTTAAGTTGTTGAAAATAAACGCAGTTGACCCTGAGAGGACGTTTTCTTTTTGTGTGTGTGCATACAGTTGAAGTCGGAATGTTCTTCTTTGTGATCCGAACACCTCAAACTTAGATTTGTTTGTCCATAACACTTTTTTCCAACCTTCCTTTGTCTAGTGTTTGTTCTTTTGCCCATCTTAATCTTTTCTTTATTTTGTCCAGTCTGAGGTATTGCTTTTTCTTTGCATCTCTGCCTAGAAGGCCAGCATCCGGGAGTCGCCTCTTCACCGTTGATATTGAGACTGGTGTTTTGCTGTACTATATAATGAAGCTGCCGGTTGAGGACTTAACCGAAAGGTTGCTAGATCAAATCCCTGAGCTGACAAGGTAAAAATCTATTGTTCTGACCTTGAACAAGGCAGTTAACCCACTCACTGTTCCTAGGCAGTCATCGTAAAAAAAAAATGGACTTAATTTTTTTTTTTTAAATGTACTTGTCATCTTGCTCAGTTGTGCACCGGGGACTCCCACTCTTTCTATTCTGGTTAGAGCCTGTTTTTGCTGTTCTGAAGAGTAGTACACAGCATTGTACGAGATCTTCAGTTTCTTGGCAATTTCTTTTCATTTCTCAGAACAAGAATAAACTGTCAAGTTTCAGAAGAAAGGTCATTATTTCTGGCCATTTTTAGCCTGTAATCGAACCCACAAATGCTGATGCTCCAGATACTCAACTAGTCTAAAAATGGACAGTTCTTATTGCTTCTTTTAATCAGGACAACCGTTTTCAGCTGTGCTAACATAATTGCAAAATAGTTTTCTAATGATCAATTAGCCTTTTAAAATGAAACTTAGATTAACTAACACAACGTGCCATTGGAACACAGGAGTGATGGTTGCTGATAATGGGCCTCTGTATGCCTGTGTAGATATTCCATTAAATATCTGCCATTTTCCAGCTACAATAGTCATTTACTTCATTAACAATGTGTACACTGTATTTCTGATCAATATGATGTTATTTTGATGGACAAAAAAATTTGCTTTTCTTTCAAAAACAAGGACATTTCTAAGTGACCCCAAACTTTTGAACATGTGTGTACGTACGTCTTGTGTTTTGGACACACCTTCTCATTCAAGGGTTTTTCTTTATTTTTAATATTAGAAAATAGTAAAAATTAAAAACCCTTGAATTAGTAGCTGTGTCAACTTTTGACACGTTTCTCTCCTCGGCTCCTGACTGCATGTGCTGCCATAGAAATGTAATAAATAGAGCAGGTGTCCCCATTCAAGTCAGTGCTGTTCTAAGGGAAAGGGGGATATCTAGTCAGTTGTACAACTGAAATGTGTCTTCCGTATTCATCCCAACCTCTGAATCAGTGGTGCGGGGGGCTACCTTATAATCGACATCCACGTCTTCACCCCCCCGGGGAACAGTGTTAACTGTCTTGCTCAGGGGCAGAATGACAGATTTTCACCTTGTCAGCCTGGGGATTCGATCCAGCAACCTTTCAGTTCCTGGCTCAAAGCTCTAACCAAAGACGTGAATCAGGAAGTATACCCATCAATATGTACTGTGATTTGTTAATTCAATTCATCTGACATTTCAAAAAATACATTCCATTTCTTGAGCCACATCAGTTGAATGAACATTCTACATCACCATGGAAATCATTGCATCACAATACCAGGCAGCCATGGACCCAGTTGGTATTCGATACGACGTTGCAACTCTGCCCACTTGTGGGGAAAACAACCTGTGGTGACCTAGGTTGCCACATTTGTCTCACAGCAAAAATGTTTTTTTCTTGTATGCTTGTTTAAGTCAATTACAAAACTATATTTAAGAAGTACAACATCTCTGAAGATTACTTTTCAACATTGCCTGCTCCCTAACGTTCTCAGTACTTAGAAAAATGTTAAATTGTAGGGCTTCCCACATGCCCCTTTTTCATGACGATGCTAGCAGCCATTTGAGTGAGTGCTAGCTAGCTACCTACTGCCTGGAACATTTAAGCTAACCATGAAAACAGACTTTTACAGCTACAAGTAGTGAGTGGTGTTAGACTGTACTATACAAGTTAAATGTCTATCCTGTGATTAAATATATGTAGCTTGGACACCGGGCCCCCACATTTCCCACGCTGAATAGTCTGAAGCAACATCTTCTCGCAGGCTCTATTTCCCTATGCTGGAGCATTGTGAACCATTGGTCAGTTTTTTTTTTTACCTGGTTACATGTACATTGACCAACACAGCGTTTTGGCATGTTTTTTTATTTCTGTGAAAAATAATCATTTTAAATCGACAACGAAGTTGCCTCTTTTACAATAGGGGTCAGTTGGAAAGAATGTTGGATCTCAATTTGTTGGCAACTGTGCCATCACCAATTACATGTGAGATTTGAACATAGATCCACTTGGCTAATGACTGTATTGCAGTACATCTGTGTGAGATTCAGCAGCATGTACAGTGGGTGTGTACATTGTGTAGCAATGCTGTGTACTAGGGATGAAAAATGCCCTGGTGGCCTAATAAAGGCTGTGATTTACGGCTCACTGTCTGAAGGTCCCATCCAAGCCTCTGACGGAATTGCAGACCACCCTGATGCCTCATTCACACCCAACCAAAGTCAGAGCGTGCACGTTTTGCCTTCAGTCAGACACATAGGTGGTGCCGGCCTTGTGGTGTTCAGTGGACTGTGATGGTATGTAAACGTTGCTGGAGCTTTTCTTGTTTAGCAGAGAAAGACAGAGGGGGATGTGTCTGTGATTTTCCACTGTTTCCCTCCCTCTGTTGGTTACGTGGCCCTTCTGCCTGGAAGTTTAATCTGGTCCCGTGGCCTCTCTCTCCCAGACGATCTCCTTGGGTTTTTTTTCTCTCAACTCTCAAGCTTAGCTCTCTCGCTTGCACTCAGTCTCTGCTTCCTTCTTTCTAAATTGAACAAAAAATATAAAAGCACCATGTAAAGTGTTGGTCCCATGTTTCAAGAACTGAAATAAAATATCCTAGAAATGTTCCATATTCAACAAAAGGTTATTTCTATAAAATTGTGCACAAATTTGTTTACATCCCTGTTAGTGAACATTTCTCCTTGAAAAAGATATGCCACACCTGTCAGATGGATTGATTATCAAGATGCTGATTTAAATGGCACGATCACTACATAGGTGTACCTTGTGCTGGGGACAATAAAAGGCCACTGAAATACGCAGTTTTGTTACACAACACAATGCCACAGATGTCTCAAGTTTTGAGGGAGCATGCAGTTGGCATGCTGACTGCAGGAATGTCCACCAGAGCTGTTACCATGATTGAATGTTCCTCTACCATAAGCCACCTCCAATGTTTAAGAGAATTTGACAGTACATCCAACTGGTCTCACAACCGCAGACCACGTGTAACCACACCAACCCAGGCCCTCCATCTGGCTTCTTCACCTGCAGGATCATCTGAGACCAGCCACCCAGACAGCTGATGAAACTGGGTTTGCACAACTGAAGAATTTCTGCCAAAACTGTCAAACTGTCTTAGGGAAACATTTTAACAATTTTAAGGCACAGAATCCGTGATGAGATTCTGAAGCCCATTGTCGTACCATTCTTCTGCCGCCATCACCTCCTGTTTCAGCATAATGTACGGCACCATGTTGCAAGGATCTGTACACGGTTCCTGGAAGATGAAAATGTCCCACATACTCACCAGACATGTCACCCATTGAGCATGTTTGGGATACTCTGGATTGACTTGGGCGACCCAGTGTTTTCCAGTTTCCTAATAAAATACCAAAATATCTACCTACTTCGCACAGCCATTGAGGAGTGGGACAACATTCCACATGCCACAATCAGCAGCCTTATCAATTCTATGCGAAGGATATGTGTTGCGCTGCATGAGGCAAATGGTGGTCACATCAATACTACTTTTCTGATCCACGCCCCTACTTTAATTTGATTTTTTTTATAAGGTATCTGACCAACCGATGCATATCTGTATTTCCAGTAAAATCCATAGATCAGGGCCTTATTTATTTATTTAAATTGATTGATTTCCTTCTATGAAGTGTAATATATTTGAAATTGTTGTTTTATATTTTTGTTCAGTATACAGCCTCTTTCTCTCTCTACATCCCTCGTTCAATGTCTGCCTTGGCACCATACAGATGGCACAGGAAGGGTTGCTAATCTGTGTGCAGAGAGAGGGATTCCCATGGTCCCTTTTCCACTTTTTAATATATATTTTTTGTTAGTTACCTAGTATGTTTGTTTACACAGAGCAAATGGAAGTTACACTTGAAATTCACTACTAATGTTTGCTAGCTAAATATCTTATAGTTAACTTCTAATTATCTAACATGTGCAAAATACATTTTCTAGCTTGCAAGATCAATGTTCTTGGTGGCCTACAGCAGAGACAATCAATCCACTCCTGGATCAAGTGTGGGTAGCCCTTTTGAGATAGTTGTATAACTGGGTTGTCTGTCCTTGCAGTTAGCTTGCGCTTTTTAGCATTTTGTTAGCGTCTGCTATGGGAATTCGCTAGTACTTTGTTAGCATAATTATTTCATTTTATATATATTGAATTGTACTACACCGGCTCCGTCGCTCGTCGGAAGTGGCAGGGCTTGCAAAGTATTTCAGACTACAAAGGGAAGCACAGCCGAGAGCTGCAGAGGGACACGAGCCTACCAGACGAGCTAAATAACTTCCATGCTCGCTTCGAGGCAAGTAACACTGAAACATGCATGAGAGCATCAGCTGTTCCGGACTACTGTGTGATCACGCTCTCCGCAACCGATGTGATTGTTGACCTGTTTAAAAAGGTCTTACTCACAAGGCAGGGCAGATTACCAGGACGTGTACTCCGAGCATGCGCTGGCCAACTGGCAAGTGTCTTCACAGACATTTTCATCCTCTCCCTGTCTGAGTCTGTAATACCAACATGTTTCAAGCAGACCACCATAGTCCCTGTGCCCAAGAACACGAAGGTAACCTGCCTAAATGACTACCGACCCGTAGCACTCACGTCTGTAGTCATGAAACGCTTTGAAAGTCTGGCCATGGCTCATATCAACACCATTATCCCAGAAACCCTAGACCCACTCCGATTTGCATACCGCACCAACAGATCCACAGATGATGCAATCTCTATTGCACTCCACACTGCCCTTTCACACCTGGACAAAAGGAACACCTATGTGAGGATGCTATTCATTGACTACAGCTCAGAGTTCAACACCATAGTGCCCTCAAAGCTCATCACTAATCTAAGGACCCTGGGACTAAACAGCTCCCTCTGCAACTGGGTCCTGGACTGGCTGCTCCCAGGTGGTAAGGGTAGGTAACAACACATTTGCCACTTTGATCCTCAACATGGGGGCCCCTCAGGGGTGCGTGCTCAGTCCCCTCCTGTACTCCCTGTTCACTCATGACCAGACGGCCAGGCACGACTCCAACATCATCATTAAGTTTGCCGATGACACAACAGTGGTAGGCCTGATCACGACAACGATGAGACCGCCTATAGGGAGGAGGTCAGAGACCTGACCGTGTGGTGCAAGGACAACAACCTTTCACTTAACGTGATCAAGACAAAGGAGATGATGGTGGACTATAGGAAATGGAGGACCGAGCACACCCCCATTCTCATCACCGGGGCCGTAGTGGAGTAAGTTGAGAGCTTAAGTTACTTGGTGTCCACATCACCAACAAAATAACATGGTCCAAGCCCCCCCCCCTCTCCCCCCATTCTACGCTGCTGCTGTTCTCTTATCTATGCATAGTTACTTTAAAACCTCTTCAGGATCGGACCCTTCTTTTAAATTTTCGCCTAAAATGACATACCCAAATCAAACTGCCTGTAACTCGGGCCCTGAAGCAAGGAAATGCATGTTCTTGGTACCATTTGAAAGGAAACACTTTTAAGTTTGTGGAAATGTGAAATGAATATAGGAGAATGTAACATAATAGATCTGGTAAAAAAATAATACAAAGGAAAAAAACAACTAACTTAATTTTTTTGTATCTTTGAAATGCAAGAGAAATGCCATCGTATTATTCCAGCCCAGCTGTAATTTAGATTTTGTCCACTAGATGGCAGCAGTGTATGTGCAAAGTTTTAGACTGACCCAATGAACAATTGCGTTTATCTGATTTTTTAATTTTTTTTATCAAGACTGCCAAAATGTGCCTAATTGGGCACAATTTCATGTTCAAAACTGTTCCCTCTCCTCAAACAATAGCATGGCATTATTTCACTGTAATAGCTACTGTAAATTGACCAGTGCGGTTAGATTAATAAGAATATAAGATTTCTGCCAATATCAGATATGTCTATGTCCTGGGAAATGTTCTTGTTACTTACAACCTCATGCTAATTGCATTAGCCTACGTTAGCTCAACGTCCCGCGGAGGACCCACCGATCCTGAAGAATAACTCTACCTACATGTTACCTTGACACCGGTGCCCCCGCACATTGACTCTGTACCGGTACCCCCTGTATATAGCCCAGTTACTTTTATTTACTGCTGCTCATTAATTATTTGTTATGCTTATCTCTTGCTTTTTTTGTATTTTCTTAACTGCATTTTTGGTTAAGGGCTTGTAAGTAAGCATTTCACTGTAAGGTCTAGGACACCTGTTGTATTTGGCGCATTTGACAAATACAATTTGATTTGAGATAGTATATCTCTATCTATCTATCTATCGTGCAAGTCAAGTTTGGGGACATCTACTCATTCCAGGGTTTATATATCTATATTACATTTACATTTAAGTCATTTAGCAGACGCTCTTATCCAGAGCGACTTACAAATTGGTGCATTCACCTTATGACATCCAGTGGAACAGTAGTGCATCTAAATCTTTTAAGGGGGGGGGGGTGAGAGGGATTACTTTATCCTATCCTAGGTATTCCTTAAAGAGGTGGGGTTTCAGGTGTCTCCGGAAGGTGGTGATTGACTCCGCTGTCCTGGCGTCGTGAGGGAGTTTGTTCCACCATTGGGGGGCCAGAGCAGCGAACAGTTTTGACTGGGCTGAGCGGGAACTGTACTTCCTCAGTGGTAGGGAGGCGAGCAGGCCAGAGGTGGATGAACGCAGTGCCCTTGTTTGGGTGTAGGGCCTGATCAGAGCCTGGAGGTACTGAGGTGCCGTTCCCCTCACAGCTCCGTAGGCAAGCACCATGGTCTTGTAGCGGATGCGAGCTTCAACTGGAAGCCAGTGGAGGGAGCGGGGTGACGTGAGAGAACTTGGGAAGGTTGAACACCAGACGGGCTGCGGCGTTCTGGATGAGTTGTAGGGGTTTAATGGCACAGGCAGGGAGCCCAGCCAACAGCGAGTTGCAGTAATCCAGACGGGAGATGACAAGTGCCTGGATTAGGACCTGCGCCGCTTCCTGTGTGAGGCAGGGTCGTACTCTGCGGATGTTGTAGAGCATGAACCTACAGGAACGGGCCACCGCCTTGATGTTAGTTGAAAACGACAGGGTGTTGTCCAGGATCACGCCAAGGTTCTTAGCGCTCTGGGAGGAGGACACAATGGAGTTGTCAACCGTGATGGCGAGATCATGGAACGGGCAGTCCTTCCCGGGAGGAAGAGCAGCTCCGTCTTGCCGAGGTTCAGCTTGAGGTGGTGATCCGTCATCCACACTGATATGTCTGCCAGACATGCAGAGATGCGATTCGCCACCTGGTCATCAGAAGGGGGAAAGGAGAAGATTAATTGTGTGTCGTCTGCATAGCAATGATAGGAGAGACCATGTGAGGTTATGACAGAGCCAAGTGACTTGGTGTATAGCGAGAATAGGAGAGGGCCTAGAACAGAGCCCTGGGGGACACCAGTGGTGAGAGCATGTGGTGTGGAGACGGATTCTCGCCACGCCACCTGGTAGGAGCGACCTGTCAGGTAGGACGCAATCCAAGCGTGGGCCGCGCCGGAGATGCCCAACTCGGAGAGGGTGGAGAGGAGGATCTGATGGTTCACAGTATCGAAGGCAGCCGATAGGTCTAGAAGGATGAGAGCAGAGGAGAGAGAGTTAGCTTTACACTGCTCAAAAAAATAAAGGGAACACTTAAACAACACAATGTGAAATCAAACTGTCCACTTAGGAAGCAACACTGATAGACAATACATTTCACATGCTGTTGTGCAAATGGAATAGACAACAGGTGGAAATTATAGGCAATTAGCAAGACACCCCCAATAAAGGAGTGGTTCTGCAGGTGGGGACCACAGACCACTTCTCAGTTCCTATGCTTCCTGGCTGATGTTTTGGTCACTTTGAATGCTGGCGGGGCTTTCACTCTAGTGGTAGCATGAGACTGAGTCTACAACCCCACACAAGTGGCTCAGGTAGTGCAGCTCATCCAGGATGGGACATCAATGCGAGCTGTGGCAAGAAGGTTTGCTGTGTCTGTCAGCGTAGTGTCCAGAGCATGGAGGCGCTACCAGGAGACAGGCCAGTACATCAGGAGATGTGGAGGAGGCCGTAGGAGGGCAACAACCCAGCAGCAGGACCGCTACCTCCGCCTTTGTGCAAGGAGGAGCACTGCCAGAGCCCTGCAAAATGACCTCCAGCAGGCCACAAATGTGCATGTGTCTGTTCAAACGGTCAGAAACAGACTCCATGAGGGTGGTATGAGGGCCTGACGTCCACAGGTGGGGGTTGTGCTTACAGCCCAACACCGTGCAGGACGTTTGGCATTTGCCAAAGAACACCAAGATTGGCAAATTCGCCACTGGCGCCCTGTGCTCTTCACAGATGAAAGCAGGTTCACACTGAGCACATGTGACAGACGTGACAGTCTGGAGACGCTGTGGAGAACGTTCTGCTGCCTGCAACATCCTCCAGCATGACCGGCTTGGCGGTGGGCCAGTCATGGTGTGGGGTGGCATTTCTTTGTGCTCGCCTGACTGCCATTAGGTACCGAGATGAGATCCTCAGACCCCTTGTGAAACCATATGCTGGTGCGGTTCACCCTGGGTTCCTCCTAATGCAAGACATTGTTAGACCTCATGTGGCTGGAGTGTGTCAGCAGTTCCTGCAAGAGGAAGGCATTGATGCTATGGACTGGCCCGCCTGTTCCCCAGACCTGAATCCAATTGAGCACATCTGGGACATCATGTCTCTCTCCATCCATAGACCGTCCAGGAGTTGGCGGATGCTTTAGTCCAGGTCTGGGAGGAGATCCCTCAGGAGACATGCCCAGGCGTTATAGGGAGGTCATACAGGCACGTGGAGGCCACACACACTACTGAGCCTCATTTTGACTTGTTTTAAGGACATTACATCAAAGTTGGATCAGCCTGTAGTGTGGTTTTCCACTTTAATTTTGAGTGTGACTCCAAATCCAGACCTCCATTGGGTTGATGAATTTGATTTCCATTGATGATCATTTTTGTGTGATTTTGTTGTCAGCACATTCAACTATGTAAAGAAAAAATTATTTAATAAGAATATTTCATTCATTCAGATCTAGGATGTGTTATTTTAGTGTTCCCTTTATTTTTTTGAGCTATATATATATTTTGAAGTTCTTCAAAGTAGCCACCCTTTGCCTTTATGACAGCTTTGCACACATTTTTTGTTGTTGAAAGAAATGGCACCCCATGTGTGCACGGTCGGTAATACCGTATACCCTGGAATGGTTCAGGAAGGGTATAAAGGTATGTAAATCTGGATACCGCCCAATCCTACTGAGCTACGAATCAACCAGGTCTACTGTAGGTCTTGTAGTGTTGAAAGTGAGTGAACTATTGAAAGTTCTCTGGTTCTGACTCGCACGCCTTTCTGTTTTAAGATGGTGTATAATCAGGTCTTGCACACATACAGAGAGTGGAGTATGTGTGTGTGTGTGCTGGTATTTGGCAGGGTGCACGCTGCTCTGCAGATAAAATCAGCTGTTGTGCTTCTGAATGTGATGACACCATGGCAGAGGAATGAAGTGCTATCTCTTCTATCGATCATTCTCTGAGCGTGGGCTGAGATATATGTACAGTAACTGCACACCGCTCTAACCAGTTCTACTTTGTACTTCCCTGATTTGGATTGGGGGAAATTGTTTAAAGGAAATGCAAATAATTGTATGTATATTTGTTTAACTTTGTGTGTGTGTGCGCACGCACTGGATGTGATGAAAGCAACCTACAGTAGAGGCTCTAGCCCCCTCTTGATCACTGAGGTGGAAATATAAAAACTAAGTTGGTGATGTCCAAGTTGGTCATTGGTCACAGTCTATTGGGCAGTGAGAGAGGTACACATCGACTCTTAACAGGGCCTCATCGGTGTCCTCCAGCATGTTAGAGGTCCTCTGTGTAACAGAGCCACGGTGAAGTGGGCCAAGCCTGTTACAGCTAGCCTCTATTTGGCTAAAGCACACATACAGTGCCTTCGGAAAGTAGTCAGACCTTACGTTTATAGCCTTATTCTAAAATGGATTAAATTCGGGGGGGTTTCTCTCATCAATCTACACAATACCCCATAATGACAAAGCAAATACAGGTTTTGATTTTTTTTTTGCTAATTTATTTAAAATAAAAACTATTCAGACCCTTTATTCAGTACTTTTGATGAAGCACCTTTGGCAGCGATTACAGCCTCAAGTCTTCTTGGGTAGGATGCTACAAGCTTGGCACACCTGTATTTGGGGAGTTTCTCCCATACTTCTCGGTAGAAGAATGGTTGCTGCACAGCTATTTTCAGGTCTCTCCAGAGATCTTTGATCAGGTTTAAGTCCTGGCTCTGGCTTGGCCACTCAGACATTCAGAGACCTGTCCCGAAGCCACTTATTTGTCTTGGCTGTGTGGTTAGGGTTGTTGTCCTGTTTGAAGGTGAACTTTTGCCCCAGTCTGAGGTCCTGAGAGCTCTGGAGCAGGTTTTCATTAAGGATCTCCCCATTCATCTTTCCCTTTCCCTGGTCTCCCAGTCCCTGCCGCTAAAAAACATCTCCACAACATGATTCTGCTACCACCATGCTTCTCCATAGGGATGGTTCCAGGTTTCCTCCAGACATGACGCTTGGCATTTAGGCCAAAGCGTTCAATCTTGGTTTCATCAGACCCAGAGAATCTTGTTTCTCATGGTCTGAGTGTCTTTAGGTGCCTAAACTCCAAGTGGGCTGTTATGTGCCTTTTACGGAGGAGTGGCTTCTGTGTGGCCACTACCAGAAAGGCCTGATTTGGTGGAGTGCTGAAGAGATGGTTGTCCTTCTGGAAGGTTCTCCCGGAAGATTCTCCCATCTCCACAGAGGAACTCTGTGAGGAAGAGGAAGCTCTGTCAGAGTGACCATCGGGTTCTTGATCACCTCCCTGACGAAGGCCCTTCTCTCCCGATTTGCTCAGTTTGGCTGTGAGGCCAGGTCTAGGAAGAGTCTTGGGGGGTCCAAACTTATTCCATTTAAGAATGATTGAGGCCACTGTGTTCTTGCGGACCTTCAATGCTGCAGACATTTTTTGGTACCCTTCCTCAGATGTGTGCCTCGACATAATCCTGTTTCGGAGCTCTACGGACAATTCCCTCGACCTCAAAAGTCAAGGGGTCTCAATACTTTCTGAAGGCTCTGTATACCGGGCGGAGGGAGCAGAATCGACAGTTGCATATCAGATATTCTTTTTGACTGTATTGTTTTGACTCGTAATATTATTTTTGTGCTAGTTGGCTGTAACTGCACCAAATCGTCAATATTTTTCTTTCATAGCCTGTTCTCCATCTTCTTTTTAAATAAGGAGCCAATTTGTTTTCAGCACTTTATTTCCATGACCGATCAAAACTTGTTTTTTCATGTCCTTCTGCAGCAGACATTGTGAGCAATCAATTTGGAACAACAAATTGCAATAAAATCACATTATCGAATGTCAATGCATATAGAATCGCAATACATATCGTATCAGCACCTAAGTATCAGGATAATATCATATTGTAAGGTCCCTGGCAACTCCCAGCCCTAGTAGCTAGGATGTGGGAACTGGGTCCAAGGCACAAATGTAGTGTGTTAACTATAGTCCAGATCTTGACTAGTCAATGAAATTGAGTTATTACTTGTCATGGGCCTGCAGGTTTGAGATGGTGAATCTCACACTGATGTAGCTTGTAATAGTAGGCTTATTCATTGACCGAGGTTTGTAATGTGGGCTAAACGTATCAAAGAACTGATGTAAATGGGGTAAGTTTACCCTGAGTGACTCTCTGACAGCGAACCTGCAATAGCTTTTTTTCACAGAAGGGATATATTTGCATATCAGAGAACCTGTCTTCTTCCCTCTTCCTCCCCTGGCTAAGGTATGTGTGGTGGAAATGCCATCTGATTAATGTAGCTCAGAAATATGAGTCTAAAGCCAGTCTAGCTTGTCAAAACACAGTTCCGGTTTAGTACCCGTGCTAATGCCAACAAAAGATCAGCCAATTCTGACCTACTTGTACAAGATGCAAAAGGTGAAAACATTTCTCTGTTTTTCATCTTTAGTAAACACTGAGAAGCCAGTAGCGGACTGGAGTATTCTAATGTTGGTCTAAACTGTCCAGTTGTTCTTATCGTCCCACAGCTGGATTGTGTATTATTTGATGAAGGGGGAGCCCAAGCTATATTGTGTCCCAGTAAAATAACTCTATATTTATTATGAAATTAATTATGTGGAGGCTGCTGCTGTGTACAGTACCTTCAGAAAATATTCACACCACTTGACTTTTTCCACATTGTCTTTAATTTCAAAAATTGTTTTTTAAATAAACGATCTACATAGAAAACTCTGTCAATAGAAGGAAAAATTCAACGTTTCTTCTTACCATTTATGGAAAATGAAACCCTAATATCTTGACTAGATAAGTATTCAACCCTTTGAGTCAATACATGTTAATTACCTTTGGCAACGTGCTTTGCACACCTGGATTGTACAATATGTGCCCATTTTTATGCACTGTCAAGTTGGTTATTGCTAGACAGCCATCTTCAGGTCTTGCCATAGATTTACAAACAGATTTAAGTCAACTGTAACTAGGCCAAGCAGGAACATTCAATGTTGTCTTGGTAATCAACCCACTGTCTGTTGGAAAGCAGACTGAACCAACTGTGCTTAGCTCTTCTGTCCTAAATAACTCAATAGTCCTTACCAATGACTAACTAGCATACCCATACCATAATGCAGCCACCACCATGCTTGAAAATATGAAGTGATGTGTTGGCATTGCCCTGAACAACGCTTTGTGTTAAGGACAAAATGTTAATTGCTTTGCCACATTCTTTGCAGTATTACTTTAGTGCCTTATTGAAAACAGGATGCTTTAATATTTATATTCTGCACAGCCCTCCTTCTTTTCACTCTGTCAATTAGGCTAGGATTGTGGAGTAACTACAATGTTGCTGAGCCATCCTTACAGCCATTAAATTTTAACTGTTTTAAATTCACCATTGGCCTCATGGTAAAATCCATGAGTAGTTTCCTTCCTCTCCGGCATCTGAGTTAGGAATGGCGCCTGTATCTTTGTAGAGACTGGGTGTATTGGTACGCCATCCAAAGGGTAATTAATAACTGCACCATACTCAAAGGGTTATTGAATGTCTGCTTTATTATATATTTTTTTACCCATCAACCAATATGTGCTCTTTGCAAACCATTGGAAAATCTCCCTGGTCTTTGTGGTTGAATCTTTGCATGAAATTATTTTATTTCTTTCTTTCACCTTTTATTTAACCAGGTAGGCCAGTTGAGAACAAGTTCTCATTTACAACTGCGACCTGGCCAAGATAAAGCAAAGCAGTGCGACAAAAACAACACTGTGTTACAGATGGGATAAACAAACGTACAGTCAATAACACAATAGAAAAATCTATGTCCAGTGTGTACAAATATAGTACAATTAGGGAGGTAATGCAATAAATAGGCCTTAGTGGCAAAATAATTACAATTTAGCATTAACACTGGAGTGATAGATGTGCAGATGATGATGTACAAGTAGAGATACTGGGGTGCAAAAAAAAAAAAAAATGACAGTATGGGGATGAGGTAGTTGGGTGGGCTATTTACAGATTGTCTGTGTACAGGTACAGTGATTGGTAAGCTGCTCTGACAGCTGATGCTTCAAGTTAGTGATTTGTCTCCAGCTTCAGTGATTTTTGCAGTTCGTTCCAGTCATTGGCGGCCAAACGCGGTGTTGGCTTTGGGGATGACCAGTGAAATATACCTGCTCACGGGTGGGTGTTGCTATGGTGACCAGTGAGCTGAGATAAGATGGGGCTTTACCTAGCAAAGACTTACAGATGACCTGGAGCCAGTGGGTTTGGTGACGAATATGTAGCGAGGGCCAGCCAACGAGAGCATACAGGTCACAGTGGTGGGTAGGATATGGGGCTTTGGAGACAAAACGGATGGCACTTGTGATAGACTACATCCAGTTTGCTGAGTAGAGTGTTGGAGGCTATTTTGTAAATGACATTGCCGAAGTCCAGGATCGGTAGGGTATGGTCAGTTTTACGAGGGTATGTTTGGCAGCATGAGTGAAGGATGCTGAGTTGCGAAATAGGAAGCAAATTCTAGATTTAATTTTGGATTGGAGATGCTTAATATCAGTCTGGAAGGAGAGTTTACAGTCTAACTAGACACCTAGGTATTTGTAGCGGTCAACAAATGTACAGCTCGACTGAGGGACATTATCTGTACAGTATGTGTGGGATACAGAGATTGGGTAGTCATTTAAAAACTGTTAAACACTATTGCACACATCGAGTCCATGCAACTTGTTATGTGACTTATTAAGCACAGTTTTACTCCTGAACTTTATTTAGGCTTGCCATAACAACAAAAGGGTTGAATACTTATTGACTCAAGACATTTAGCATTTCATTTAATTAATTTGTAAACATTTCTAAAAACAGTTAAATTCAGGTTGTAACACAACAAAATGTGGAAGAAGTCCATGGGTGTGAATACTTTCTGAAAGCTGTGTTTTTTCCAAACCTTTCCCTTGCAAAATAACAGATGAAATGTTGACTGTGATATGTATCAATTGTAATATTTTTCCTGCTAAAATAAAATATTTTTGATCTAGCCTAGGCCCTGTACTTTTATTTTGATGCTCTAGTCTAGTGCATGTAGCATGTCATTTTCTTGTATAGAGCCACATGATCAGGCATGTTCAACTCTACTGACTTTAGTTTCGTCACCACTGTTACATTAAATACCAAATGTACTTACTCTGGTCTAGGCACGTGTGCTCTAGCCAACAGCTTGTGGATATTGTGTAGGCTAGTTTACATGACGATATTATTATGGATAAAAGCCAGAATATTTTTATTTGTAAAAGCATCAATCACCAGAATAAGACCATCAATATTTATTGGAAAGGAGCATCAAATCTTCACTGCACTTTCACAACCCTTTGACGTTCATTATAACTTATTTAATCTGTAGCTTAAATACTGAATGGTAACCTGAGTCATAGTGGGAGGACCACACACCACGTCATCACGTTACTCCAAGTTTACTCCGATATGATTGTTGTTATATCAATATTTGCACATAATTAATCTCAAATAATTAATTTGACACAAGAAGAACAAATGTCTCGCCATTTTATAAAATTGTACCGACACTTCCTGCTTCCATCACAGCTGTCATGATAACTGGATGGAAACGTGGTTAGCAAGATGCAAAAACGAATAGTGTAATTATAGAACACTTGTGGAAAGCAGAATCGTTGTCACCAACATTTTGTTGCATTTATCTGACCACGCAGAGTGAACGGCAAGAAAGTGCTCGTGACTGTGGTCGGGCAACTGCTCTCTCCTTGAGTGACTGGGCAGGACTTGGTGTGGAAAGCGGCATGCTGCAGGAGGAGAGGACTCAGAGTAAACTGACATTGCACGCGCTGGAGTTCGCGTATCACACTTAACAAACCAAACATTGAAATACCGTTATAGAAGGTAAAGTGAAAGTCTAATGGGTATGTATGGTCCAGGGGTGTCTCCTAGTGACTGTCAGGCGGTAGCTGGCTGTCTCTGTTTTGCTGCAGTCAGTCAGCTTCTACAGATCAATGATCTGGCACATGTGCACTGACTGAACACGTGTGATGGACACGACCAGAGACTGTGAACACAGGAGACAAACCCACATCCTGCAGCAGTCCCCTCCCCCACTCCAATCATCAGCTCGCTCGCTCTCTCTTCCCCCCCTGCAGGCCCATGGCATGATGTTGTTAGGGGACTCTAGAGACACATCACTCAACCCTCATCGCGACTCACACACACTAACCCCCCTACCAGCATAGACCCACCCACGACAGCCATACACAAATCCTCTCCATCGCAAACCCCTCATCAAACTCACCTCACAAATCATTCATCAACCCTCCACATCATATAGGCCTACCTGTATACCACCTGACTGCCCTATCACAAGTAGAGGTCGACCGATTATTCAGAATTGCCGATTAATTAGGGCCGATTTCAAGTTTTCATAACAATCGGTCAGCGACATTTTTGAACACCGATTGAACACCACGAGAAGCTTGCATGGCAGGCTTGACCACCTGTTACGCGAGTGCAGCAAGGAGCCAAGGTAAGTTGCTAGCTAGCATTCAATGTATCTTATAAAAAACAATCAATCTTAACACAATCACTAGTTAATTACACATGGTTGATGATATTACAAGTTTATCTAGCTTGTCCTGCGTTGCATATAATCGATGCAGTGCCTGTTAATTTCTCATCGAATCACAGCCTACTTCGCAAAACGGGTGATAATTTAACACGAGCATTCGCGAAAAAAGCACTGTTGTTGCACCAATGTGTACTTAACCATAAACATCAATGCCTTTCTTAAAAATCAATACACAAATGTGTGTGTATATATATATATATATATATATATATATATATAGCTAATATGGCCTGCTAACGTGAATTTCTTTTAACTAGGGAAATTGTGTCACTTCTCTTGCGTTCTGTGCAAGCAGAGTCAGGGTATATGCAGCAGTTTGGGCCGCCTGGCTCGTTGCGAACTGTGTGAAGACCATTTATTCCTAACAAAGACCGTAATTAATTTGCCAGAATTGTACATAATTCTGACATAACATTTGAAGGTTGTGCAATGTAACAGCAATATTTAGACTTAGGGATGTCACCCGTTAGATAAAATACGGAACGTTTCCATTTTTCACGGAAAGAATAAACGTTTCGAAATGATAGTTTCCGGATTTTACCATATTAATGACCTAAGGCTCGTATTTCTGTGTTATTATGTTAGATTTCATTATATTATTTGATAGAGCAGTCTGACTGAGCGGTGGAAGGCAGCAGCAGGCTCGTAAGCATTCATTCAAACAGCACTTTCATGCGTTTTCAAGCAGCTCTTCACTGTGCTTCAAGCATTGAGCTGTTTATGACTTCAAGCCTATCAACTCCCGAGATTAGTAACCGATGTGAAATGGCTAGCTAGTTAGCAGGCTGCGCGCTAATAGCGTTTCAATCGGTGACGTCACTCGCTCTGAGACCTTGAAGTAGTTGTTCCCCATGCTCTGCAAGGGCTGCGGCTTTTGTGGAGCGATGGGTAACGATGCTTCGAGGGTGGCAGTTGTCGATGTGTTCCTGGTTCGAGCCCAGGTAGGGGAGAGGAGAGGGACGGAAGCTATATTTTACACTGGCGATACTAAAGTGCCTATAAGAACATCCAATAGTCAAAGGTATATGAAATACAAATGGTATAGAGAGAAATAGTTATATAATTCCTTTAACTACAATCTAAAACTTCTTAACTGGGAATATTGAAGACTCATGTTAAAAGGAAGCACCAGCTTTCATATGTTCTCATGTTCTGAGCAAGGAACTTCAACGTTAGCTTTTTTGCATGGCACATATTGCACTTTTACTTTCTTCTCCAACACTTTGTTTTTGCATTATTTAAACCAAATTGAACATGTTTCATTATTTATTTGAGGCTAAATTGATTTTATTTATGTATTATATTAAGTTAATATAATTGTTCATTCAGTATTGTTGTAATTGTCATTATTACAAATACATTTTAAAAATCGGCCGGTTAATCGGTATCGGCTTCTTTTGGTCCTCCAATAATCGGTATTGGGGTTGAAAAATCATAATCGGTCGACTTCTAATCACAAGTCCATAGAAAACTCTGTCAAACCTATAGTAGGGGACTCTAGGCCACAATATTGTTCAAATAGGTCTAGGCCTAGACCCAACAACAGTAGTGTTACAGTACAAAAACAGTGTTACAGTATGACTGTTTATCCACTAGGCTGTTGTCAGTGACAATTTGAGGCATTTTTGGGAGCACGGGACCAATTTATGTAATGCATCCTCTACACACCATTGTGCGGTTGCAAAGTATCCCACTGTCAGGCCTGGTATTGTGGCAAGGGTTGCTTTGCTCATGGCTTCTGCTGCTCAGTAAGTCCTTTATGTAATTTCATATAGCCTAGTGAATGGATGGTTTCAAAGGCACTGTACAATATATGACTAATCCTTTATTTATATTGACATACATTAGTCCGTCCATGAGCAGATTATTTTCTGTTCTAGGGGTTTCTAGGAAGGTCAGGTGGTCCAGCGGCTTGGTTTGCTACTGTAGCGGGGGCCCTAGCTCTAACTGGACTACTGTAGCCAATATTGGATTCTTTCTCCAACTACCTCCCAGTTGTACTGGGTGACTCAAAACATCACTAGGGATGTAACGATTCTCCGATATGCATCGGTTCCCGATTCATATGTTTAAGATAGATTGGGGGGTCCGTAGACCCCCAAATCAATCCAAATGTAGCATGCATCGGTCAGAAAATCAATTAAAATGTACAAATCGCCAGTTCACATTTTTTTGTTGTTGCTTATAACTACGTTATTTTCTACCTTCCGAAAATACCTTATCTTTTGTGACAACTGATGTGTCCTCTTCTTCAGTGTCAAACTGCATGTAACTGTGTTGACAGTCGTTTTGCATGCCAAACAACCCCAGGCAATATCAGTAGCTGAGTCAAACTGCGCACTGTGCCCAGCTTTGCGCACTGACCAACGCGAGTTAAGTGGTCTGTTCTTGATCTTGCACATCTGCGCTCCAGATGCTCAACTAGTCTAAAGGACAGTTTTATTGCTTCTTTAATGAGGACAACAGTTTTCAGCTGTGCTAACATAATTGCAAAAACTTTTTCTAATGATCAATTAGTCCTTTAAAATTATAAACTTGGATTAGCTAACTCAACTTGCCATTGGAACACAGGAGTGATGGTTGCTGATAATGGGCTTCTGTAAACCTATGTAGATATTCCATAAAAAATCAGCCGTTTCCAGCTACAATAGTCATTTACAACATTAACAATGTCTACACTGTATTTCTGATAAATTTGATGTTATTTTAATGGACAAAAAATTTGCTTTTCTTTCAAAAACAATGACATTTCTAAGTGACCCCAAACTTTTGAATGGTAGTGTACATCATTCTCACACACACAGCATATGTTTTACTCTCTTTGTGGGGACCTAAAATGTATTCCCATTTAAAGTCCTATTTTGCTTAAACCTAACTTCTAACCCTAATTGTAACCCTAAACCTAAAATAGCCTTTGTCTTCGTGGGGTCCTGGGAAATGTCCCCACAAGGGCGAATTTTCCTTTTTTACTATCCTTGTGGTGGCATTGGGGGATTTCCGGTACCACCCCACACACGTCAGCTCAGACAGATCCAGCTCAGAGAAGCCCAGCTCATGAGTTCCATCAGCAGCAGATTTGAATTTAGAATGGAAAAGGATTGTGTTTAATGCAACAAATGTTAGTGCACTGACTCGTATCACATCGATTCGTTCTCTAATCAAACCGAATCGCACCCAATCGTTTCAAACTAAAACATAGCCCATGTGTATATAGATACCTATCGAATAATCTTGAAAGGGAAAGATGCACAACCCTAATAAACCTCACTAAAATATTCAGCTGAAAATTAATAATGGCAGGATGGGGGCAACAGAGGTGGGCTGTTAATTAATTGTGCGTGTGTTTTAGTCTGGGCCAGGTCATGTTGGTGAGTCAAGCCCGTCTCTCTGGCTCTGTGCCGCTTCATTGCAGTAGGTGATAAAACCGGAGAGAGGGAGGGAACGGGGAGTTAGTCTGTGGTTCAGCTCAGGACAAGTCCCCAAAGCCCCAGTAGCTCTCTGACAGCCTCAGACCAGGACAGTGTCCCCCAACCATCCAGACTATTTTCTGTCATAAAGGCTTCAGGATCTGAAAGGTCTTGACAGACCGTGACACCACAGTGAAATCCTTTCAAGACCTTATGGCAATTTTGACTCCAGCTAGGTCTCAAAGATAACTGACCTGGAAGCGGAGTTCAAGAGCTCTTTGTGTGCCCTGTCCCACTGTCTGGTTCTCACTGGTTTCGGATGGTTCATATTCACTTTGTAGGCTGAGCATCCTCCTACCTGAGACTGAGTGGTTTCCCGAACAGATGGCTTTCTCTAAGCTCCAACTAAGGCCTCATAAGGGTTTCATAGTACCCCAGTTATTCCCTGTTAACTGTGTTTATCTTGTGTTTATTATCTGTGTGTTTGGTTAACTTTAGTACCACCAGCTGTTCGGTTGGTGAGAAATGCTGTGATATACGGCTGTACACATCCAGCTCTCTGGCTCCTGTTCCCCCGCTGTCCAGTGGGTTGGCAGTGGCATGGTGGGCTTTGTGTTGCTGGTGTTGTGTTACTCCAGCGTGGAGCCTGGAGCTCTTATTAAAGGAACCTGAGCTGGCCGCTGAGAATCATGGAAAAACAACAACCCCATGGGCGCGGTCATCGGCCTCTGTCAATCAATTGTTCAATCATCAAGGTCTCCCTCCATCACTAGTTAACTCATTGAGGTGTAGACTAAAGGATGCATTGCGCCATTCCTTTCTAAATAGATGCCCATGGCTTGTCCAGTGCGCCAGGAATGAGAAGTAGCACCTATGACCAATGGAATACTTCAAAAAGACTGCCTACCAGGCAGGCTGATTTGATCCGGTGCCCAGCTGCTGCTCAGCAGAAGAGCGGGGGAGGGGGTGGGAGTGGAGCCAGCTAATTTGGGTCTCTGAGGCCTGCTGCCCTCTTGTCCGCTGACTAATCCTCCCATAGAGGATGGGGAAGAGAGTAAGCCCCTGGCCTGTTCTGTGCTGTAGAGAGACTGGCCGCCTGGGGAATGGCGACGTGATTTGCCCTCTCTGACCAAGTCCAAGCACTAATTGAAGCATGGCTGCTCTCCTCTACGCCAAATGACCCTGCAGTCCTCAGCTTTGTGTGTTAGCAGTATTTTTCCACTCTGTCACTCACGCCCCCTCATTGTCTGTCAAAAGCACTGCAAGCTGTCAGACTCCATCTCTTTTTTTCTGACACGCATAGACCTAATCAGGTGGAATTTCTGCGACCCTGTCGTTTTCGGGCCCATTATATAAACATTATTAGTCTGGGGAGGAAGGGGGATAAAGCTTATTATCACACATTTTTAGCAGTTTGTCTCTGTCAAAGGCAGTACTTGTTTGTCAGCCTCCACGTTTAGTCTGTGACAGGAAAGAGGCTTATTGGGAGGGTTGTGTGTCGTAATCTGGGCTATACACACTTTCACACACACTCTTTTCCCAAGCGGTCTGTGTGCGTCATTGGACTGACACTGGTCAGTGTTATTTACCCATTTAGATTCAGGCGTTGGATTTCGGAATGTATGTGTACTGCATCTCTGTCCACATTTGACAGGATGGATGTGCCGGTATGCACGTGTTTGGATGCTCACACTCCTCCTGGCCTTTTCCTGCAGCTGGAGTCGGTCCCACAATCTCATCCCTGTCTTCAATAATTCATCGCACCACCCTGGATGCCGGTGTGCCAATTATAGAGGAGCCCTCAGCCCAGCTCCACTGAAACAGAGATAACAGGCACATTGTTGCTGGCCAAAGCGTTCTGCACTGGGGGACAGAATGCAGGGGCAGGCGGCTAGCTGTCTGCTTACTCATAGCTGGACCAGGAGTAGGCCTACCACTCTCTGAACTGGTCTGAGATCAGATTTAGTATAGCCTAACTACAGAGTGTTGATACAGTATTGCTTGTCACTACATGTTTTAGCAGTGTCAGTTATGTCATTTTAAACCATTTTCTCTTTTCAAAATATTGTGGCATAGGCTAGTTGACTCCCAACCAGCGTTTAGTGAAGTTCTCTAGTGTATTTTATGTCACTAATATTACAAGGGGTGTGTGTGTGTAATCGTTTTTACACTATTGTTCTGATTTAAAAGCAGCTAATCTGTCTCTCATGGTCAAAACAGGATCAAACTGGAGCACGATGATAATTGGGGCTAAAGAGCAAATGATGACCAGGCAGAAAGCCCTATGATGATGGTGGTGATGATGAAGAGGATAAAGGCCATGTGAGGTATTGATGTGTGATAGGGTAATTAAACAAACATGTCATAAGTGATCTCCGTGTCCCCTTTCCTCTATATCTTATCCACTGACCTGAAGGCTCTGAAGTAAAGAGAGACACTGGCATAACATCTGTGCCATCAATTATTTTGAAAATAGGTCTACCGGTACTTGTCTTTGAGCGTTTTGGGCCTAATGCTTTAAAGTGGAATGAGCTGTAGGCTAGATCAGCATTAGTCAACTAGAAATGTGCTGTTATGGTTAGAGAAAGTATTCAGGTAAATTGTGATTTCTAGAGGTCAGATTCTTCATCGGCTGTGCAAATATATCCTAATTCCACTCTGTAACCTGAACATGCACAGAGATTTTGCAAATTCTTTAATTTCCTCTGTGAAATGAGGTGGATTCATCTTGGTAAATGACAGTACATGTCGTTTATCGCCTTCACAAAGCAATTGTGTGACTGTTTGCTTGGAGGTAAGCACGGTTAAGGGCGTGGGGGTAGTACTTTAATACACAACCCACATTTCCCCAGCCCCATGGCAGTATTCATTAAGATCTTTCTGCCACAGAAAGCCATTCATCACTGCTTGTGTGTGCGTTCGCATGCGTTATCTGAACATTGTCCCCACGATGGATCCTCCAGTGGGATGACCCAGGCCTACCTCCAACGGGGCCACTCCCACAGACAGCCCTCTCCCTGGGTTAGTCGTGACTATCAGTGGATAGTTCAATTGGATTTCAGTAAGACTTAATGTATCCAGCTTTGTGATGGGCAAAATAGTGCAAATTTTAAAAACTTTCATTATGAAAGGTTACATGCATTGATAAAAGCTGTTAACCACCAAGCAATTTTGCCCAACTGAGCTCTGTTGTTGTAGCCTCTCTGACCCTGTGGTGGATGACATACTGGAGTCCACTAGAGACTACAGACTACGTTCTCCCACCAGGGTTCTAGTTCCCCCTTCAAATCACACTGTCAGAGAGCAGGCCTAGTCTTTGTCCAGCCAGCCTGGGACAGCTATTGATTAACTTGGACAGTGGGAAGAATAACCGGACAAGAGGGAACAACACCGAATGCAAATTGGCTTGTTGTTCAGGTCCTCAATAGAAAAATATATATTTTACTTTCCATTTAGTGGTGGAAAAATACCTTTGGTATCAGAAGCCTTAGAAAAAGTAACAACCTCTGGGAAGATCTGTGGGGTGCCCTGTTCTCGAAACAGAAAGGCTGGGACACCACAGGTTTTCACATGAGGTCTGTTTCTCACGGCTCTTTAAAGCCCACCTCGTTACAGCGTTCCCTTTCTGTGTGTGTCTGTGTAACTCCAGTTCCTCTGATCTTTAAGTGACTCGGGTAATCATTGCTTACATCAGGTGATCTTTTCATGCACCCACTGCTATTCTAAGCTGTTACATAATATGGCCCATTCACAAGTAACAGCTTAGAATAGTAGTGGGTGCATGAAAAGATCACCTGATGTAAGCAATGATTAGTGACCCACCCGAGTCATGTAAAGATCAGAGGAACTGGAGTTACACAGACACTGACACACAGGCATGGCATGGCTCGGTCACTACACATTAAGACCCATAATATGGGCCTATTCACAAGTGTCTCAATGTTTAGTGACCCCGCCATGCCATGCCTGTCTCCAGGCAAAGCCTGTGTTTTTGTGGTCATAAGAGTTCAGAACTTTATCCTTCAATGTTCCAGTTGGACAATCATTTGAATTGTTCGACATTAAGCACTGGACATTGGCCTGGTTAAGCTGGTGGTGATGATTTAAAGGCGTTATGTCAGAGCTTTGCAGTTGTAAGAGTTCTACTGGTATCTTTCCATGTTTCACCTACTTCTGCAGTTCTGGGAAACCAGCAGAGTTTGTTCCATAAGTGAGAACAATTACGCCTTCACTACCATGAAGTGTTATCGCTGATGAGAGTCCAATGGTTATGCACAACACACACGTACACACTCCGTGTGCGCTAGTCTCTGTTCTGTAGCCAGACATTCGGCCTCGGCCCCAATCTGTAATACTAGAGTTACACATACAGCCTCTAGTCGGGGGCGACCGAGTGGAACACAGCTTTATGGATTACTTCCTGCTAATGTCACAATCCATTTTTCTGAGAGGGAGCACGGACCGATGGGATGGCTCGTGTGCCTTCAACTCTGCCTGGCTCTCTCTGGGGTCCCCTATACAGCCTGTTTTGGAGGATAGCTTACATTAGCTCCTCGCATGCGTGCTCACACACACACAGGATGTTTACAGCACAGCTTTTAGAAAATGGCAGAATTATGAGTTTAATTCATGGCTGTATTGGAGGTTACAATACAATTTAGGGGACTATCTACAGCCCTATAAAATAACTAGACACTGCTGTTTTTATAATGTATTGTTTTCATGATAACTGTCACCATGTGTGTGCCAGCGTCTCTGTGTATGCTCCCATCCGGTGTACAACACCTCTGAGTGTGTATGTGATTCCAGAATTATGCAGTAGCTCCTATGTCTGCTTAAAGGGAATGCAGAGAAAAGGGAAGGAGGAAATTAAGGCGAGGATGGGGGAAAGATGGGGAGGGGGGACTTTCCCTGACAGAAAGGGTATGACATTGGTGGGGGGGAAAGGGGATGAGAGCAGGTTTCTAAAGTGCGACCATTTTGGTCGCATATGCTCCTAAATATTTTTGCTCTGCGGCCTGGAATTTTAATTTGGGAGCACCAGTGTGACTAGATTTTTTGTTATTGTCATGATTTAGGCTTTGCTTTACTTCAGCCTCCGAGTGCCATAGAGTCCCCTCGCTCCCTTCCCGGCTGCTTGCTTCCAGTTCCCAGGCTACACACACCAAGCCCTGCCCCCCGTCACTCAAGCAAGCACCACATGGTTCCTCCACGCTGTTTATTCTCTCAGCATGCTGTCAATTCATGCACCACAACACAGATTCTTCCAAAACAAGAGTGATGCTGCTTTCCACATTGCTTCTACATATGAATCCAGATAATGTATCTATTATACTATTACTTTGTGTATATGCTCTCTGCAAAATGTGAGTTAATTAGTCTAAGGACGCTGGCATACATGTGTCTAACATAATGCTAATTGTTAACTAACTACTGTAGCTGGCTAAATGCCGTTTATTTAAATGCACAAGATAGGGCAAAGAAAAAGTTAACTATAATACAGGTTGCTACCAGTGGTGGTTTAGATCAGCATGTTTGTGCAACTACGTGTTATGAATCAGATCACCTATTCTAAAATCTTTGTCTCAATGCAACATCTATTCAAATGTGATTAGTGTACCCTGGGAAACACTGACCAATGCTTTGGTTCCTACCCTGTCATAACTCCTACCTGGCTTTTTCATTTGTTGTCATGCCAAACAACACCAAACATATAATTAGAATAATCATTCTATTTCTATGATTCCCACAGTTCACCCAAGTGTTTTGATTTATATCGCAAGACAAATCGCAATATTTGGTTGGAAAATGGCAGTTAGATGTTTTGCGCATATCGTGCAGCCCTACTATCAACCTGGGAACTTTACCAGTAAATGCAAACATTTGGTGGCACAGAAATAAAGTAAAAGTGAAATTTTCTTCATGAGCTGTGCTTCAAAAGTAAGTACGATTCATATAGTCCCAATGTTGGCTGGATCTCAATCAATTTGAAAATATATTTTTCTGGTGCTCCTAAATCGTATGTGGTGCTCCTAACTGTTGTAAGTTAGGAACCAGTGCTACCAATGAACAATTTGAATTTAGAGCCCTGGATGAGAGGGGGGGGCAAGAGGGGATGAAGGAGGGATGTATAGCCTAAAGGGAGGGATCCTCCTGTGCAGTAAGTGCATTTGCGGACTGCCCAGCCCAACTCAGCCCTGCCTGGTGCCCGCTAGTTCAGCTCAGTAGAATTGCCTCTGCAGCTCTGAATTATTTATTGGACTTCAGAGTGCAGTGAAAATCCCACCCCCCACACACAGACACACAAACCCTCCTGCAGCAGATCACTCCACCTCATTGCGTGTTATATTGCATCACAGCTCATCTATTACTAAAATACCTTTAGCTTTTTTCTGACTCACACACAGACTCTATTTTTAACGATCTCTGTTTCTCTTTGTTTTACCAGTCTCGCACTTGCTCATTGAATTCCTCCTGTCTGTTCTCACTCTCCAATCTCCAATCAGCTGGTTGAATAATTGAATGGATTTTGATCTCCCTGGGTTTTTTGTTCATCAGATCCCAGCGTTAATTGCTCTGGGCTGTGTAACTGCTCTTACTGTGTTACATAAGCCTCAGTACCAGAATTTTTTCATATTTTTATAAGGAACACATCAGAGCTACTTAGATAATGGTATATTATCTACTTCGCTTGATTTGGCAATGTTAACATGTGTTTCCCATGCCAATAAATCCCATTGAATTGAATTAGTGGGGTGATTCTCATGAAGCCAAGTTTTAACCTTGGCAGTTTTTTATTTTATTTTTATTTCACCTTTATTTAACCAGGTAGGCTAGTTGAGAACAAGTTCTCATTTGCAACTGCGACCTGGCCAAGATAAAGCATGGCAGTGTGAACAGACAACACAGAGTTACACATGGAGTAAACAATTAACAAGTCAATAACACAGTAGAAAAAAATGGGCAGTCTATATACAATGTGTGCAAAAGGCATGAGGAGGTAGGCGAATAATACAATTTTGCAGATTAACACTGGAGTGATAAATGATCAGATGGTCATGTACAGGTAGAGATATTGGTGTGCAAAAGAGCAGAAAAGTAAATAAATAAAAAACAGTATAAAAACAGTATGGGAATGAGGTAGGTGAAAATGGGTGGGCTATTTACCAATAGACTAAGTACAGCTTTTTATTTCACCTTTATTTAACCAGGTAAGCAAGTTGAGAACAAGTTCTCATTTACAATTGCGACCTGGCCAAGATAAAGCAAAGCAGTTCGACACATACAACGACACAGAGTTACACATGGAGTAAAACAAACATACAGTCAATAATACAGTAAAAAAAAAAAAAAAAACAAGTCTATATACAATGTGAGCAAATTAGGTGAGAAGGGAGGTAAAGGCAAAAAAGGCCATGGTGGCAAAGTAAATACAATATAGCAAGTAAAACACTGGAATGGTAGTATTGCAATGGAAGAATGTGCAAAGTAGAAATAAAAATAATGGGGTGCAAAGGAGCAAAATAAATAAATAAATTAAATACAGTTGGGAAAGAGGTAGTTGTTTGGGCTAAATTATAGGTGGGCTATGTACAGGTGCAGTAATCTGTAAGATGCTCTGACAGTTGGTGCTTAAAGCTAGTGAGGGAGATAAGTGTTTCCAATTTAAGAGATTTTTGTAGTTCGTTCCAGTCATTGGCAGCAGAGAACTGGAAGGAGAGGCGGCCAAAGAAAGAATTGGTTTTGGGGGTGACTAGAGAGATATACCTGCTGGAGCGTGTGCTACAGGTGGGAGATGCTATGGTGACCAGCGAGCTGAGATAAGGGGGACTTTACCTAGCAGGGTCTTGTAGATGACATGGAGCCAGTGGGTTTGGCGACGAGTATGAAGCGAGGGCCAGCCAACGAGAGCGTACAGGTCGCAATGGTGGGTAGTATATGGGGCTTTGGTGACAAAACGGATAGCACTGTGATAGACTGCATCCAATTTGTTGAGTAGGGTATTGGAGGCTATTTTGTAAATGACATCGCCAAAGTCGAGGATTGGTAGGATGGTCAATTTTACAAGGGTATGTTTGGCAGCATGAGTGAAGGATGCTTTGTTGCGAAATAGGAAGCCAATTCTAGATTTAACTTTGGATTGGAGATGTTTGATATGGGTCTGGAAGGAGAGTTTACAGTCTAACCAGACACCTAAGTATTTGTAGTTGTCCACGTATTCTAAGTCAGAGCCGTCCAGAGTAGTGATGTTGGACAGGCGGGTAGGTGCAGGTAGCGATCGGTTGAAAAGCATGCATTTGGTTTTACTCGCGTTTAAGAGCAGTTGGAGGCCACGGAAGGAGTGCTGTATGGCATTGAAGCTCGTTTGGAGGTTAGATAGCACAGTGTCCAATGATGGGCCGAAAGTATATAGGATGGTGTCGTCTGCGTAGAGGTGGATCAGGGAATCGCCCGCAGCAAGAGCAACATCATTGATATATACAGAGAAAAGAGTCGGCCCGAGAATTGAACCCTGTGGCACCCCCATAGAGACTGCCAGAGGACCGGACAGCATGCCCTCCGATTTGACACACTGAACTCTGTCTGCAAAGTAATTGGTGAACCAGGCAAGGCAGTCATCCGAAAAACCGAGGCTATTGAGTCTGCCGATAAGAATATGGTGATTGACAGAGTCGAAAGCCTTGGCGAGGTCGATGAAGACGGCTGCACAGTACTGTCTTTTATCGATGGCGGTTATGATATCGTTTAGTACCTTGAGTGTGGCTGAGGTGCACCCGTGACCGGCTCGGAAACCAGATTGCACAGCGGAGAAGGTACGGTGGGATTCGAGATGGTCAGTGACCTGTTTGTTGACTTGGCTTTCGAAGACCTTAGATAGGCAGGGCAGGATGGATATAGGTCTATAGCAGTTTGGGTCCAGGGTGTCTCCCCCTTTGAAGAGGGGGATGACTGCGGCAGCTTTCCAATCCTTGGGGATCTCAGACGATATGAAAGAGAGGTTGAACAGGCTGGTAATAGGGGTTGTGACAATGGCGGCAGATAGTTTCAGAAATAGAGGGTCCAGATTGTCAAGCCCAGCTGATTTGTACGGGTCCAGGTTTTGCAGCTCTTTCAGAACATCTGCTATCTGGATTTGGGTAAAGGAGAACCTGGAGAGGCTTGGGCGAGGAGCTGCGGGGGCGGAGCTGTTGGCCGAGGTTGGCGTAGCCAGGCGGAAGGCATGGCCAGCCGTTGAGAAGTGCTTATTGAAGTTTTCGATAATCATGGATTTATCGGTGGAGACCGTGTTACCTAGCCTCAGTGCAGTGGGCAGCTGGGAGGAGGTGCTCTTGTTCTCCATGGACTTCACAGTGTCCCAGAACTTTTGGAGTTGGAGCTACAGGATGCAAACTTCTGCCTGAAGAAGCTGGCCTTAGCTTTCCTGACTGACTGCGTGTATTGGTTCCTGACTTCCTGAACAGTTGCATATCACGGGGCTATTCGATGCTATTGCAGTCCGCCACAGGATGTTTTTGTGCTGGTCGAGGGCAGTCAGGTCTGGAGTGAACCAAGGGCTGTATCTGTTCTTGGTTCTGCATCTTTTGAACGGAGCATGCTTATCTAAAATGGTGAGGAAGTTACTTTTAAAGAATGACCAGGCATCCTCAACTGACGGGATGACGTCAATGTCCTTCCAGGATACCCGGGCCAGGTCGATTAGAAAGGCCTGCTCACAGAAGTGTTTTAGGGAGCGTTTGACAGTGATGAGGGGTGGTCGTTTGACTGTGGCTCCGTGGCGGATACAGGCAATGAGGCAGTGATCGCTGAGATCCTGGTTGAAGACAGCGGAGGTGTATTTGGAGGGCCAGTTGGTCAGGATGACGTCTATGAGGGTGCCCTTGTTTACAGAGTTAGGGTTGTACCTGGTGGGTTCCTTGATGATTTGAGTGAGATTGAGGGCATCTAGCTTACATTGTAGGACTGCCGGGGTGTTAAGCATATCCCAGTTTAGGTCACCTAACAGAACAAACTCTGAAGCTAGATGGGGGGCGATCAATTCACAAATGGTGTCCAGGGCACAGCTGGGAGCTGAGGGTGGTCGGTAGCAGGCGGCAACAGTGAGAGACTTATTTCTGGAGAGAGTAATTTTCAAAATTAGTAGTTCGAACTGTTTGGGTATGGACCTGGAAAGTATGACATTACTTTGCAGGCTATCTCTGCAGTAGACTGCAACTCCGCCCCCTTTGGCAGTTCTATCTTGAACTATCTTGATGTTATAGTTGGGTATGGAAATCTCTGAATTTTTGGTGGCCTTCCTGAGCCAGGATTCAGACACGGCAAGGACATCAGGGTTAGCAGAGTGTGCTAAAGCAGTGAGTAAAACAAACTTGGGGAGGAGGCTTCTGATGTTGACATGCATAAAACCAAGGCTTTTTCGATCACAGAAGTCAACAAATGAGGGTACCTGGGGACATGCAGGGCCTGGGTTTACCTCCACATCACCCGCGGAACAGAGAAGGAGTAGTATGAGGGTGCGGCTAAAGGCTATCAAAACTGGTCGCCTGGAGCGTTGGGGGCAGAGGATAAGAGGAGCAGGTTTCTGGGCATGGTAGAATATATTCAGGGCATAATGCGCAGACAGGGGTATGGTGGGGTGCGGGTACAGCGGAGGTAAGCCCAGGCACTGGGTGATGATGAGAGAGGTTGTATCTCTGGACATGCTGGTTGTAATGGGTGAGGTCACCGCATGTGTGGGAGGTGGGACAAAGGAGGTAACAGGGGTATGCAGAGTGGATCTAGGGGCTCCATTGTGAACTAAAACAATGATAACTAACCTGAACAACAGTATACAAGGCATATTGACATTTGAGAGAGACATACAGCGAGGCATACAGTAATCACAGGTGTTGAATTTGGAAAGCTAGCTAAAAACAGTAGGCTAGGCTAATTAGCTAGCACAACAAACAGGTAAAATGGCGTTGACTAGGCAACGGGGCCGACAGGTAAAACAAACAAGCAGAATGGAGTACCGTGATTAATGGGCAGTCCAGCATGCGTCAGCTATGTAGCCAAGAGATCAGTGTCCAGGGGGCAGCGGTGGATGGGCAGGGAATCTGGGCTGACGAGTGTTATCCAGGTTTTTAAAAAACTAACAATGACTAAATAGCTTGTAGCTAGTTAGCTGGTTAGCGTCTGGAGGTTCTTGAGTGTGTCATAAAAATAAAATTAAAAGTAATAGCGATTCCGTATCACATTGGGTGAGGCAGGTTTCCGGAAGGTAAAGTAAATGGGTTCAGAGAGTGATTGGGACGCGGTGGTTCAGACGGTTAGCAGGCCTGTGCTAACAAGCTAACAGTTCGTAGGCCCGGGCTAGACAAGGTAGCAGTTAGCGGACCGGAGCTTGACAAGCTAGCCGTTAGCAGGCCGAATTAGCAAGCAGGGAGATAGCGAGGGCTATAGAGTTAACCTTTGGGGGACGTCGCGATGGGGTGAGTCTGTTTATTCCTCTTCATGCGGTGACATCGACAGACCGGTCGTGGGCCCGGGTAATTGTAGCCCAGGAGTATGCTACAGGTGCTCTAGTACGCTAGGTGAGCTGGAGACACAGCGATTCAGAAAGCTTGCGGGCCTTGGCCAGCAGATGGATCTTTGGCGATGTCGCAACGGAAAAGCCTGTTGAAACCACCTCGGACGATTACGTCGGCGGACCAGTCGTGATGGATCGGCGGGGCTCCGTGTCGGCAGTAGAGGGTATTGTTGGACCTCTTCGGCTAGTCGGGAGATGGGCTTAGCTCGAGGCTAGCTCAAGGCTAACTGGTGCCACTCGGAATGCAGCTAGCTAGTTGCAATGATCCGGTGTAAAGGTTCAGCGCTTGCGGTAGGAATCCGGAGATGTGGTAGAGAAAAAGCAGTCTGATATGCTCTGGGTTGATGTCGCGCTGGTGTCCTAGTTAGCTTTGAAGACCGCTAGCAGTGGCTAGTTAGCTGGCTAGCTTCTGATGAGGGTTCCGGTTCTAAAGTATAGAAAAAAGCAGATTCGTACCGCATTGGGTGATGCGGGTTGCAGGAGAGTATATTCAGCACTATATTTACACCAGACAGGACGGGACAAGACAAACACACGTCCGACTGCTACGCCATCTTGGAAATCGAAATTGAGTTAGAAAACTATGATGCATCTGCAACAATCAACTATCATTCTGAAGACTAAGGTGCCTAGTTTATGGTACAGTGTCTTATTTGAAATATTCACATCAAATTCTCATTACCGAAAGATTAAATTCAGATTAAATTCTCGGGTCATTTTATACTATTTTACTTTTGGAAAAAAAAGTTTGTCCATAAGTCATACAAATTGGATACTAGTGGAAATGTACATTAAACTAATATTTATGTAACAACGGTGTCTGTGGACTTGTTTCTCATTACGTAACTTTTTCAATCTGCTGTAAATACTCATTTTTTTATGAAGTTTTATTCACCCATGATGCATCATCTAGAGAAGTAGTCCTTAGATGAGCACAAGTTCATTCAGTATCTTCACTTACAGTGCCTTCAGAAAGAATGCATACCCCTTGACTTATTCCACATTTTGTTGTTATAGCCTGATTTCAAAATTGATTAAATAGATTTTCTCACCCATCTACACACAATACTCCGATTTATAGCTGTGAGTCTTTCTTGGTAAGTCTCCAAGAGCTTTGCACACCTGCATTGTACAATATAAGTTCATAAAGTTCTGTCAAGTTGTTGATCATTGCTAGACAGCCATTTTCAAGTCTTGCCATAGATTTTCAAGTAGATTTAAGTCAAAATACATGCATGTAATTACAGTACTTATGCTATAACAAGGGCTATTTTAGTCAATTGCAGTAGGATCTGTGATTTTAGTATTATGCAAGTCATAACAAACGACCCAGTTTGTATTGGGTTACTGAATCTCTATTAGACCTCAGTACAGTTTTTCAGTAGCAAACTATGCAACACTCATTACCAAAACATGCATTCTCATATCTGAAACCTGCTCATCATTAACGTAATGCACCAATATTTAGGAAAATAAAACTTGTCCAGTAGTAATTTTGTCTCGATCTGATAGTGTGCCTTTTTGTTCTTTTTCCAAATATGTGTACATAAAAATAGCATGTATACACAAAGTGTTGCGGTAATGAGAGAAATTACAAAATACATTCTAATATTTGTTTTCATTATTATGTTTAACTCCAGCATTTTAATTAGGTGAGAAATGTTAAAAATATACATTGATCTGTTAACTTCAAGTGCCAGTTCCGTGAGAATCACCTAACACGGAACCCAAACCGGCCACACCAAACGCGATCACGACAAGCAGGTTAAAATATCAAAACAAACTCTGAACCAATGACATTCATTTAGGGACAGGTCGAAAAGCATTAAACATGTATGTCAATTTAGCTAGCTAGCTTACACATGCTGGCTAATTTGTACTATTTAGCTAGCTTGCTGTTGTTAGCTAATTTGTCCTGGGATATAAACATTGAGTTGTTATTTTTCCTGAAATGCACAAGGTCCTCTACTCCAACAATTAATCCCCACAGAAAACGGTCAACCAAATTTTTTCTAGTCATCTCTTTAGTCCTCAGTCATCAGCTTTTTCATCTTTGAACTTATATGATGATTGGCATAGTATTTCAACGATGACCGGCAAAACATTTCATCTTTCAATCACCCACGTGGGTATAACCAATGAGGAGATGGCACGTGGGTACCTGCTTCTAGGGTACGTGGGTACCTGCATCAGAAATAGGAATGACTTCTATTTTAGCTCGTTGGCGTGATAATTTAATAACATTTATTTCTAAATTTATTTTGCAACGCACGCGACGTGTCCGGTCTGGTCAGCATATAATGGTGCTTCTTTCTCTGTGGTCAGCAGTCAGCATATGGAGGCATAGGGAAGAAGGGGTCGAGAGAACAGAAAAGGATGTTGATAAGTGATGGCAGAGGTATGGGGGTGAAGAGAGGAGCAGAAGGGAGTGGTTGATGAAAAGGTGGAAGCACATGGAGGGAACTGGAATGCAGAGGAGAGGTGGGGAGAAGAGAAGAGTGTAGGAGGGTGGGCAAGAGAGGGGAGAGCGATCGATTAATAGCAACCTTTCCTCACCCCTGCAGTGTGATGTGGGGTGTGTCTGCCTGTATGCATGGACTTGTGTACTGAACCCCTCGTGTGTGTGTGTGTGTCTGCGTTTGTATGTCAGCCTTAGTTTGCAGGGTGCTCATAGAATGCATGCTTTGAATGAAGCTCTACGATATCAAAGAGAGTATAGATACCACTCGGTCAGGGACAACCTAGCACTTCAACACCATGCACTCTCACACACTTCCACACACTAACCAGGTTTCCATCCAACCTTTTTATGCAAGTAAATTACATGTCAGAGCCCAGGCTCTGTCGTAGCAGGCCGCTTCCCGGGAGGCCCATGGGGTGGCGCACAATTGGCCCAGCGTCGTCCGGGTTAGGGAGGGCTTGGCCAGTAGGGATATCCTTGTCTCATCGCGCACTAGCGACTCCTACACATTGGTGCGACTGGCTTCCGGGTTGGATGCACGCTGTGTTAAGAATAGAGGTTGACCGATTATGATTTTTTCAACACCGATACCGATTATTGGAGGACCAAAAAAAGCAGATACCGATTACTCTGCCGTTTTTTTTATTTTTTATAAAAAATAAAATATAATAATAATAATAATAATCATAATAAATAAATAAATAAATAAATATATATCGATAAAGAAAAAAAAGATATGTATATATTTTTATTTATGTTATTTTATTTTTTATAATTGAAGCATGTTCAATTTGGTTTAAATAGTGCAAAATCACAGTGTTGGAGAAGAAAGTAAAAGTGCAATATGTGCCATGTAAGAAAGCTAACGTTTAAGTTCCTTGCTCAGAACATAAGAACACATGAAAGCTGGTGGTTCCTTTTAACATGAGTCCCAGGTAAGAAGTTTTACGACCTTAGTTGTACGACCCTGCCTCACACAGGAAGCAGCGCAGGTCCTAATCCAGGCACTTGTCATCTCCCGTCTGGATTACTGCAACTCGCTGTTGGCTGGGCTCCCTGCCTGTGCCATTAAACCCCTACAACTCATCCAGAACGCCGCAGCCCGTCTGGTGTTCAACCTTCCCAAGTTCTCTCACGTCACCCCGCTCCTCCGCTCTCTCCACTGGCTTCCAGTTGAAGCTCGCATCCGCTACAAGACCATGGTGCTTGCCTACGGAGCTGTGAGGGGAACGGCACCTCAGTACCTCCAGGCTCTGATCAGGCCCTACACCCAAACAAGGGCACTGCGTTCATCCACCTCTGGCCTGCTCGCCTCCCTACCACTGAGGAAGTACAGTTCCCGCTCAGCCCAGTCAAAACTGTTCGCTGCTCTGGCCCCCCAATGGTGGAACAAACTCCCTCACGACGCCAGGACAGCGGAGTCAATCACCACCTTCCGGAGACACCTGAAACCCCACCTCTTTAAGGAATACCTAGGATAGGATAAAGTAATCCCTCTCACCCCCCCTCCCCCTTAAAAGATTTAGATGCACTACTGTTCCACTGGATGTCATAAGGTGAATGCACCAATTTGTAAGTCGCTCTGGATAAGAGCGTCTGCTAAATGACTTAAATGTAAATGTAAATGTAATGTAAGTTTTACGTTGTAGTTATTATATGAATTATAGGACTATTTCTCTATCTACCATTTGTATTTCATATACCTTTGACTATTGGATGTTCTAATAGGCACTTTAGTATTGCCAGTGTAACAGTATAGCTTCCGTCCCTTTCCTCGCCCCTACCTGGGCTCGAACCAGGAACACATCGACAACAGCCACCCTCGAAGCAGCGTTACCCATGCAGAGCAAGGGGAACAACCACTCCAAGTCTCAGAGCGAGTGACGTTTCAAACGCTATTAGCGCGCACCCCGCTAACTAGCTAGCCATTTCACATCGGTTACACCAGCCTAATCTCAGGAATTGATGGGCTTGAAGTCATAAACAGTGCAATGCTTGAAGCACAGCAAAGAGCTGCTGGCAAAAGCACGGAGGTGCTGTTTGAATGAATGCTTATGAGCCTGCTGGTACCTACCATCGCTCAGTCAGACTGCTCTATCAAACCATAGACTTAATTATAACATAATAACACAAAGAAATACGAGCCTTAGGTCATTAATATGGTCGAATCCGGAAACATTTGATTCTTTCAGTGAAATACGGAAACGTTCCCTATTTCATCTAACGGGTGGCATCCATAAGTCTAAATATTCCTGTTACTTTGCACAACCTTCAATGTAATCTGGCAAATTAGGCGTCCCAAACTGTTGCATATACCCTGACTCTGCGTGCAATGAACGCAAGAGAAGTGACACAATTTCACCTGGTTAATATTGCCTGCTAACCTGGATTTCTTTTCGCTAAATATGCAGGTTTAAAATTATATACTTCTGTGTATTGATTTTAAGAAAGTTATTGATGTTTATGGTTTTTTCGCGAATACGCACCGCATCGATTATTTGCGGGACACGCTAGAACTACACATGGTTGATGATATTACTAGTTTATCTAGTGATTATGATCGATTGATTGATTGTTTTTTTAAAGATAAGTTTAATACTAGCTAGCAACTTACCTTGACTTACTGCATTCGCGTAACAGGCACTCTCGTGGAGTGCAATGAGAGGCAGATGGTTAGAGCGTTGGACTAGTTAACTGTAAGGTTGCAAGATTGTATCCCCGAGCTGACAAGGTAAAAATCTGTCGTTCTGCCCCTGAACAAGGCAGTTAACCCACCGTTCCTAGGCCGTCATCGGAAATAAGAATGTGTTCTTAACCTGTTGCTTCTACTCGGGACGCTTGCGTCCCAACTAGAGCTCTGGAAATGCAAATGCGCTACGCTAAATGCTAATAGTATTAGTTAAAACTCAAAAGTTCATTAAAATACACATGCAGGGTATCGAATTAAAGCTACACTCGTTGTGAATCCAGGCAACGAGTCAGATTTTTAAAATGCTTTTCGGCGAAAGCATGAGAAGCTATTATCTGATAGCATGCAACACCCCAAAAGACCCACAGGGGACGTAAACAAAATAATTAGCATTTCGGCGTTACACAAACCGCACAATAAAATAGAAAACATTCATCACCATCTTCTTTGTTGGCACTCCTAGATGTCCCATAAACACTATTTGGGTCTTTATTTCGATTAAATCGGTCCATATAAAGCCTAGATATCGTTATATGTAGACTGTGTGATAAACTAAAAAAACATAGTTTCAAAACGTAACGTCATTTTTTTAAATTCAAAAAGTCGACGATAAACTTTCACAAAACACTTCGAAATACGTTTGTAATGCAATTTTAGGTATTAGTAAACGTTAATAAGCGATAAAATTCATCAGGAGGCGATGTAAAGATCATTAGCTGTCCGTCTGGAAAAATGTCCGGCTAGAAACTCCTAAACCGGATTAGATACGGTGTCCTGTATGTGTTTGACCAAGAAAAAACTCGAAGGGAAATGACAAGACTCTAGACACCCTGTGGAAGCTGTAGGTACTGCAACCTCAGTCAATTAATTGTGGTTCACGTTTATCAATGGGTTCAAGTAGCGCATGGATATATTTTCCCCATTTTCAGTGATCAGTTTTTCCTGTGCTTTTCGATGTAAATGCCGTTCTGGTAAAGCCACAGCAGTGATTTAACCAGTTTTTTAAACGTCTGAGTGTTTTCTATCCACACCAGACTAAGCAAATGCATATACTATATTCCTGGCATGAGTAGCAGGGCGCTGAAATGTTGCGCGATTTTTAACAGAATGTTCAAAAAAGTAGAGGGTCGACTGAAGAGGTTAACTAACTTGCCTAGTTAAATAAAGGTTAAATAAAGGTGTAAAAAATTAAATAATAATAAATTGGCCAAATCAGTGTCCAAAAATACAGATTTCTGATTATGAAAACTTGAAATCGGCCCTAATTAATCGTTAATTGGTCGACCTCTAGTTAAGAAGCAGTGCGGCTTGGTTGGGTTGTGTTTCGGAGGACGCATGGCTCTCGACCTTCGCCTCTCCCGAGTCTGTACGGGAGTTGCAGCGAGACAGTAACTAACATTTGGATACCACGAAAAAGCGGGGTAAAATTTGGATACCACGAAAAAGGGGGGTAAAACAAAAATGGCACGACAGGCCTGATGGAAACAGCCAATTTGTCGGTAAACTTTCCAGATGTTGACAACAAAATACACTAGACAACGTGGGATCTTTTTGTGTCTGTAAAATTAATTATGCGAGGAATGGCGGTGGAAATCCATTATGCGCAAAAAATAATATAGCCATCATTTCGAAGTAAACTTGGAAGTCACACGATGATATGGTGTGTGGTCCTCTCACTACGACTCGGAAAAGTATGCAGTGATACAGATGAAAGTACACAGATGAAATGTGTTATAATGAACTTCACAGGGTGGTCAAAGTGCATGGTATGATAGAGACATACCCCAAGCGACTTACAGCTGTAATCGCAGCAAAAGGTGGCACTACAAAGTATTAACTTAAGGGGGCTGAATAATTTTGCACGCCCAATTTTTCAGTTTTTGATTTGTTAAAAAAGTTTGAAATATCCAATAAATGTCGTTCCACTTCATGATTGTGTCCCACTTGTTGTTGATTCTTCACACAAAAAATACAGTTTTATATCTTTATGTTTGAAGCCTGAAATGTGGCAAAAGGTCGCAAAGTTCAAGGGGGCCGAATACTTTCGCAAGGCACTGTATATGTCCCAGTTGTGGAACTTCTATGATTAAATATGAAACTATTTGTGAGAAGATGAAATGTGATTTTAGCCTTCTAACTTCGCCCACGTGAGCACAGACATGTGCTATGTGATGGAACCGCCCTTCAAGGCGAGGGCATAAAAGAGCTGCTAACGATATTTATATTAGACCAGAAAATGTGGAGCTGTGGCTACATGTTGAAATGGTTGCCATTTAAAAAGAGACCAGCATGACCGACAGCGTGAGCTGAAAGGTACGAAATGGAAAAACTCTGAAAATTTTAACAGAGAAGAAGAAAATCTCTACCAGACCAGACAGCGGGAAGCGGTGGCTACACGGCTGAGAAATGGTTTAAAACTAAAGACCAGCCGAAGTACAGCGCAAGCTGGATATGTCAAAATGGTTTGAAACTACAGTACTAGAAAATGTTAAGACCCTCTGAAACTCTCTCTCTCAAAGAAGAAGAAGACTGACTATACAGGAACATTGTCTGCAGCTGTTTATGCACTGTTAGCCTAGGAAACGCTCTCTCTAAGAAGAATAAGAAGACTATACAGGAACATTGCCTGCAGCTGTTTATCCACTGTTAGCCTAGGAAACGCGACCAGAGACAAAGAACAATTCCCCCTCACCACTATAGGTATCTCTAGGGTAACTATTCTAAACCGAGTGAAGAATAAAGCCCGTTGAACACCGTGTAGTACACCTCTGGAAGATCCGTCCTAACAGACACACTCTCCATAGATGGACCGGTTGATTTCAACAAAGAGACGGCAAGGACATACAAGCGTAAATATGTGTTGCATTTCTAAATCCGAATGAGCGGTTGTTAGGGTGCTAAATATCCATATTTACGATGAGCGTATTATTCAACCGTATGTACGATTAGTTGAATTCCTCTCTCTTCTTCTCCCACGGGAGAAGTAACAAGCCGTCATATCGGGTTAGTCCACCAGGGACTTTTCTTTTCATTGCAACATGTTAGTAACCAATGTATAATCTATCCTGTGTGTGTGTGTTTATGTATATCTGTGCGATTATTTAGCCAATTTGTGTATCACTGATTCATCATGGAGACTAGGGTTTGTGCAGATTTAAAGTCAACAATGTTCAGAATGAGACTGATGAGGTAACAATGATAATTAATGGGTGACTAAGATGATAACTCTACAGCTATAAATATATTCTTAATTCGAGAAACGGTAACTCATTAAACAAACCTTTTCAGTTGTGCCCCAAGATTGCTAATGACTTAATTGTTACATGATTAACTGAATCATGTTAATAATTAAACAGTTAATTGACTTGATAAAATAATTAGTGACACACCAATATGACATTCTCTGCCGATACGATATCCGATATTTTCCTTGACAAAAAAAATGATACCGATAACCGATATTTAAACATTTTTGCGGCCTTTTAAGCATTCTAGTACAGTGAAATAGTTAACACACACACATGGACACAGTGGTGTAAGGCACTGCATCTCAGTGGAAGAGGCATCACTACAGTCCCTGGGTCGAATCCAGGCTGTATCACATCCGGCCGTGCTTGAGAGTCCCATAGTGTGGCACACAATTGGCCCAGCGTCACCCGGGTTTGGCAGTCATTGAAAATAAGAATTTGTTCTTAACTGACTTGCCTAGTTAAATAAAGGTTACACACACACACAACACACTGACCAAAAAGTTATTTTGTTGGCATTTACGTATGTCCCCATTACCAGTAAAACATAATCAAAACCTATTTCTTTCACTTACTTGCTGTGCTGTTTCATTGTTCATTTGCCCAGTCGTTTCATTCTCAACCAGGATTTCTACCGAACACCGTTTGGGTCTTTGCATGTTAACCTTTTGCGTGTAGGGGGCAGTATTTTCGTTTTTGGCTAAAAAAACGTACCCATTTGAAACTGCCTATTTATCAGCCCCAGAAACTAGAATATGCATATAATTGTCAGATTAGGATAGGATACACTCTAACGTTTCCAAAACTGTAAAAATATTGTCTGTGAGTATAACAGAACTGATATTACAAGCAAAAACCTGAGGAAAATCCAATCAGGAAGTGCCTCTTATTTTGAAACCTCTCTGTTCCTATGCATGCCTATCCTCCATTTAAAGGGATATCAACCAGATTATTTTTTCTATTGCTTCCCTAAGGTGTCAACAGTCTTCAGACATAGTTTCAGGCTTTTTTTTTTTTATGAGCGTAAAAGATCACATTGCGTAAGTGGATAGGTGGAGGCTCTGAGTGAGTTTTGCGCTACAGAGTAAAGCGGCCATTGTTTCTCCCGGTGTTATTGGAAAAACCTACACACCCAGTTGGTATATTATTGAATATATATTTTAAAAACAACCTGAGGATTGATTATAAAAAACGTTTGACATGTTTCTGTGGACATTATGGATATTATTTGGAATAAACGTTTGCGTTGTCGTGACCTCTCTTTCCTGTGGATTTCTGAACCTAACGCGACAAACAAACGAGGGTATTTTGGGTATAAAAATAATCTTTATGGAACAAAAGGAACATTTGTTGTGTAACTGGGAGTCTCGTGAGTGAAAACATCCGAGGATCATCAAAGGTAAACGATTAATTTGATTGCTTTTCTGATTTTCGTGACCTAGCTACTTAATGCTTAGTGTACATAATGTTATGTTTTGCTATCGATAAACTTACACAAACGCTTGGATTGCTTTCGCTGTAAAGCATCATTTCAAAATCTGAGACGACAGGTGGATTAACAAAGGCTAAGCTGTGTTTTGCACTTGTGATTTCATGAATATGAATATTTTTTAGTAATATTATTTGACTGTGGTGCTATGCTATTCAGCGGATGCTAACGAAAATGATCCCGCTAACGGGATGGGTAGCGTCAAGAAGTTAAAAAAAGATACACGTCAAATAACACTTTGACATGTCAAATAAGGTTGTTGACCAATCAGGGCCTGAATATGACTGCACGTCACATAATAATTGAACTCGTTCATAAACATTTTTACATAGTGTAATCAATGTGTAATAACTCACTCATATTTAATTTCACAACGATTCATCGATACGTATGCTATGATGCTGGTAAAGTTGTCTCGTGCACCTACAGTGCTGGTCATAAAAAAAGCTAGCTAGCTCATGGATGCAAGCAATTTTCTTCCCCAAAATATAGCAAAACGACATCTGTTTCAATTGCTATAGTTAGCTAGTTAACTATATAGCTAGGTGTCATCATCTAAAATTACCCTAATTTATAAGACAGTTCTTATTTGATTAATGGTGGTCGGACCCATCTATGTGAAGCTAGCCACAATAAGGATTAGCCACAATAGTGGACTTTGCGGTTACCCTTCAAAATAAAAGTATGTAATTGACAGTGATGCAAATGCATACAAATAGTAGAATTGTGCCATAATTGACTAGATCATGCTAAACGAGGTTGGAATGTTATATAAAATCACCAAAAGACAATAATTTGTTAACTTGACAAAAATCTGTTGAATTCACACTGGATATCTTATACTTTAGAATTGCATCGGGGGCATACTTATTTCACTGTACAGCCATACCAATGGATTGTGGATCAATGACATGGGGTATCAGTCTACTCAGTGACACCCAGAGAACATTAGCATCGTAGCTCTTATTGCGGGACTCTGAAACAACTGTGAATGGAGCCACATTTATTGTCAACCTATGTGGATTGAACACTATTCCAGAGGAAAAACAATACTGCGTGGATGTTTTGGAGTCAGATAACTCTGAGGAGGACGTTGGGAAAAAATATATTGGGTTTTGAGTAGACTGTTACCCCATTTCGTTGATCCCCAATCCTTAGGTAAAGCTGTACAGTGCAATATGAATGTCAGTACACACAATAGGCTGACTGGGGAGGTCATTTCACATGGTCACAGTCCCGCAAAGATCTACAACGCTAATATTTGCATAAACTCTTGGGTGTCACACAGTAGACTGATACCCCATTTCATTGCTTCACATTCCAACCTTGTTTAACATTATCTAGTCTAAATATGCCGTGATTCCACCAATTGTAACCACCTATATCACTTTTATTTTGAAGGCAAACCGCAAATTCCACTATTTTGCCTAATCCACATAACCCGGTCAGGTCGAGCCTCACTAGCCAGATGACGCTAGCTGGCTACTTATAACGTTAGCTTTGGGCAACAGGGTTAAGTAGCTGGTTAGCTATTTATTTTCATGAACTGATGTTCAATTACAATAGGTGAACAACAAGTGGCTACCTAGCTAGGATTCCTAAATCATTGCTAAGAATAGTGAAAATTATTGCAGTTTCTATTGGTCATTGTTTTCAGGCTGGTTGTATTGGTGCTAGCTAGGTACCAAACTAAAGCTAGCTAGCTACCCCAGAAGTTGCGGTCTAACAAATAATACTTTATTACCAACGCGGTATTGTAAACACATCGTTCGTGGCCGGTGTTTGCTTGTTTGCAGACTTTTTTTTGTACAGCTTTGACACTGCTACTGATGACAGTGGTGGCGCTTGGTTGGCACGTGCAAATTCAGAACACACAACATTCTATAATAGAACTGTGTTCTGTAACGCGTCAAATAGTGTTATTGTCAAATAGTGTTATTTGATGTGCATCTTTTTTGACATGCAAAGACCCAAACTGCGTTCCATAGTATGTCGTGAAGCTAATAGCAGTGACGCTATTACTGTGTAACTCCGGTAGGGCAACATCTGAACAATAGTGCACTTGGTAACGTTAGTGTGTACCGGTGCTCGACCAGTCGGTGAAAGCCAACATCACCCACGACAGAGAATGGTTGATTGTCAAAAAGGCAATGAATTCCATTATCTTGGCTTTAATGGTTTTTGCCTTTGAGTTGTCTCGCTGAAATTTCTTACTCTTTCAAATGACTGCTTGACTTGTGGACTGCTCGATCCACACAGTAGACATTGTGGGCTAGGTTAGGAATGTTGTGTTGCACGTGAAGCGCAAAAATTTACGTGGCCTCATTACGACATCGGTTTTTCACATAGGCGTTAAACTAGACATCGGACCGATACCGACGTTGCTATTTTTGAGCTAATATCGGCAGATTCCGATATGTTCACCGATATATCATGCATCCCTAATAATAATCCCTAATAATAATAATAATCATCATCGCATTAATGGTACCAACGTCACGACACCTGTATTTGGGGAGTTTCTCCCATTCTTCTCTGCAGATCCTCTCAAGCTCTGTCAGGTTGGATGGGGAGTGTTGCTGCACAGCTATTTTCAGGTCTCTCCAGAGATGCCACTTTAAGAATGTTTACATATATCACATTACTTATCTCATATGTATACACTGTATCCTACACTATCTATTAAGAATGCACGATATATCGGAATTGGCCGATATTCGCAAAAAATGCGAACATCGGTATCGGCCCGATGTCTAGTTTAACGCCGATGTTAAAAACCGATGTCAAAGCTACCGTGCGTACCTACAGTTGGTCGAAAGTTTACATACACTTAGGTTGGAGTCATTATAACTCGTTTTTCAACCACTCCACAAATTTCTTGTTAACTAACTATAGTTATGGCAAGTCAGTTAGGACATCTACTTTGTTCATGACACAAGTCGTTTTTCCAACAATTGTTTATAGACAGATTATTTCACTTATAATTCACTATCACAATTCCAGTGGGTCAGAAGTTTACATACACTAAGTTGACTGTGCCTTTTAAACAGCTTGAAAAATTATGTCATGGCTTTAGAAGCTTCTGATAGGCTAATTGACATAATTTCAGTCAATTGGAGGTGTACCTGTGGATTTATTTCAAGGCCTACTTTCAAACCCCGTGCCTCTTTGCTTGACATCATGGAAAAATCAAAAGAAATCAGCCAAAACCTCAGAAAACAAATTGTAGACCTCCACAGGTCTGGTTCATCCTTGGGAGCAATGTCCGAATGCCTGAAGGTACCACGTTCATCTGTACAAACAATAGTACGCAAGTATAAACACCATGGAACCACGCAGCCGTCATACCATTCAGGAAGGAGACATGTTCTGATGAACATACTTTGGTGTGAAATGTGCAAATCAATCCCAGAACAACAGCAAAGGACCTTGTGAAGATGCTGGAGGAAACGGGTACAAAACAGGTCTCTATATCCACATTAAAACGAGTCCTATATGGGCATAACCTGAAAGGCCGCTCAGCAAGGAAGAAGCCACTGCTCCAAAACCGCCATAAAAAAGCCAGACTACGGTTTGCAACTGTACATCGGGACAAAAATCATACTTTTTGTAGAAATGTCCTCTGGTCTGATGAAACAAAAATAGAACTGTTTGGCCATAATGACCATCGTTATGTTTGAACACCATCCCAACTGTGAAGCACGGGGGTGGCAGCATCATGTTGTGGGGGTGCTTTGCTGCAGGAAGGACGGGTGCACTTCACAAAATAGATGGCATCATGAGGAAGGAAAATTGTGGATATATTGAAGCAACATCTCAAGGCATCAGTCAGGAAGTTAAAGTTTGGTCGCAAATGGGTCTTCCAAAATGGACAATGACCCCAAGCATACTTCCAAAGTTGTGGCAAAATGGCTTAAGGACAGCAGTGTCAAGTTATTGGAGTGGCCATCACGAAGCCCTGAACTCAATCCTATACATTTGTGGGCAGAACTGAAAAAGCATGTGCGAGCAAGGAGGCCTTACAAACCTGACTCAGTTACACCAGCTCTGTCAGTGGGAACAGGCCAAAATTCACCCAACTTATTGTGGGAAGCTTGTGGAAGGCTACTGTCGTGGAAATTTCCTCTATTTACCAAATCATGAGCGCAAACCACACACAAGTCAGAGTTAGTTATCAAAGTCCATCTTTAATTATATGAGCTTTATCACAACCCTGTGACTCTCAGGCAATTCAGTGTCTATCAATTAATTCTCTGAGAGCCCCTTCTGCATTGCAACTGCGATCCTTTAATAGCAAAGAACACACATAGTCAGACAGCATAGACATAATAAATCGTTCAGCTTTGTCTCCTTACTCAAACCCTAGAACCATAATCCAATCCTCCATATCAACAGGCATATATCAAATTGTCATTTAGATACAACCAATTCTAAATACAACCAATCCTGGACAAACTCACGGAGAGGAGTTGTCTTCAGTGTCTGAAGACAACATTAGAGGGAGCATAGAATGATTCCAGACACTGCCATCCTCCTTTTCCCGATGGGAAAATGGCACACAGACACAGTGGAGCAAAATATATGTTTACACATGATGACACTTTGACCTCTCCCCTCTCTGCGGCCCATGCAACTTAGTCTTGACATAGAACAGATACTTCAACCCTGCCACAGTATTATACAAAAATAACATTCTTGATGAGAAGTAACTTACAAACATATGATGAATATAAAACATCTTACCTATGTTACCAACAAATTCTGATTATTCCACAACACTACCCAAAACATGTGACCCAAGTTAAACAATTTAAAGGCAATGCTACCAAATACTAATTGAGTGTATGTAAACTTCTGACCCACTGGGAATGTGATGAAAGAAATAAAAGCTGAAATATTGTCACGCCCTGACCTGAGTATTCTTTGTTTTCTTTATATATTTTGGTTAGGTCAGGGTGTGACGAGGGTGGTATGTGTGTTTTTGTCTCATCTAGGGTGTTTGTACTGTCTAGGGGTTTTGTAGATTTATGGGGTTGTTTCCATCTAGGTGTTTATGTAGGTCTATGGTTGCCTAGATTGGTTCTCAATTAGAGGTAGGTGTTTATACTTCCGACTTCAACTGTAGATAACGTAGATACATGGCGTAATTCACACCCACAATGTCTACTGTGTGGATCGAGCAGTCAACAAGTCTAGCAGTCATTTGAAAGAGTAACAACTTTTCAGCAAGACAACTCAAAGGCGAAATCCATTAAAGCCAAGATAATGGAATTCATTGCCTTTGACAATCAACCGTTCTTTGTCCTGGGTGATGTTGGCTTTCGCCGACTGATCGAGCACCGGTACACACAAGTGCGCTATTGTTCAGATGTTGCCCTACTCGAGTTACACAGTAATAGCATCACTGCTATTAGCTTCACGACATACTTACTATGGAATGCCGTTTGGGTCTTTGGATGTCAAAAAAGTAGCACTGTCAAAGCTGTACTTAAAAGTCTGCCAACACCAGCCACGAACGATGTGTTTATTAGCTAGCACCAATACAACCAGCCTGAAAACAATGACCAGTAGAAACTGCATTTTCATCATTCTTAGCAATGATTTAGGAATACTTGTAAGTATTAGCTAGGTTACCACTTGTTGTTTGCCTATTGAAATTGAACCTCAGGTCATGAAAATAAATAGCTAGCCAGCTACTTAACCCTGTTACCCAAAGCTAACGTTATAAGCAGCCAGCTAGCTTCATCTGGCTATTGACACTCGACCGGACCGGTTTATGTTGTGAAGCTAGCCACAATAAGGATTAGGCGCAATAGTGGAATTTGCAGTTTTTCTTCAAAATAAAAGTCTGGCATTGACAGTGATGCAGTGAATACAAATAGTAGAATTATGCCATACTTTTATTTTGAAGGCTAACTGCAAATCCTTGGCTAAAACTTATTGTGTCTAGCTTTACAGAGATGGTTCCGACCACCATTAATCAAATAAGAACTGTCTTATAAATTAGGGTTATTTTAGATGATGACACCTAGCTATATAGTTAGCTAGCTAACTACAGCAACTGAAACAAATTGTCATTTTGCCATGTTTTTGGGGAAGAACATTGTTTGCATCCATCAGCTAGCTAGTTTTTTTAATGACCAGCACTGTAGGTGCGCGAGACAACTGTACCAGCATCATAGCATACTTATCGATGAATCGTTGTGACATGAAATACGAGTGATATTGATTACACTGTGTAACAAATACGTAAAAACACATTAAATTATTATGTGATGTGCAGTCATATTCAGGACCTGATTGGTCAACAAGCTTATTTGACACGTCAAATAGTGTTATTTGACGTGTATATATTTTTTTGACTCGCAAGACCCAAACGGCATTGAAATCCTGGTTGAGAACCATCCAGAAGGCGAGGTCAGTACAGGTGCATTTAACTAGGCATGTCAGTTAAGAACAAATTCTTATTTACAATGACGGCTCAGACGACGCTGCGGCAATTGTGTGCTGCCCTATGGGACCCCCAATCCCGACCGGATTTGATACATCCTGGATTCGAAGCAGGGACTGTAGCGACGCCTCTTGCACTGAGATGCAGTGCCTTAGACCACTGCGTCCATGTGTGTGTGTTAACTATTTAACTGTACTAGAATGCTTAAAAGGCCACTAAAATTTTAACTATCGGTTATCGGTATCGTGTTTTTGGCAAGGAAAATATCGGATATCGGTATCGGCCAAAAATGTAATATCGTTGCATCACTACTATCTATTGCATCTCAGCCGCTCTGTCACTGCTCATCCATATATTTAATATTTATATATTCTTATCCTATTCCGTTACTAGATTGTATGTATTAGGTTTTGTTGTGGAATTGTTTGATATTACCTGTTAGATACTGCTGCACTGATGGATCTTGAAGCATAAGCATTTAGCTACACTCACAATAACATCTGCTAACCATGTGTATTTGACCAATAACATTTGATTTGATCTGAGATGTTTGATCCGGTTCAAATACGGGCTCTGGCTAGGCCACTCAAGGACATTCAGAGACTTGTCCCGAAGCCACTCCTGCGTTGTTTTGGCTGTGTGGTTAGGGTCATTGTCCTGTTGGAAGGAGAACCTTCGCCCCAGTCTGAGGACCTGAGCGCTTTGGAGCAGGTTTTCATCAAGGATCTCTCTGTACTTTGCTCCGTTCATCTTTCCATCGATCCTGGTCTCCCAGTCCTTGTCCCTGAAAAACATACCCACAGCATGATTCTGCCACAACCATGCTTCACCGTAGGGATGGTGCAAGATTTCTTCCAGACGTGACGCTTGGCATTCAGGCCAAAGAGTTCAATTTTGGCTTCATCAGACCAGAGAATGTTGTTTCTCATGGCCTGAGAGTCTTTAGGTGCCTTTTGGCAAATTCCAAGCGGGCTCTCATATGCCTTTTACTGAGGAGTGGCTTCCATTTGGCCACTCTACCATAAAGGCCTGATTGGTGGACTGCTGCAGAGATGGTTCTCCCATCTCCACAGAGGATCTCTGGAGCTCTGTCAGAGTGACCATCGGATTCTTGGTCATCTCCCTGACCAAGGCCCTTCTCCCCTGATTGCTCAGTTTGGCGGGGCGGCCAGCTCTAGGAAGAGTCTTGGTGGTTCCCAACTTCCATTTAAGGGTGATGGAGGCCACTGTGTTCTTGGGGACCTTCAATGCTGCAGACATGTTTTGGTACCCTTCCCCAGATCTGTGCCTCAACACAATCCTGTCTTGGAGCCTCATGGACAATTTAATTTGAGCTTATGGCATGGTTTTTGCTCTGACATGCACTGTCAACTGTGGAACCTAATGTAGACAGGTGTGTGCCTTTCCATATCATGTCCAATCAATTGAATTTACCTCAGGTTGACTCCAATCAAGTTGTAGAAACATCTCGAGGATGATCAATGGAAACAGGATGCACCTGAGCTCAATTTCGAGTCACATAGCAAAAGGTCTGAATAATAATGTAAATAAGGTATTTCTGTTTATATTTTTAATAAATTAGCAAACATTTCAAAAGATCTGATTTTGCTTTGTCATTATGGGGTATTGTGTGTAGTTTGAGAATAATCTTTTTTAAATTCTATTTAAAATAAGTCTGTAACGCAAAATTTTTTGTAAAATGTCAAGGGGTCTGAATAACTTCCCGAATTGGATATATCTGAGCTGTTGCTAGAGCGCACGTGCCAAAACCAGAGTGCCACATTTGCTAAATAACACAGTGTTTTTATGTAAATGAACAACAACCCATCAGTACAGTTAAATGCGATGGGATCCATTTACATTCAGGGCCTAACATAAGGACAGCTCAGAGTATGCTATTCTGTTCTTCTGAAATATATCTACATTTTCTTTATCATCTTTCTTTAGACCTGTCTAAAAGAAATCATGGATTTATTGTGATGGTGGAGGCTATATTACATGGATTTATTAGACTTTAAAAAATAGATGTTCCAAACGTCTGTATCAGTGGTTTGTAGGCTATGTGTGGAAGCCAGGAGATGCTAAATGGGTTTATGTTAATTAACAGTCAATTACCATGATACTGGCAGTTATTTGCCTGACGGTCACCGGCTCACAAAATGAAATGACCGCCACAGCCCTACTAGTGACACCCACTGACATGCATAATGTGAAAGATCCTCTGCTCCTACTGAAGTAGACCACATGGTGCCTTGCAGCCAGTGCCTGTGTGATCTGAACCATGCTTGCACCACTGATTTTCCACAGTACTGGTCCTCACTTCCCAAAGTAATCATTGCTCTGGTGGCTACTCAATTGCAAGTTCCTTTCGAGGGTGACCAGCTGGGTCAAACATATGGTCCAATTAATGAGCTGAATATGGCTCTGACAGACACACTAATACCGGAGAGACAAACAGGCACAGACAGAGATCAATGGAAGAGCCTCCTGCACACGGTCCCTCTCTCCCATCTTTTTGTTCTGCTTATATGTCTCTCTCAAAAAACCTGATATTAATGATCTCTTCATTTCACATGATCTCTGAAGTGTTTTCCTCTCCTTGTACCACTATAGCCATTGCTTTAAAAGAGTGTTTCACAAATAATTCTGTATAACATTGAAAATGATCTAGGTCCAACCAGGAATATTTTCTCTCATAATCTTTTGTCTCCTGACCACAACTCTGGATTTAGTGTAGCTTCTCTGTCCTCTCCCTCAGGACCGTAAGCTGACCAAAGTAGAGCGTCAGCGGTTTAAGGAGGAGGCAGAGATGCTGAAGGGGCTGCAGCACCCCAACATCGTCCGCTTCTACGACTTTTGGGAGTCACCCCTCAAAGGGAAGAAGTGCATCGTCCTGGTAACGGAGCTCATGACCTCAGGCACGCTCAAAACGTGAGTGTGCTGTTACACCTGCTGAAGATGGGAGAGGATGACGATGATAGTCAAACGAAGAGGCTATAATTGGGCAATGCGGGATCTAGTCATAGATGCAAAGCAACACCATTTTTTACATGCATTCCCCCCAACAAACCAGTTAATGTGTGCGGGAGTATTATTTATCATTGAGATTACTAAGCAATGTAGTACTGCAAAAAGAGGCAATGGAGTGATATGCACATGAATATTTGCTCTAAATTACCTTTTATTTTTGACTGGATTATCAATCCCAAAACTCTGAATATATGAATGGTGATACTGATGTCCTTTTCCCACCTGTAGGTATCTGAAGCGCTTCAAGGTAATGAAGCCCAAGGTTCTGAGGAGCTGGTGTAGGCAGATCCTGAAGGGTCTTCACTTCCTCCACACCAGGGCCACTCCCATCATCCACAGAGACCTGAAGTGTGACAACATCTTCATCACGGGCCCCACCGGCTCCGTCAAGATAGGAGACCTGGGGTTGGCCACGCTCAAGAGGGCCTCCTTCGCCAAGAGTGTCATAGGTAGGAGATCCAATCAGACTGCATCAGTAACACCTGGTGTATCATCTATATATTTTTAAAATGGACAACAGTCTCCAGATTCCAAAAATGTCCTGCTGTCTAACCTTTGACCATGTCCTCCCAGGCACCCCAGAGTTCATGGCCCCAGAGATGTATGAGGAGCACTATGATGAGTCAGTGGATGTCTATGCCTTTGGCATGTGCATGTTGGAGATGGCCACCTCAGAGTACCCGTACTCGGAGTGTCAGAACGCTGCACAGATCTACCGCAAAGTCACCAGCGTGAGTCCACATTTAAAATGTAAACCAATTTAGCTCGTATATACAGTGCCTTGCGAAAGTATTCGGCCCCCTTGAATTTTGCGACCTTTTGCCACATTTCAGGCTTCAAACATATAAAGATATAAAACTGTATTTTTTTGTGAACAATCAACAACAAGTGGGACACAATCATGAAGTGGAACGACATTTATTGGATATTTCAAACTTTTTTAACAAATCAAAAACTGAAAAATTGGGCGTGCAAAATTATTCAGCCCCTTTACTTTCAGTGCAGCAAACTCTCTCCAGAAGTTCAGTGAGGATGTTGACCTAAATGACTAATGATGATAAATACAATCCACCTGTGTGTAATCAAGTCTCCGTATAAATGCACCTGCACCGTGATAGTCTCAGAGGTCCGTTAAAAGCGCAGAGAGCATCATGAAGAACAAGGAACACACCAGGCAGGTCCGAGATACTGTTGTGAAGAAGTTTAAAGCCGGATTTGGATACAAAAAAATTTCCCAAGCTTTAAGCATCCCAAGGAGCACTGTGCAAGCGATAATATTGAAATGGAAGGAGTATCAGACCACTGCAAATCTACCAAGACCTGGCCGTCCCTCTAAACTTTCAGCTCATACAAGGAGAAGACTGATCAGAGATGCAGCCAAGAGGCCCATGATCACTCTGGATGAACTGCAGAGATTTACAGCTGAGGTGGGAGACTCTGTCCATAGGACAACAATCAGTCATATATTGCACAAATCTGGCCTTTATGGAAGAGTGGCAAGAAGAAAGCCATTTCTTAAAGATATCCATAAAAAGTGTCGTTTAAAGTTTGCCACAAGCCACCTGGGAGACACACCAAACATGTGGAAGAAGGTGCTCTGGTCAGATGAAACCAAAATTGAACTTTTTGACAACAATGCAAAACGTTATGTTTGGCGTAAAAGCAACACAGCTCATCACCCTGAACACACCATCCCCACTGTCAAACATGGTGGTGGCAGCATCATGGTTTGGGCCTGCTTTTCTTCAGCAGGGACAGGGAAGATGGTTAAAATTGATGGGAAGATGGATGGAGCCAAATTTTCTGGAAGAAAACCTGATGGAGTCTGCAAAAGACCTGAGACTGGGACGGAGATTTGTCTTCCAACAAGACAATGATCCAAAACATAAAGCAAAATCTACAATGGAATGGTTCAAAAATAAACATATCCAGGTGTTAGAATGGCCAAGTCAAAGTCCAGACCTGAATCCAATCGAGAATCTGTGGAAAGAACTGAAAACTGCTGTTTACAAATGCTCTCCATCCAACCTCACTGAGCTCGAGCTGTTTTGCAAGAAGGAATGGGAAAAAAATTCAGTCTCTCGATGTGCAAAACTGATAGAGACATACCCCAAGCGACTTACAGCTGTAATCGCAGCAAAAGGTGGTGCTACAAAGTATTAACTTAAGGGGGCTGAATAATTTTGTACGCCCAATTTTTTTGTTTTTGATTTGTTAAAAAAGTTTGAAATATCCAATAAATGTCGTTCCACTTCATGATTGTGTCCCACTTGTTGTTGATTCTTCACAAAAAAATATAGTTTTATATCTTTATGTTTGAAGCCTGAAATGTGGCAAAAGGTCGCAAAGTTCAAGGGGGCCGAATACTTTCGCAAGGCACTGTAGGTAACACTCACAACTAGGCTAGACACAAAATGACCAATTTCAGTCATTCGTGTTAGCACTGTGATTTCTATGAATGGCAGCCACAGATCTCAAGTAACCAGGGGTATTCAGCATTAACGATTTAAAGGCCAGAATAATTTTGGTACTGTCCATAAGTAGCTTGTTTTGGGTCGCATGTTCAGGAATGGCTAAAGAATTGCAGCATTTACCTTGAGTTAACTCCGCAAATAGCATTGCTGGGTGGGGCGGTAGGCAGCCTAGTGGTTAGAGCGTTGGACTAGTAACCGAAAGGTTGCAAGATCGAATCCCCGAGCTGACAAGAAATAAAAACTGGATGGTCTACAGAGATAGATGGGAGGGGTTGAGTGTAGCTGAAGGATGGGACTAAAAATGAACAAAAAATAACTAATGTAGAATATACTGTGTCCGTAAAATGTTTATAGTACGATTCTCTCTCCAATTAACAGTAAGGTTTTCATGGTACGCTACTCCTCAATGAAAATGGAGGGTAGGAGATACAAGACTTTTCCATGGTAGGGGTTATGTTACCAGCCAGCCCCATGTTTCTTGATACTTGAATAATTCCCTAGTTTACTGGACAGTAAAGATGGTCATGACGTGCCAAATGGCACTGCTCAGGGAGTCCAGAACCCCCCAATTCTTCATAGATCTAATCTTGTATTCCACTCTATGCCAGTGAGGAAAAGATCATCACAGTGATGAATGCGGCAAACTGTTTTTAGATCAGGGGGTGTCAGGAGCCATGATATATTTGATGAAGGGTATTGATTTTGCACTTTTAAAACTTGGCAGGTACTGCTGAAGTAGGATGACTCATCTTAGCCTGGTCCCAGATCTGTACTTTAGCCAACTCCGCTGACTAGGATTGTCAATGATAATCCGAGGACTTGGCACTAAAGCACATGCATATATTCTGCATGGTATGGTAAGGATAGTCAGAGGTGTTGGCTTTGGCTAAAGCATATACAGTTGAAGTCGGAAGTTTACATACACTTAGGTTGGAGTCATTAACTTGTTTTTCAACCACTCCACAAACTATAGTTTTGGTACGTCGGTTAGGACATCTACATTGTGCATGACACAAGACATTTTTCCAACAATTGTTTACAGACCCATTATTTCACTTATAATACACTGTATCACAATTCCAGTGGGTCAGAAGTTTACATACAGTGGGGCAAAAACGTTTTTAGTCAGCCACCAATTGTGCAAGTTCTCCCACTTAAAAAGATGAGAGAGGTCTGTAATTTTCATCATAGGTACACTTCAACTATGACAGACAAAATGCGAAAAAAATTTACAGAAAATCACATTGTAGGATTTTTTTATGAATTTATTTGCAAATTATGGTGAAAAATAAGTATTAATAAAACTACTAAAGTCAGAATGTCATAACACTAACAATTTATGAGGTGTGCCAACAAAAACATTTGGAAAATTATGACAACTTTTGGTAAGCTATGTGAATACATGTGGTAAACTATGTGAATACATGTGGCCATCTCTCTCTCTCTGTCTCCCTTTTTATTTTCTCCACCATACTTACTCATGGCTTCCGGCCATCCCTCTGAACTGTTTTTTCCCTTCCTTTTCTGTTTATTAGGGGGTGAAGCCTGCCAGCTACAACAAGGTTGTGGATCCTGAAATCAAGGAGATTATTGGCGAGTGCATCTGCCAGAAGAAAGAGGAGCGGTGAGTGACTGTACCTGCGTCTCTGTCCACCTTGGAGGCCATAGGGCCACCAAGGTGCTCCGTCACCCCTCCATACCTCCTTCATCTGCCCACATCCTATCACAATGACATTTGGGGCTCTCAACAACATTCCAATCTCCCCTCCCGATCTGTAGGCCATCCTCTGTTAACTTGAATAAGAATGGGATTAATACAGAGGAGAAAATAACCCTTAAAACTGCCTATTTGGCAGGTTTTCATACTGAGAGGTGATTGTGTACAGTTCTCTCTCGTTCCTTGTCCTGGCAGCTAGTAAATTGAGGGTGTTCTTAGATAGGGGCTTATACTGTCCAGACCGGAACACTGAGAACATTGGTGCTCAGGAGAGTCTTTCAGCTCCTGCATGACATAACTACTGAATTTGGTGGAGGGCATTAGGTCACTGTACTTGGAGTTGATATGATTAATTTGAAGTTAATTTAGGCTAAATCTGTAAAAAATGACAGAAGGTCAAGTTGGAGCCATGCCATGTTAGCACAGTGATAAAGGGTTGTTTTTATTTTTCGTTCCTCCCAGGTACTCCATAAAGGACCTGCTGAACCACGCCTTCTTTGCAGAGGACACAGGGGTGCGGGTGGAGCTGGCTGAGGAGGATGATGGGAAGAAGGCGGCCATCGCCCTGAAGCTGTGGGTGGAAGACCCAAAGAAGCTGAAGGGAAAATACAAGGAGAGTGGAGCCATTGAGTTTACCTTTGAACTGGAAAAAGAGAGCTCGGAGGGCGTGGCTCTAGAGATGGTAAGATGGATGGTGGATGGATGGATAGTTTGATGGTTGAATACATGGGTGGAGTTTAGCATTAGACTGGTTGAACAGACATTGCAATCCAAGGTGGGGTTTGAATTTGTCCTGAATAATGTAAATACTTGAGTAAATGCTGGTTCTGGCGGCTCTGTTATGGTGTGGGTTGCATTTTCCAGGCATGGTTTAGGTCTACTCAAGGTAAACACCAGTAAATACACAACCATTCTGAACCACCTTCAACCTACAGTGCCTAGTGAAAGTCTACACACCGCTTGGACAGTCTTCACATTTAGCTGCTTTACAATCTAAAAAGGGATTAAATTAGATTGTTTTCTTACTGATCTACACATTTTCAAAGTGAAAGGAAGTTATAGAAAAATTTAATTGTGCGTCTTTTCACACCCCAGAGTTAATACTTGGGTGGAAGCACGTTTGGCAGCCATTACAGCTGTAAATCATTTTGAATAGTATTCCACCAACTTTGCTCAACTCTTTGGGTAACATGTACATTGTTTTGGTCGCTAAAAAAACAATCGGACAGCATATTCAAACTTGGTCTCAGATTTTCTTTTTTGAAAAGTCTGTTTATTCAGTTTACACACATGACAACACAATATAAATAATATATGCTCAACTAGAAAAAACGTATTTCAAATCTAAAGATACCGTACTTTGGACAAGTTAAACACACTGGGCAGAAAAGTACAAAGGTTAAAGGGCAATCTGTAGTTAATACAGGAACAGAGCGGTCACCTTGACATTGTTCCTGTAAACAGACGAGGGAAAGGGGTGGAGAAATGCAACCACTCACAGGCAGTCATGGCCACAGACTGACCATCCATCTGACCAAAATGAAAGTTTACAATGCTATTTAAAAAAAATAATTTTTTAATTACACTTATTTTTTACAAACAGGGCAAAACAAGCTCACATTTTATGCTTTGACAGGGCAAGAAGGAGGCATCCACGAGTCACATTCAATAAGAATCTAGAGGCACATCACCAACCTCAAGGTCTAGAGGCACATCACCAACCTCAAGGTCCTCCCCAAAAAACACAGAAATGCTCCTCCAACCAGTAAATCACAGGGGTGTCAAATACAGATGTATTTTTGTTTTAATGAGAGTGCCATCAGAGGGTGGTGGACTGTACAAAGTAAGACCGGAATGGAGCCCAATCATCATAAAACAGTTTGGACTTCCCATGTGTGTTGAATGACTTAAAAAAAAAAAAAAAAAATACATTTGAGATTACAGCACACTTCCCACTAGGGCTGGGCGGTATACCGTATTTGACTATATACTGGTATTTATACACGGACCGGTTTGGGTTTTTATTTGACCTTTTATGACGGTATTTTAATGTTTGGTTTGTTAAATGTGATACGCCGTGTGTAACATCCATTTTTATAGTTTACTCCGCTACTTGAGTCATCTCTCTCTGCTCTCTCTCTCTCTCCATGCCGCTTTCTACACAGACCTAGCCCCGCCCCCTGTCACTCAAAGGAGCGCATTTGTTGTTGCTTGACCACGAGATGGAGTAATCAATGCATGATCAATGCAGCACATGCAACAATGTTGATGACAACGATGTTGTTTCCACTTTGATCTTAATATACATCCACAAGCGTTCTATAATTACAATATTAATTTGTGTTTCTTACATCTGCAAACAGCTAGTTTGTGTTTTCTTAGCAAGTTAAGCTAATTCGCTGGTTGGCTAACTAGCTAATAAAAGTAATACGAGTCAGAGCAAACGTAGCTAGCTAATACAGCCTGATACCAGTACTGGTGGAGGCTTAAATCAGCATGTTTAACCTCTTCCCTCTACTCGGGACGCTTGCGTCCCAACTAGAGCTCTGGAAATGCAAATGTGCTACGCTAAATGCTAATAGTATTAGTTAAAACTCAAACGTTCATTAAAATACACATGCAGGGTATCGAATTAAAGCTACACTCGTTGTGAATCCAGGCAACAAGTCAGATTTTTAAAATGCTTTTCGGCGAAAGCATGAGAAGCTATTATCTGATAGCATGTAACACCCCAAAAGACCCACAGGGGACGTAAACAAAATAATTAGCATTTCGGCGTTACACAAACCGCACAATAAAATAGAAAACATTCATTACCTTTCACCATCTTCTTTGTTGGCACTCCTAGATGTCCCATAAACACTATTGGGTCTTTATTTCGATTAAATCGGGCCATATAAAGCCAAGATATCGTTATATGTAGACTGTGTGATAAACGAAAAAAACAGCGATTTCACAACGTAACGTCATTTTTTTAAATTCAAAAAGTAGACGATAAACTTTCACAAAACACTTCGAAATACGTTTGTAATGCTACTTTAGGTATTAGTAAACGTTAATAAGCGATAAAAATCATCCATAGGCGATGTCAAAATCATTAGCTGTCGTCTTGGAAAAAATTTCACGAGAGAGCTCTTCCGGAATGATCTGGGCAGAGACCGGAGGTAAGTGGTGCCCCTGTTTCGGTTCAACCAAGAATCAAAGAGGATTCAATTCACAAGACTCTAGACAACATGGGGATGCTGTGGGAGTTGAATGCTCGGTCTTATCTAATTCGGCTCACTGTTAACAATTGCTGGAAGTGGCGCAAGGATATTTATTTCCATTTTCTGTGATCAGGTTTTCCTGCGCTTTCCGATGTAACGCACGTTATGTAATAGCCACAGTCGTGATTTAACCAGTTTTAAAAACGTCCGAGGGTTTCCTATCCACACATTCTAACCATATGAACGTACTATATTCCTGGCATGAGTAGCAGGGCGCTGAAATGTTGCGCGATTTTTAACAAAATGTTCAAAAAAGTAGAGGGGTAGGAGCAACTAGTTAAATGTAAATGTCAGCTTTGAACATCTGGATTTGGGGATTTTCTCCTGTTCTTCCTTGCAGATTTTCTCAAGCTCAATTAAGTTAGATGGGGAGCTGTGGTGAAAAGCATCCCCATAGCATGATGCTGCCACCACCATGCTTCACGGTAGAGATGGTGTTAGACGGTGATGAGCAGTGCCTGGTTTTCTCCGGAAATAGCACTTTGCATTTAGGCCAAAGAGTTACATTTTTGTCTCATCAGACCACAGAATATTTTGTGTTATGCTCTTGTCTATCAAATAACATTTTATTTGTTACATGTGCTGAATACAGGTGTAGATCTTAGCATGAAATGCTTACCTAACCAACAATGCAGGTAAAGAAAGAGTTAAGAAAATATTTGCTAAATAAACTAGTGTAAAATAAAAAGTAACACAATAAGATTACATAACAATAAATTGGATATATACAGGGGGTATTGGTACCAAATCTATGTGCGGGAATACAGGTTAGTCAAGGTAATTTGTAGATGTAGGTAGGGGTAAAGTGACAATGCATAGATAATAAACAGCAAGTAGCAGCAGTGTAAAAGCAAAGCGAAAAAAGTCAATGTAAATAGTCTGGGTGGCCATTTGATTAATTGTTCAGCCATCTTATGGCTTGGGGTTAGAAGCTGTTTAAGGAGCCTTTTGGACATAGACTTGGCGCTCCGGTACCATTTGCTGTGCGGTAGCAGAGAGAATAGTCTGACTTGTGTGACTGTAATCTTTGACAATTCTTTGGGCCTTCCTCTGACACCGTCTAGTGTCAGAGGAAGGCTTGGCCCCAGTGATGTATTGGGCCATACTCACTACTGTCTGTAGCACCTTATGATCGGATCCCGAGCAGTTGCCATATCAGGCAGTGATGCAAGCGTTCAGGATGCTCTCGATGGTGCAGCTGTATAACTTTTTGAAGATCTGGGGACACATGCCAAATCTTTTCAGTCTCATGAGGGGGAAAGATGTTGTCGTGCCCTCTTCACGACTGTCTTGGTGTGTTTGGATCATAATAGTTCAGCCTTCTTCTCATGTAGTCCACAATGATTTCCTTTGTCTTGCTTACATTGAGGGGGAGGTTGTTGTCCTGGCACCACACTGCCAGGTCTCTGACCTCCACCCTATTGGCTGTCTCATCATTGTCAGTGAACAGGGAGTATAGGACTGAGCACACACCTCTGAGGGGCCCTGGTGTTGAGGATCAGCGTGGCAGATGTGTTGTTGCCTTCCCTTACCACCTGGGGGCGGCCCTTCAGGAAGTCCAGGATCCAGTTGCAGAGGGAGGTGTTAGGTCCCAGGGTCATTAGCTTAGTGATGAGCTTTGTGGGCACTATGGTGTTGAATGCTGAGCTGTAGTCAGTTAACAGGATTCTCACATTGGTGTTCCTTTTGTCCAGGTGGTAAAGGGCAGTGTGGAGTGCGATTGAGATTGAGTCATCTGTGGATCTGTTGGGGCAGTATGCGAAGTGGGTCTAGGGTTTCCGGGATGATGATGCCTTTCAAAGCACTTCATGGCTACTGATGTGGTTGTCATTTAGGCGCCAGACGGATTACCAGGGCTTGTACTCAGAGCATACGCGGACCAACTGACATTTTCAACCTCTCCCTGACCGAGTCTGTAATACCTACATGTTTCAAGCAGATCATAGTCCCTGTGCCCAAGAATGCGAAGTTAACCTGCCTAAATGACAACCACATCAGTAGCCAGACGGATTACCAGGGCTTGTACTCAGAGCATACGCGGACCAACTGGTAAATGTTGACCTGTTTAAAGGTCTTGCTCACATCGACTACGGAAAGCGTAATCACAAAGTCGTCCGGAACAGCTAGTGCTTTCATGCATGCTTCAGTGTTATTTGCCTTGAAGCAAGCATAGAAGGCATTTAGCTTTTTTCCGTCTGGTAGGCTTCCGTCACAGGGCAGCTCGTGGCTGTGCTTCCCTTTGTAGTCCGTAATAATTTGCAAGCCCTGCCACATCCGACGAGCATCAGAGCCGGTGTAGTAGGATTGACGCTTTGCCTGTTTGATGGTTCGTCTGAGGGCATAGGATTTCTTATAAGCATCTGGATTAGTGTCCTTGCTCCTTGAAAGCGGCAGCTCTAGCCTTTAGCTCGGTGCGGATGTTGCCTGTATCCCATGGCTTCTGTTTGGGATATGTACGCACGGTCACTGTGGGGACGACGTTGTCGATGCACTTATTGATGAAGCCGGTGACTGAAGTGGTATACTCCTGTATGCCATAGGACGAATGCCATAGGACGAATCACGGAACGTATTCCAGTCTGTGCTCGCAAAACAGCACCCTTACGTAGCATCCGCATCATCTGACCACTACCATATTGAGCGAGTCACTGGTACTTTCTGCTTTATTTTTTACTTGTAAGCAGGAATCAGGAGGATAGAATTATGGTCAGATTTCCCAAATGGAGGGTGAGGGAGAGCTTTGTATGTGTCTCTGTGTGTGGAGTAAAGGTGGTCTAGAGTTACTTTTTTTCTTTGGTGGCACATGTGACATGCTGGTAGAAATGAGGTAAAACAGATTTGTTTGCCTGCATTAAAAACCCTGACCACTAGGAACGCTGCTTCCGGATGGGCATTTTCTTGTTTGCTTATGCCCTTATACAGCTCATTGAGTGCGGTCTTAGTGCCAGCATTGGTTTGTAGTGGTAAATGGACGGCTACGAATAATATAGATGAGAACTCTCTTGGTAGATAGTGCGGTCTACAGCTTATCATGAGGTACTCTAGCTCAAGCGAGCAATACCTCGAGACTTCTTTAATATTAGACATCGCGCACCAGCTGTTATTGACAAATAGACACACACCCCCGCCCCTCATCTTACCAGATCTGTCCTGCCGATGCACAGAACCCCGCAAGCTCTATATTATCTGTGTCGTCGTTCAGCCACGACTCTGTGAAGCAAGATATGACAGTTTTTAATGACCCGTTGGTAGGATAGTCTCGACCGTAGACCATCCAGTTTGTTTTCCAGTGATTGCATGTTGGCCAATAGAACCGATGGTAGTGGTGATTTACTCACTCGCCTACAAATCCTCACAATGTACCCCGATCTTCGCCCCCGGTATCTCTGTCTTTTCTTCACGTGAATGACTGGGATTTCGGCCTGGTCTCCAGGAAGCAGTATATCCTTTGTGTTGGACTCATTAAAGAAAACATATTTGTCCAGTTCGAGGTGAGTAATCTCTGTACTTTTCTGTCTTAAGAGACATTAGCAGCAACTTTATGTACAAATAATGCGGAATATAACTAACAAAATAGCACAGTTGGTTAGGAGCCCTTAAAACGGTAGCTATCTCCTCCGACGCCATTATATAATCGGCGCCATTTCACGTGCCTTTTTGCGAACTCGTGCTGTCGTGTCTTTTTCTCAGGATTGGCTTCCGTCTGACCTCTCTCCCATAAAGCCCCGATTCGTGAAGTGCTGTAGAAACTGTCCTTCTGGCAGGTTCTCCCATCTCCCTCAAGGAACTCTGTGGTTCATTGGGTTCTTGGTCACCTCTCTGAACAAGGTCCTTCTTGCCCGGCTGCTCAGTTTGGTCGGACAACCAGCTCTAGGCAGTCTTGGTAGTTTAAATGTATATGTTTCAATTTCTCAATGATGGAGACCACTGTGCTGTTGGAAACTTTCAACACTCTAGAAATTGTTTTATACCCTTCCACAGATGTATGCCTCATCAAAATTCTACACTACATGACCAAAGGTATGTGGACACCTGTTCGTCAAATATCTCATTCCAAAATCATGGGCATTAATATGGAGATGATCCCCCTGTAGCTGCTGTAACAGCCTCCGCTCTTCTGGGAAGGCTTTCCACTAGATGTTGGAACATTGCTGCGGGGACTTGCTTCAATTCAGCCACGAGCATTAGTGAGGACGGGCACTGATGTTGGGCGATTAGGCCTGGCTCGCAGTCGGCGTTCCAATTCATCCCAAAGGTGTTCGATGGGGTTTTAGGTCAGGGCTCTGTGCAGACCAGTCAAGTTCTCCCACATTGATCACATTGACCATTTCTCGCTTTGTGCACAGGGGCATTGTCATGCTGAAACAGGAGAGGGCCTTTCCCAATCCTCTTTGTTAACATCACACACACTGTCAGGCATTTCACACACAAATATCTAGATACTGACTGTTACTTCTTGGTGGCCTACAGCAATACACTAAAATAATAGACTTTACATGAGGCGGGTGAACCTGCAACCACAACACTTCAATAACACTTGACATGAGATCTTCTCTAAGAATTACAGGGATATGGCTCTGATATGGTGCCTACGGAAAGAACCCTCAACTTTTTCCAAATTATGTTGCGTTACAGCCTTATTCTAAAATGTATTAAATCGATTTTTTCCTCATCAATCTACACACAAAACCCTATAATGACAAAGCAAAAACAGGTTTTTAGAAACTTTTGCTAATTTATTTTTTAAATTAAGTAACGTAAATGTCACATTTACATAAGTATTCAGACACTTTACTCAGTACTTTGTTGAAGCACCTTTGACAGCGATTACAGCCTTGAGTCTTCTTGGGTATGACGCTACAAGCTTGGCACACCTGTATTTGGGGAGTTTCTTCCATTCTTCTCTGCAGATCCTCTCCAGGTTGGATGAGGAGCATTGCGGCACAGCTATTTTCAAGTCTCTCCAGAGATGTTCGATCCGGTTCAAGTCTGAGCTCTGGCTGGGCCACTCAAGGACATTCAGAGACTTGTCCCGAAAGTAACTCCTGCGTTGTCTTGGCTGTGTACTTAGGGTGGTTGTCCTGTTGAAAGGTGAACCTTCGCCCCAGTCATAGGTCCTGAGTGCGAAGTTTCTTCCAGACGTGACTCTTGGCATTAAGGTCAAAGAGTTCAATCTTGGTTTCATCAGACCAGAGAATCTTGTTTTTCATGGTCTAAGAGTCTTTAGGTGTATTTTCGCAAACTTCAAGCTGTCATGTGCCTTTTCCAGAGGAGGGGCTTCCATCTTTCCACTCTACCAGAAAAGTCTGATTGGTGGAGAGTCGCAAAGATGGTTATCCATCTGGAAGGTTCTCCCATCTCCACAGATTAACTCTAGAGCTCTGTCAAAGTGACCATCGGGTTCTTGGTCACCTCCCTGACCAAAGCCCTTCTCTCCCGATTGCTCAGTTTGGCCGGGCAGCCAGCTCTAGGAAGAGTCTTTGTGGTTCCAAACTTGTTTCATTTAAAAAAGATAGGGACCTTCAATGCGGCAGAAATGTTTTGGTACCCTTCCCCAGATCTGTGCCTCGACTCAATCCTGTCTTGGAGCTCTACGGACAATTCCTTCAACCTCGTGGCTTGGTTTTTGCACTGACATTGCACTGTGAACTGTGGAACCTTTATATAGACAGGTGTGTTCCTTTCCAAATCATGTCCAATCAATTGATTTTACCACAGGGGACTCCAATCAAGATGTTGAAACATCTCAAGGATGATCAATAGACACAGAATGCACCTCAGCTCAATTTTGAATTTCATGGGTCTGAATACTTATGTAAATAAAGTATTTAAGTTCAGATTTTTTTGCAAAAAAAACAAACATGTTTTAACTTTTTCATTATGGGGAATTGTGTGTAGATTGATGAACATTTTTTATTTAATATACGTTTTAGAATAAGGCTGAAACGTAACAAAATGTGGAAAAAGTGAAGGGGCCTTCTATCTCTCTCTCTCTCTCACTCACTCACTCACTCACTCACACACCTCCCCTATAGGCATTCCTGTCTCTTCTGTAGTTGTTATATCCTTGTATTGCTACTGCTGTATCACTAAAGGAATTATCTAAGTGTCTCTGAAATGGATAATATATGAATTAGAGGTCGATGGTTTAATCGGAATGGCCGATTTTCAAGGTTTCATAACAATCGGTAATCTGCATTTTTGGATGCCGATTATGGCAGATTATATTGCAATCCACGAGGAGACTACATGGCAGGCTGACCATCTGTTACATGAGTGCAGGCAGCAAGGAGCCATGGTAAGTTGCTAGCTAGCATTAAACTTCTCTTATAAAAAACAATCTTAACAATAATCACTAGTTAACTACACACGGTTGATGATATTACTAGTTTAACTAGCTTGTCCTGAAATTGTGTCACTTCTCTTGCGTTCAGTGTAAGCAGAGTCAGGGAATATGCGGCAGTTTGGGTCGCCTGGCTCGTTGCGAACTGTGTGAAGACCATTTCTTAATTTTACATAATTATGGCATAACATTGAAGGTTGTGCAATGTAACAGCAATATTTAGACTTAGGGATGCCACCCGTTAGATAAAATACGGAACGGTTCCGTATTTCACTGAAACAATAAATGTTTTGTTTTCTAAATGATAGTTTCGGATTTTACCATATTAATGACCTAAGGCTCGTATTTCTGTGTGTTATTATATTATAATTAAGTCTATGATTTGATATTTGATAGAGCAGTCTGATTGAGCGGTGGTAGGCAGCAGCAAGCTCGTAAGCATTCATTCAAACCACACTTTCCTCCGTTTGCCAGCAGCTTTTCGCAATGCTTGAGGAAAACACTGTGTATGACTTCAAGCCTATCAACACCCGAGATTAGGCTGGCAATACTATAGTGCCTATAAAAACATCCAATAGTCAAAGGTCTGTGAAATACAAATGGTATATAGAGAAATAGTCCTCTAATTCATATAATAACTACAACCTAACTATAACCTTAACTGGGAATATTGAAGACTCATGTTAAAAGAAACCACCAGCTTTCATATGTTCTCATGTTCTGAGCAAGGAACTTAAACATGAGCTTTTTTACATGGCACATATTGCACTTTTACTTTCTTCTCCAACACTGTTTTTTGCATTATTTAAACCAAATTGAACATGTTTCATTATTTATTTTCAGACTAAATTGATTTTATTTATGTATTATATTAAGTTAAAATACAAGTGTTCAATTGTTCATTTAGTATTGTTGTAATTGTCATTATTACAAATATATATATAAAAATCGGCCCGATTAATCGGTATCTGCATTTTTTGGTCCTCCAATAATAATAATAATAATGAAAAATCATAATCGGTCGCCACTAATATGAATGCTTTCTGATATTAGCAAGTTATTGATTTCATGAACCGTATTTCTAAGGTTGCTTGTATACTTTTCCCTCTAAGTCCTTTCCCGTGTAGCTTATCAGAAATGGACTGAATATGGAAAAAAATATATATACATTATTCAGCACCCCATTAATCAGTTGTTAGTGTGTGTGCCCTGTGAGGTTCACTCTATAAAGCCTCATGCTTGGCTCTCTCATTCCTTCCAGAGTGATCATTTCTGTTGTGAATGGGTCAGGCTGCAGTGCTCAGTGTTACTGAGAATCAGGGCCATCGATTATTTTGGCAGACAGCAAGCTGACCTGCTTTCTTCCCTCTATGGTGACATCTCTCCATCTGTCTGCGCTGGGTCAAGATGAGCTGGGGAAAATTTAAGGTCTTGCTGTAATGATAGAGAGAGGAGGAATGTGGCCCACAGCTCTTCATCTTCGATCACCCCTCACCACTTTCGATGACTAATTTCTTCACAGACGGGCACCATGGGAGATGCAGTTTATCTTTATCGACGTGGCTGTTCATTCATGCACTATGCTACTTAGCGAGCGGAAACGCTGCCTCTTATGCTTCTTTGCTTTATTATTATTATTCAGGGATGTTTTAGGACATGTTTTATTAAGTTTGGGTTGATTAAATGACTACATTTTACATTGTGAACGACGGTCTTAAAAGCAAAGCTCATGTTAAAGATATGGGACTCATACTCCATGAAATAAATACAACCAGTCAGGTTGTGCTAAAACAGAAACCATTGAAACATTCCATGGAAGGTTCAGGCCATAATGCCTATTAATGACTCCAAACCCCCCCAAAATCTAAACATCATTATTTCAGCTGTATCTCTTCCCATGGTCTAAATGCACCTGTCCTGTATCCTGTCTCCAGTGCTGTTGTCCCAGACAGAGGCGGACTATTCTCTCTGAACCCAGCTGCTGACAGCTGCTGCCCTCCTCAAGAAATGATTCTCTCACCATCCCTCTTCCTGGCTCTCTCCTGTTTTCTCTCTACCTCTAACACATTGACTCTAAAAAATACTCCTCTTCCCACACTCCTCCTCTCCCGACAGGTGGAATCAGGGTTCTTCCATGAGAGTGATGCTAAGATCGTGGGGAAGTCGATCCGGGACCGCGTAGCACTTATTAAATGGAGGCGGGAGAGGACTGTGTCGGCCCTACCCCCAGTGAACCAGGGAGAGGCAGGACTCAGGGCCCAGGCCACCCTAGCCCATGGGACCTCTGCTGGGGCTACACAGGCAGGACAGCCCCCTTTGATTGAGCCCAACGAGCCAGAAGCAGACCAGCACGCCAGGCTATGTAACCTTCCGGCCAGCGCAACCTCTGTCACATGTGAGACACCACTGTGTCTTTCCATCATGTGGAAAGACACGCAACATGTAAAACTCCACAAGACCCCACAACACATCTCCTTCCTGTCACACATTCACATACATTTGATACAGTGGTCTCTGTGTCATTAGTTGAATTGATCTTTGACAGAAGTGTTTATATTATGGGGGTTTGTACTTTGTTTAGTTGTGTCTAATGTGTAACCGCTCTTTGTCACTTTGTTCTAGTTGCCTGTGTGGTTAAAGACTAACCTCCATCTCTGTTTGTCTATGTAGCAGACAGTACCTTTGACAGCGGCCTGGGCTCCACTGTGTTTTCTGACTCCCACAGCAGCCAGCACAATGTCCTCTACCAGTCCCAAGTGGAGCCCATCACCATGGCAACGCAGCAGGTCTGTACCACACACATACAGATGTACACTTCATGTACACTCAAGACATGTGAACTGCGCAGAGGGTCATTAACATGCATACACTACACACACATACTGGACACATGCACATACATCCTCATTTACATAGAGATATGCATTACATGCACATGTATGTTACATATGCTCACAAACATGGTTATTTGCCTTTATCCATAAATCCGTATCAACATGTCTGCTAACATTGGCACATGTATGTTTATGCGCAACGTATACTGATTTAATACACACACACACACACACACACACACGTGTATCTCATTTACTCAGAATTCCCCAATTCATCTCTATCCCACTTCATTATCATATTTTTGTTGTGCATATGTGTTTTGGTTGTGTGCCTTTTGAGTAAGGTGTGTTTTGTCTGTGGGTCCCTGTATGGGCTCAGCGTCAGTGTTTGGCTTCAACACGTCCCCGATCCTGTGAAAGGGGCGAGGGGTGGAAAGCAGCCCTGGGGCCAGAGTTCCGAGTGTGTGCAGGGACACGGAGAGGGAGTGCCTCGGTCATTGACACTCTTAGGGGCAACAACGACATCCCTCTTCATATGCTCCTGCAACCTATTACCTCTGGGTCCTGCAGCCAACAGAGAGCTTCCAGTCCCTCCCCCACATCACCAGACGACCAGTCAGAGAGCAGCCCCTCTGAGTCCCGCTCTGAGGCCGAGGACGGCTTCCCTTCCCCGAGAGCATTTCCTGCCCCCATCCTCCTGCCCCCCCCATCCCCCACATACTCTGAGGCCCGACGTCATAGTGACTCTTCTATAGAATCTCCGACATTGGAAGCCACCAATGGAAGTAGGTTGAAGTCTGTGTCAGTGGAGGCAGCAGTGGGGCGGAGGCACTCGGACCTTAGCACGCTGCACAGCCTAAACTCTGCCCTTCAACACCACCATCATCATCACCAAGGCGCACCCAGAAACCACCTGTGCCAAGCCTGCCTCTCTCTGCTGCTGAAGTCACGAGAAGGGGGGCACAAGAAGCACACTGCTTTTCCCTTTCCACCACACCCCTGTGCTTGCCCCCACCGGCACCACCACTTCTCCAGTGGGATGACGACAACTGCAGGGTTAGGAGGGATGAAAGGTCCAAGTCATACAGGAAGTGACTTCTCTGACCTCTCCTTATTACAAAAGAACCTGATGAACATCATCAGCCGTAAAACCACCCCATCCAACCAGGGCCAAGCCTCCCTCCTCCACCTGCGTAGTCTGAAGTTAACCCAGAGAGGCAGCTTCAGTGGTGACCACACAGCACCCCCTCTAGCCAGGCCCACACAGGACCACAAGGCCAGCTACTGTGCTGGGGAGCACCGAGCCACCGGGCCTCCGGGAGTGGTAGGTCCCACAGGGAGACTAGGGCTGCATCTCAATGGTCTGAAGTGTCTTTCTCTCCATGTCTCCTTTCCTTCAACTGCACTGAACTGATAACAAAGGATAGGTGAACTTACTGTTGATACCAACAATGATTGTGCTTTCACCTGTCCAGTTCCATGATGTCAGTGCAGATTTGGTAAAGCAGATGAGAGGGTTCTGCTTTAGACTACTGAGAGGCTCCCAGACCCCTACCCTCAGCTCAAACTCTCACCCGTAGAACTGACTCCTCCCAGCTTATAGAAGGCGCTACTTTGCATAAGATGGAGCTGATGATTGCGCTAGATCTCACTCCCTCTTTGGGCCAGTAGAGGGCGCTCTGTTTTAATGCAGCCATGGGACTGGGCCCTGCTCTCTCTCTTCCGCTCAGCTTCAAACTACCATAGAAGTCCATGGTCCCTCCACTGATTCTGTTTGTGCGCTTTGGGACAAGCTGGTTGTCTGGAGGGCCATAGATGCTGCTGTCTACACTAACTCTCTAACCCTTTGCCAACTTCAGCTAGCCTGTTTTAATGTCAGCGTCTTCTGTTTCTACTTCACTGACCAAATGCCAAAAACGCAAAACCCGCCTTTTTACACCCACTCATATCTCCCTGCCCATGGAACGTCCTCAGTGAATGGACAGATGGCTGTGGCAAACGAAGGGAATGAATTATGGCTGTGTGTCCCCTCTTCCCCATCCTCTGCCTCGGCACACCTGCTGCCTCTTCTGTTAACCCTGCTCATTGTTTGGGTGTTTTTACAACTTTATTTTAATCCTTCATCCACGCATTATCATTGACATCCTTTGTTTTTGTCAACTGAACATTTCGGCTCATGTTTTTCTCTTGTACAGGATGTCTAGCTATTATTGTTCTAGTTTGTAGATTTAGATATTTGTGTTCATTCATAATATTTTTACATCACTGTCAAATACAGACATTTTTAACGGGGGCCTAAAAGCGCCGCCCAGAGAAGTGACTATCTCTGTCTGTCCTCTAACATGTCTCCATCTCTCCTCTCAGCCCAGTGCTGTGCATGCATTGCTCCAGAACCAGTCATCTCTCCAGGGCCAGCCTGCCTCTGCCCCAGCCCTGCACACGCCCCTGCAGTACCTCCAGCCTGGTCACAGCTATCCCGTCAGTCCCCTGGCAGGCTACTCAGCTGCAGCTCTACAACACACCCCAGCCTCAGCAACTTACACAGCATCAAACATTCCTCTGCAACATAACAATACTGGACATAGCTACCCAGCTCCAGCTCTGCAAAAGACAGCAACAGCAGCAAGTCATTCAACTGAAAATGTACCACTTCAACAGCCTGCAGCAAGCTTTTCAGCAGCTACCCTGCCCCTGCAACAGCCACACACTGCAGCAAGCTACACTGCAGCAACTATGCCAATCCAACAGACACCAACTCCACAGAGCTACAGTGCCCCAACTCAGCAACAAATGACTCAAACTGCTGCAAGCTACCCAGCTCCAATTCTGCAACAGACCCCAACAGCAGCAAGCTTCTCAGCAGCAGTAGCCATGCCTGTCCAACATACTGTATTGGCAGCTAGCATAGGAACTGCAACAATACCCTCACAACCAGCTGCACAGAGCTACCCAGCTCCAGTGGAGCATCTGCAACATCTCGCTCCCCCACAGAGCTATGCATCTGTAGCCCCAACTGTGGTCCACACTGTACCTATACCCAGTCTCCCTACTCAGGATCCCAGTGTCGCAACACAGCCTCTAGCTGCTGCTGTGCTTCCCCCAGTCCAGCCTTGCCCAGCGCCACACAGCCTCCCAGCCACAGCCATGCCTCCCAGTCTGCAGCCAGGCCAGTCTAGTCCCATGCATCACAGCCAACAGACTGTGCCGGTCCCCATTCAACAGCAACATAGCCAGCCAATGCCCCAGCCCTCAGCACAACACCGCCAACAGCCTGTTCAGGCCCCCATTCAGCAGCACAACCAGCAAACTGTGCAGGTCCCCCTACCCAAACACAGCCAGACCATGGCCCAGCCCACTGTCCAACAGGCTCCAGTCATCCAGAGCTATCAGTCACCTGCCCATAATGTGCAGCAAGGTTCAACCCTCCAGATTTACCCCAACGCTGCACCCCTAATGGGGCAACCGAACACTGCTTCACAGAGCTACACACCCACAGCCCCACACATAAAACAACAGGCTGCACCGGTACAAGGCTACACGCCAACGAAACCCAGTGTGATGGGTCAGGCCTGTCCATCTGCTCCACAGCAGGCTGCAGCCCCTAAGACCTACCCAGTGGCCCCCATAGTGCAACAACAGACTGGGACTGCCACTCCACAGCACAGCCAGGCCCAGGCAGCTACACTACCACTAGGCCAACAGGTGAGTTTAAGTTTAGATATAGGGGTCAGCCTGAGGTTGACGCTGTGCACTTCTAACCCTTTATCATCAAGGATCTGTTGATGCTCAGTTGCAAGTACCTTGCTCAGGCTGACCTGAAAAGTAGTGCCATTTCCATTGAACCTGGTGGAGAGTAACCGTACAGTAGTACAGTGTTCCCCTTTTGAGTCAAGTTTCAGTTCTGAGTTTCAGTTCTCTGACCCTGTTTCATTCTTCATAGAACCAACCCTATGTCTTCAACGCAGTTTTCCTGAACCAGGTAGATCTCCCTTCCTCTCAATACACACGGTCTAAATAAGCTAAATAACACTGTCAGAGGAGAGAAAACGAATACACATTCTCTGTCAGATAAACATTTATTTATGACAATGCTGTTGGTTTGTTTTGGTGCTCCTGGGATGAGGACCAGCTGTGTAAGTGTATTGTATGTTAGGTGAATCACCAAACTACTAGTAGCCTAATAAACAGGAGTTTCCTCCGAGTGTGGCCAAATGGAGAGATTGGATACTATAATGAAAACAATAATAGTTGTTTTATCCGCTGCATCCGCCAGTCCCTCAGGCCTGTTTTGTCTGTGGAGTGTGCAGCAGTAACAGTAGCAGATGCTGGCTGACTCCTGGCAGAGAGACAGGGACAGGATGGGAAATGTGGGCCTGATTTTTGATTTGGGTCAATAGCAGGAAAAGAAGATGTCCAATTGAGAGATGTAACCGGAGACCTAGCCTCATCCCACTTAATTTCTCCCCTCTCTCTCGTTCTATTTTTCTATCTTGCACTCCCTCGCTTGTGCTGTCTGTAGAATTTTCCTGCTGCTCAAAGCCTTTCCCAGCACCACCAATCATCATCTAGTCTGCCTTCCCAGGCATCGCCTCCTCAGCAGCTATTGGCTCAGGCCTCTGTCCCTCAGCAGCTGCAGCCACTGCAGATCTCCACCTCTCTGCCACCAACACACCTTTCCCAGGTAACCCCTCCCCTCTCACTTTTACTGCTACCTGTGATGGATTATTCTTTATTCCCTGTCTCTTTCTTTTTGGTACCATATGTAGCCAACTCTATATAGGTAGATGTGCTTATAGCATTTGACAACTAAAAAGTATCAAGGACTTTGGTTCTTAATTGAGCCGCTATTGGGATATATCTTGCTTTCTTTCTAATGGCATCAAATACACCATAGTACACAGCTTTTTTGTCAAAAGTTGTGCACTGTATTGGAAATATGCCATTTTTTGCAATTTGCCTTTTGCTTGCCTGATCGGTCTGCAGTATGGAGGTTCCAAACTACAAACCCTGGTCTCTGATTGCTTTCTTATTCTACCCTTTTCTTATCCTCCTCCCAGTTTTCCTCACCGTATCCCAAAATTCAAGTGGTGACCTCTCTGACTGGATGTGACACCTACACTCACCCCTGCCCTGTTCCCCAGTCCTACTCTTCCTCTCTGCCCCCTCTCTACCTCTCCCCAGGCCAGCCTGCCACTCTGCCCCCCTCTGTCTCGTCCCTCGCCCCCTTACATATAGAGAATGCTCTGGCGCCCCCACCTCTGTGCCCCCGATATCCTCACACACACCCCTGCTGGCCATGACAGCACCCACACTGCCACAGCATCAGCAGATGTACCCCGCTGCTCTGCAACAGAGTGTTATGACACACACACACCCTCACACACAGCTCCCCACTCTCACACACCCGGTTCACTCACACCTTGCCTCACTGCCTGGACAACAGAACACACAACTGCAGAATACACACCACATGCACCCAAACCCTTTTCAACACGTCACACACCCCACATACTCACACCCTGCTGCTGCAACTGAACTTGCTCTGCCGAGCTTTCTGCCCTTAAGACAGGTAAATATAAGAGGAGGACTGGAATGGAACAAAGGTTTTTGTGTACATAGCTATTATTTTTCTGTTTTTATAGACATGATAATATATAACTGTGAGTTTGTGTATACAATACACTTACACAAACCAATGCCTAGGTTTACCTCCACTGTACACACATCCTACCATACCCTTGTCTATACACTATGCCTTGAATCTATTCCACCACGCCCAGAAATCTGCTCCTTTTACTCTCTGTTCCGAACACACGAGATGACCAGTTATTTTAGCCTTTAGCCGTACACTTATCCTACTCCTCCTCTGTTCCTCTAGTGATGTAGAGGTTAACCCAGGCCCTGCAGCCCCCAGCACCACTCCCATTCCCCAGGCGCTCTCATTTGTTGACTTCTGTAACCGTAAAAGCCTTGGTTTCATGCATGTTAACATTAGAAGCCTCCTCCCTAAGTGTGTTTTATTCACTGCTTTAGCACACCAATCCGGATGTTCTAGCCGTGTCTGAATCCTGGTTTAGGAAGGCCACCAAAAATCCAGAAATTTCCATCCCTAACTATAACATTTTCCGACAAGATAGAACTGCCAAAGGGGGCGGAGTTGCAATCTACTGCAGAGATAGCTTGTAGAGTTCTGTCACACTATCCAGGTCTGTGCCCAAACAATTTGAGCTTCTACTTTTAAAAATCCACCTTTCCAGACACAAGTCTCTCACCGTTGCCGCTTGTTATAGACCCCCTTCAGCCCCCAGCTATGCCCTGGACACCATATGTGAATTGATTGCCCCCCATTTATCTTCAGAGCTAGTGCTGTTAGGTGACCTAAACTGGGACATGCTTAACACCCCGGCCATCCTACAATCTAAGCTAGATGCCCTCAATCTCACACAAATTATCAAGGAACCTACCAGGTACAACCCTAAATCCGTAACCATGGGCACCCTCTTAGATATCATCCCAACCAACTTGCCCTCTAAATACACCTCTGCTGTTTTCAACCAGGATCTCAGCGATCACTGCCTCATTGCCTGCGTGTGTAATGGGTCCGCTGGCAAATTATCACCCCTCATCACTGTCAAACGCTCCCTTAAACACTTTAGCGAGCAGGCCTTTCTAATCAACCTGGCCCAGGTATCCTGGGAGGATATTGACCTCATCCTGTCAGTAGAGGAAGCCTGGTTACTCTTTAAAAGTGCTTTCCTCACCATTTTAAATAAGCCTGCCCCATTCAAAAAATGTAGAACTACGAACAGATATAGTCCTTGGTTCACCCCAGACTTGACTGCCCTTGACCTGCACAAAAACATCCTGTGGCATTAGCATCGAATAGCCCCCGCAATATGCAACTTTTCTGGGAAGTCAGGAACCCAATATAGTCAGTCAGTTAGGAAAGCTAAGGCTAGCTTTTTCAAACAGAAATTTGCATCCTGTAGCACTAATTCCCAAAAGTTTTGGGACACTGTAAAGTCTATGGAGAATAAGAGCACCTCCCAGCTGCCCTCTGCACTGAGGCCAGGAAACACTTTCACCACCGATAAATCTACGATAAACGATCATTTCAATAAGCATTTTTCTACCCCTACCCCGGCCAACATCTCAGCACCCTCTGCAGCAACTTTCCCAAGCGCCCCGCTTCTCCTTCACCCAAATCGAGACAGCTGATGTTCTGAAAGAGCTGCAAAGTCTGGATCCCTACAAATTAGCTTGGCTAGACAATCTGGACCCTCTCTTTCTAAAATTATCCTCCAAAATTGTTGCAACCCCTATTACAAACCTATTCAACCTCTCTTTCGTATCGTCTGAGATCCCCAAAGATTGTTAAGCTTCCGCGGTCATACCCTTCTACAAAGGTGGAGACACTATACCCAAACTGTTATAGACCTATATCCATCCTGCCCTGCCCTTCTAAAATCTTCGAAGGCCAAGTTAACAGATCACCGACCATTTCGAATCCCACCGTACCTTCTCCACTATGCTATCTGGTGTCCGAGCTGGTCATGGGTGCACCTCAGCCACGCTCAAGGTCCTAAACTATATGATAACTGCCATCGATAAAAGATGGTACTGTGCAGCCGTCTTCATCGACCTGGCCAAGGTTTTCCACTCTGTCAATCACCACATTCTTAACGGCAGACTCAATAGCCTTGGCTTCTCAAATGACTTCCTCGCCTCGTTCACCAACTACTTCTCTGATAGAGTTCAGTGTGTCAAATTGGAGGGCCTGTTGTCCGGACCGCTGGCAGTCTTTATGGGTGTTCCACAGGGTTCAATTCTCAGGCTGACTCTTTTCTCTGTATATATCAATGATGTCGCTCTTGCTGCTGGTGATTCTCTGATCCACCTTTATGCAGACGAAACCATTCTGTATACATCAGGTCCTTCTTTGGAAACTGTGCTAACAAACCTCCAAACAAGCTTCAATGCCATACAACACTCCTTCCGTGGCCTCCAACTGCTCTTAAACGCTAGTAAAACTAAATGCATGCTCTTCAACCGATTGCTGCCCGCGATGTCATTTGCAAAATAGTCTGGATGTAGTCTATCACAGTGCCATCCATTTTGTCACCACCGCCCCATATACTACCCCATATACTACCCACCACTGCGACCTGTATACTCTCGTTGGCTGGCCCTCACTACATATTCGTCGCCAAACCAACTGGCTCCAGGTCATCTATAACATCTTCTATATTTACTTCCTTTTGGAAAGTTAAACAGCCCCACAACATCACAGATCCACCACCATACTTCAGTTGATCACCATGTCTCTTGTTATGCCACACCCACCTGGTGTTTGTTGCCAAAAAGCTCTATTTTAGTCTCATCAGACCATAGAACCTGGTTCCAATCTAAGTTCCAATGACATAGATTTGTCTGTTGTGTTATTGACTGTACGTTTGTGTATGTGTAACTCTGAGTTGTTTTTGTCGCACTGCTTTACTTTACTACTATCTTGGCCAGGTCGCAGTTGTAAATGAGAACGTGTTCTCAACTGGCCTACCTGATTAAATAAAGAATAAATATTTCAATAAATGTTGAGTCCTCCACCAATATAATATATGTCCCTCCCTACATCAGCAGGTCCAGCAGCAGGCCAAGGCCCAGCTTCCAGATGCCATCCCCTTTGCACAGCCTAATCAGCCTTCCCAGCCTGCAGTTTTCTCCCCTCCAATACAGACTGTGTCGGACCCTGGCACAGGTACTGCCGCAACCCAGCTTGACCTCAACCAGAACCCCAGCCAAACCCAGTCCAAGCATCAGCATCAGGCCCAAGGCCAGAGCCAACCACAGGCTCCAGCTCCACTACCCCCTGACTCCCAGACAGCAGCCCCTTGGACTGCCAGCACCAGCCTGACTCAGCAGAACCAGGCCGGTGCGAGCAGATACTCAGGGACCACACTCACCTCGGGACAGGCTCAAACAGAGTCCAATCTGGAGGTATGGAGGACTGACCTGTCCGATACGTCCCCTCCCTAAGCCCTTGAATCTCAGTCCCTCAATTCTCCCCTTTCTCAGCCCCTCCCTGACCCTCCCTCTACTTTTTCCTAAAACAGCATCTCCAATATCTCTGTACCCAAAGTATCCTCCCCAACTTTCCCTGCACACTCATCTCCGTTTATGCCCCAACCCTTCTGAACATACTCACTTTTTTTGTTTTGTCTGCAGGATCCTGGTGCAGAGAAGCAGGCTTCAGGGGCCAGCTACTCCTACGACAGGTATGAGCTGACTCAACTCTTCAACTCTTCTGATGGCTATCTAGTGCAGAGATTTGGTGGTGTGTTAGGAGAGACCATGGAGAGTTCAGTGATGCCTATCATTCTCGTCTCTCAGGATGAGGATAATATAACAACCTCAGACATAAAGGCATAGTTGGGCAACAGGGAAACCTTGGTAAAACTCCGGCCAAACCGTAGGCATGAATGGTGAACTGACAGTGCATACAGCTCACTCACTCGCTTTGCGGACATAAGGGCAACCAGTAAAGCGGTCGGTCTTAAAGGAGAGATATTTAATCTCCTCGTTTTCCAGCAGCTCAAAAGGCTGCTGTAAAATAGCTTCAAGCACAATAGACAAATCCCATGACGGGACTAAAGGCTTTGGAACTGGATATAAGCAACATAATGGGGTGTTTTCCCAACATGTTATTGTTGAAGCCTATTTGACCGGCCGAGATAGCAGCAAGATAGGCCTTAACAGTGGAGAAAGCCTTCCATAAGGTTCGTCAGAAAGCATAAAACCTTGGATACAGGTAAGGAATGATCTGTTTTTGGTCATACCACTTCTCAAAAATGCACCACTTGTTTCCATACAGTGAGTGTGTAGAAGGAGCCCTGGCACTCTGGATAGACTCTATGACTCCGAGAGGCAGGCCTAACCTCTCACATGCCAGACCCAGAGGGCCATCGAGGGACTACCAAGATGAGGGATGAGCCTTCTTCCTTCACTCTGGCTAGAGTGGGGGAGTATGAGGCTTAGAAGAGGAAAAGCGTAAAGCAACACCCTCGACCATGGGTGTGCCAGTGTGTCCACCCCCAGTGGTGCATCTCTTTGCACTCAAAGAACAACGGGCAGTGCACGTTTTCTTGCGCTGCGAAGAGCTCGACAGATGCTTGACCGTATCTCTCTGACATCTGTTTCACCACTTGGGGATGAAGTTTCCATTCCCTTTTAAGGGGATTCCCCGTGGACAATAAGTCCGCTGCTACGTTCAGTACGCCTCAGGACATGAGTGATGTGGTGTGCTCTGCTTCACAGAATAATCCTGATGGCTAGTCCGTAAGCGCAGGGAGGGAGTGCCCCCCTGGCGGCTGATGTTCACCACCACAGTCGTATTGTCCGTTCTGATCAAGACGTGATTCTCAGCCCCTTGTATCTCAGGGATATGAGAGCTGCCTCTACACATTTGCTGAACATTTGGGGAGCTAGCACTAGCCTGAATGGAACAGCGAGGTATTTGTCGGCTGTACCTTGAAATGCAAACCTTAAAAATCTCCTGTGTGCTGGCAGGATGTTTGTGAAAATAATCCTCCTGCAGGTCAACTGAGGTAAACAGCCACCTCGATGAATAGAGCGAGACACCTCTACATTTTTTGCGAACCTGGAAGTACCGGGAGTAAAAGCCTAGGTGGCTCTCTGCCGCTGGAATCACCCTGATAGTGCCTTTACTTAATAGAGAGGAGATTTCGTGCTTTAGTATTCGTGCCGAGTTGCCAGCCACTGCTGATTCCCAAATTTAGTTGAAACGGGTGGTTTCAGAGCGAATTGCAGTCTGTACTTCTTCGTAACAGTGGACCAGACCCAGGACTGGACTGCGCATGCACACCAGTTCCTTGCTCTTGTGGCGAGTAGCCCAGACTCGATCACCAGAGAGCCGTGGCACGGGGGGCCCCTCGGGTAGAGTGTATTCCCTCCATCTTCCTTGAGAGCGAACCCATGTGAATGGGTCGCTGCACAAAGGGAAGGGTTCTAGGAGCACATGCAGTGCCCTCCTGAATTATTGGCACCATAGGTAAATATTAACAAAAAAGGCTGTGTAATTGTTGTTTATCAGCTTTATCTTACACTCAAAATATCATATCACGAATCTAATTACACTCAAAATATCATGAATCTACTGCAAAGAAAAAATCGGCATAAAGAAATAATTATTTTATTCAAAAAACATGCATGTCACAAATATTTGCACCCCTGCATTTAGTACTTTGTGCACCCTCCCTTTGCCAAGATAACAGCTCTGAACCATCTCCTATAATGTTTGATGAGGTGGAAGAACACATACAGTGAGGGAAAAAAGTATTTGATCCCCTGCTGATTTTGTACGTTTGCCCACTGACAAAGAAATGATCAGTCTATAATTTGAATGGTAGGTTTATTTGAACAGTGAGAGACAGAATAACAACAACAAAATCCACAAAAAGACACGAGGGAGCCAAAAAAATGTAATGAGGGAAATAAGTATTTGACCCCGTCTCGAACAGAAAGATTTCTGGCTCCCAGGTGTCTTTTATACATGTAACGAGCTGAGCTATTCTGTCTCTCACTGTTCAAATAAACCTACCATTAAAATTATACTGATAATTTCTTTGTCAGAGGGCAAACGTACAAAAAACTAAATGAGCACTTCCGGCGCCGACAGAGATGGCCGCCTCGCTTCGCGTTCCTAGGAAACTATGCAGTTTTTTGTTTTTTTTACGTGTTATTTCTTACATTAGTACCCCAGGTCATCTTAGGTTTCATTACATACAGTCGAGAAGAACTACTGAATATAAGATCAGCGTCAACTCACCATCAGTACGACCAAGAATATGTTTTCCGCGACGCGGATCCTGTGTTCTGCCTTACAAACAGGACAACGGAATGGATCGCATGCAGCGACCCAAGGAAACGACTCGAAAAAGAGGAAACGTGGCGGTCTTCTGGTCAGACTCAGGACAAGGGCACATCACGCACCACTCCCCAGCATTCTTCTTGCCAATGTCAGTCTCTTGACAACAAGGTTGATGAAATCCGAGCAAGGGTAGCATTCAGAGGGACATCAGAGACTGCAACGTTCTCTGCTTCACGGAAACATGGCTTACTGGGAAGACGCTATCCGATGCGGTGCAGCCAACGGGTTTCTCCACGCATCGCGCCGACAGAAACAAACATCTTTCTGGTAAGAAGAGTGGCGGGCGTATGCCTCATGACTAACGAGACATGGTGTGATGAAGGAAACATACAGGAACTCAAATCCTTCTGTTCACCTGATTTAGAATTCCTCACAATCAAATGTAGACCGCATTATCTTCCAAGAGAATTCTCTTCGATTATAATCACAGCCGTATATATCCCCCAAGCAGACACGTCGATGGCTCTGAGCGAACTTTATTTAACTCTTTGCAAACTGGAAACCATTTATCCGGAGGCTGCATTCATTGTAGCTGGGGATTTTAACAAAGCTAATCTGAAAACAAGACTCCCTAAATTTTATCAGCATATCGATTGCGCAACCAGGGTTGGTAAAACCCTGGATCACTGTTACTCTAACTTCCGCGACGCATATAAGGCCCTGCCCCGCCCCCCTTTCGGAAAAGCTGACCACGACTCCATTTTGTTGATCCCTGCCTACAGGCAGAAACTGAAACAAGAGGCTCCCACGCTGAGGTCTGTCCAACGCTGGTCAGACCAAGCTGACTCCACACTCCAAGACTGCTTCCATCACGTGGACTGGGACATGTTTCGTATTGCGTCAGATAAAAATATTGACGAATACGCTGATTCGGTGTGCGAGTTCATTAGAACGTGCGTTGAAGATGTCGTTCCCATAGCAACGATAAAAACATTCCCTAACCAGAAACCGTGGATTGATGGCAGCATTCGCGTGAAACTGAAAGCGCGAACCACTGCTTTTAATCAGGGCAAGGTGTCTGGCAACATGACCGAATACAAACAGTGCAGCTATTCCCTCCGCAAGGCTATTAAACAAGCTAAGCATCAGTACAGAGACAAAGTAGAATCTCAATTCAACGGCTCAGACACAAGAGGCATGTGGCAGGGTCTACAGTCAATCACGGACTACAAGAAGAAACCCAGCCCAGTCACGGACCAGGATGTCTTGCTCCCAGGCAGACTAAATAACTTTTTGCCCGCTTTGAGGACAATACAGTGCCACTGACACGGCCTGCAACGAAAACATGCGGTCTCTCCTTCACCGCAGCCGAGGTGAGTAAGACATTTAAACGTGTTAACCCTCGCAAGGCTGCAGGCCCAGACGGCATCCCCAGCCGCGCCCTCAGAGCATGCGCAGACCAGCTGGCCGGTGTGTTTACGGACATATTCAATCAATCCCTATACCAGTCTGCTGTTCCCACATGCTTCAAGAGGGCCACCATTGTTCCTGTTCCCAAGAAAGCTAAGGTAACTGAGCTAAGCGACTACCGCCCCGTAGCACTCACTTCCGTCATCATGAAGTGCTTTGAGAGACTAGTCAAGGACCATATCACCTCCACCCTACCTGACACCTAGACCCACTCCAATTTGCTTACCGCCCAAATAGGTCCACAGACGATGCAATCTCAACCACACTGCACACTGCCCTAACCCACCTGGACAAGAGGAATACCTATGTGAGAATGCTGTTCATCGACTACAGCTCGGCATTCAACACCATAGTACCCTCCAAACTCGTCATCAAGCTCGAGACCCTGGGTCTCGACCCCGCCCTGTGCAACTGGGTACTGGACTTCCTGACGGGCCGCCCCCAGGTGGTGAGGGTAGGCAACAACATCTCCTCCCCGCTGATCCTCAACACGGGGACACCCACAAGGGTGCGTTCTGAGCCCTCTCCTGTACTCCCTGTTCACCCACGACTGCGTGGCCACGCACGCCTCCAACTCAATCATCAAGTTTGCGGACGACACAACAGTGGTAGGCTTGATTACCAACAACGACGAGACGGCCTACAGGGAGGAGGTGAGGGCCCTCGGAGTGTGGTGTCAGGAAAATAACCTCACACTCAACGTCAACAAAACTAAGGAGATGATTGTGGACTTCAGGAAACAGCAGAGGGAACACCCCCCTATCCACATCGATGGAACAGTAGTGGAGAGGGTAGCAAGTTTTAAGTTCCTCGGCATACACATCACAGACAAACTGAATTGGTCCACTCACACTGACAGCGTCGTGAAGAAGCGCAGCAGCGCCTCTTCAACCTCAGGAGGCTGAAGAAATTCGGCTTGTCACCAAAAGCACTCACAAACTTCTACAGATGCACAATCGAGAGCATCCTGGCGGGCTGTATCACCGCCTGGTACGGCAACTGCTCCGCCCTCAACCGTAAGGCTCTCCAGAGGTAGTGAGGTCTGCACAACGCATCACCGGGGCAAACTACCTGCCCTCCAGGACACCTACACCACCCGATGTTACAGGAAGGCCATAAAGATCATCAAGGACATCAACCACCCGAACCACTGCCTGTTCACCCCGCTATCATCCAGAAGGCGAGGTCAGTACAGGTGCATCAAAGCTGGGACCGAGAGACTGAAAAACAGCTTCTATCTCAAGGCCATCAGACTGTTAAACAGCAATCACTAACATTGAGTGGCTGCTGCCAACACACTGTCATTGACACTGACCCAACTCCAGCCACTTTAATAATGGGAATTGATGGGAAATGATGTAAATATATCACTAGCCACTTTAAACAATGCTACCTTATATAATGTTACTTACCCTATATTATTCATCTCATATGCATACGTATATACTGTACTCTACATCATCGACTGCATCCTTATGTAATACATGTATCACTAGCCACTTTAACTATGCCACTTTGTTTACTTTGTCTACATACTCATCTCATATGTATATACTGTACTCGATACCATCTACTGTATTCATATATCCTTATGTACATATTCTTTATCCCCTTACACTGTGTATAAGACAGTAGTTTTGGAATTGTTAGTTAGATTACTTGTTGGTTATCACTGCATTGTCGGAACTAGAAGCACAAGCATTTCGCTACACTCGCATTAACATCTGCTAACCATGTGTATGTGACAAATTTGATTTGATTTGATTTGGGGATAAAATACTTTTTTCCCCTCACTGTAGGAAGAGATTTGACACCATTCCTCCATACAGAAACTATCCAGATCCTTCAGAGTCCTTGGTCCTCACTTGTGGACTCTTTTCTTCAGCTCACCCCATAGAGGTTTAGGTCAGGGGACTGGGATGGCTATTGCAAAAGCTTGATTCTATGGTCAGTGAACCATTTTCGGGTGGATTTGGTGGTATTGCTTTGGATCGTTGTCCTGCTGAAAGATTCAATGACGACTCAGTTTTTTAATCTTGGAACATGGAGTCCATGATGCCTATGTATCCTAACAATCTTCCCAGGGCATTTGTATGTAAAACAGCCCCACAACATCACAGATCCACCACCATACTTCAGTGGATCACCATGTCTCTTGTTATGCCAAACCCACCTTTGGTGTTTGTTGCCAAAAAGCTCTATTTTAGTCTCATCAGACCATAGAACCTGGTTCCAATCTAAGTTCCAATGGCATTTAGAAAACTCCAGGCGGTTTCTTCTGGCAACCCTTCCAAATATCTTGTGTGCCTGAAGGTGGTGTCTAATAGTAGTTTTGGACACCCCAAGATGTAACCAACTTCTGCAATTCTCCAACTGTGATCCTTGGAGATTTTTTTGGCAACTTGAACCATGCTTCTCACGGTGCGTAGGGGCAAAATACATTTGCGTCCTCTTCCAGGCACGTTCATCACAGCTTCAGTTTTACATTTCTTAATTATTGCCCTAATAGTGTAGATGGGTAGTTTCAGGCATGTAGATATCTTTTTATAGACATTGCCTGATTTGTGAAGGTCAACAACCATTTGTCTCATTTAATTTGTGTGACCTCTGGCCTTTTCCATGCTGATAAATGACTAAGGGAGTTTAGCCTGTGTGTCACATTTACACTCCAGTGAAACAGGAAGTCATGGATGACCTTTTTTAATTTTCCCAAAGACTTAAATCAGAATATACACTACCGTTCAGAAGTTTGGGGTCACATTGAAATGTCCGTGTTTTGTGTTAGGCAGAGTTGCAAAGAAAAAGCCATATCACATACTGACCAATAAAAATAAAAGATTAAGATGGGCAAAAGAACAGATACTGGACAGAGGAACTCTAGAAGGCCAGCAGGGTAGCCTAGTGGTTAGAGCGTTGGACTAGTAACCGGAAGGTTGCAAGTTCAAACCCCTGAGCTGACAAGGTACAAATCTGTCGTTCTGCCCCTGTTCCTAGGCCGTCATTGAAAATAAGAATTTGTTCTTAACTGACTTGCCTAGTTAAATAAAGGTCAAATCAATTTTTAAAATCCCAGAGTCGCCTCTTCACTGTTGACATTGAGACTGGTGTTTTGCGGGTACTATTTAATGCAGCTGCCAGTTGAGGACTTGTGAGGCGTTTGTCTCTCAAACTTGCTCAGTTGTGCACCGGGGCCTCCCACCCTTTCTATTCTGGTTAGAGGCAGTTTTTTCTGTTCGGTGAAGGGAGAAGTACACAGCGTTGTACAGCGTTCAGTTTCTTGGCAATTTCTTGCATGGAATAGCCTTCATTTCTCAGAACAAGAATAGACTGACGAGTTTCAGAAGAAAGGTCTTTGTTTTTGGCCATTTTGAGCCTGTAATCGAACCCACAAATGCTGTTGCTCCAGATACTCAACTAGTCTAAAGGCCAGTTTTATTGCTTCTTTAATCAGGACAACAGTTTCAGCTGTGCTAACATAATTTTTTTAAATGATCAATTAGCCTTTTAAAATGATACACTTGGATTAACTAACACAATGTGCCATTGGAACACAGGAGTGATGTTTGCTGATAATGGACCCCTGTACGCCTATGTAGATATTCCATAAAAAATCAGCCGTTTCCAGCTACAATAATCATTTACGACATTAACAATGTCTACACTGTATTTCTGATCAATTCAATGTTATTTTAATGGACAAAAAAAAGGAAATTATAAGTGACCCCAAACTTTTGAACCGGTAGTGTACCTCAATTTGTTGCCAATAATTGTGACACGCATGTTTTTAATAAAACAATTATTTCTTGATGACAATTAATTTTGTTTTTTTGTTTTTTTTTCACTCAAAGGTTAGATTCATCAAATCAAATTGTGTTTCTAGCTCCAGCAGTGCAGTAATATCTAAAAAGTAAGGAATGGAATTAAGAATATATAAATATTTGGACGAGCAATGTCAGAGCGGCATAGACTAAGATACAGTAGAATAGGATAGAATACATTATATACATATGAGATGAGTAATGCAAAATATGTAAACACTATTAAAGTGACTAGTGTTCAATTAGTAAGGTGGCCAGGGATTTAAGTCTATGTATATAGGGCAGCAGCCTCTAATGCGCTAGTGATGGATATTTAACAGTCTGATGGCCTTGAGATAGAAGCTGTTTTTCAGTCTCTTGGTCCCAGCTTTGATGCACCTGTTCTGACCTTGCCTTCTGGATGATAGTGGGGTGAACAGGCAGTGGCTCGGGTTGTTGTTGTCCTTGATGTAGTTTTGGCTTTCCTGTGACATCGGGTGCTGTAGGTATCCTGTAGGGCAGGTGGCTTGTCCCCGGTGATGCGTAGGGCAGATCGCACCACCATTTGGAGAGCCCTGCGGTTACAGGCGGTGATACAGCCCGACAGGATGCTCTCAGGCATTCCCTTGGCAGCAAGAGCCGCTCGGTGGATGCTGCAGTGTACCCAAGTGGCGTTACCACTCCACTGTGTCTCCCTGTCATGACTTTTGCGCCATCAGTACAGATACCAACATATCTTGACCACCAAAGTCCATTTGATGTCACAAAGCTGTCCAGTACTTCAAAAATATCCTCTCACGTTGTCCTGGTTTCCAGAAGAGCATGACTTCCTTAATTGACCCCTCATAAACGTAACGGACATTTACCAAGAGCTGTGCCAGGCCCACCATGTCTGTTGTCTCATCCAGCTGTAACTCATATAATTCACTGGCTTATATGCGAAGCCGTAATTGTTTCAAAACATCTCCTGCCGACACTGATGCGTCGTGAAACGGTGTTGTTTGATGAAATCATTATCTGTATAGTTTTTTTGGCCTTTTCCCCCAGCATTGTCCCAGCCATATCCGCGGCAGCAGGAAGAATTAAGTCCACAATAGTATGGGGCTTGCCTGTCCTAGCCACTCGGTAACTTGGCATATAAGACGCTTCTAGCTCCTTCTTATGTAATCTGTTGCTTTTATACACTTCTTTATTCTCACTCAAAAACTCCAGTGGCTTATTTTTTAAATTGTCATGTTTCGTTTCTAAATGTCTGCGCAAGAGTGAATGTTTCCCGCGAGAGAGTAGTGGTTAATGTGATTGGATGTTAATTATTTGATTAGGCTACCTGCATTTGACATTGTTGTTACCACACCAGATGGTTTCATTTTATTTTTGGCAGTAAAACGAGGCTACTCTCACCCAAATATATAGCCCTGTTGGAAAATATAAATGTACTGTTTGAAAATGTCAAGAAAAAAAATCTAGTCAATGCGGCAACGGTAGTGGGTTGAGCTAAACGAGAGAGAACGCTAGTGATTCTACCCTTCCAAGCCTTCCAAGCTTAGCTAGCCAAGTTTCAGTAGCTAGCCGTGTGATGCTAGCTACCGCAGGAAACAAATGGGAAGGAAAAAGTGGAAAAGCTCATTCTTACTTGACGCGAACACTTTCCTTTCAGTAAAGTCACCCAACACAGAAGACGAGAGATGAAAAACCTGCACTTGGCGGCATAACTTTGCAGCACACCTGTGAACAGTTGAACAGGAAAACAAATCAAGTTGTGCTGAGGAGAGCTTAGAGTAGTACTCTTCGTGAGGAAGAGAAGTGAGAATGATCATAGGGTGGGCAACTGGCTCTCTATGATGAGGGGAGGGGCTCACCTCATTCGCCACTTGACCTGTCCGTCTCCGACAGACGTGTGAGATTCTGATGAATCCCTCATGTGAGATATCGAAATTAATAATTGAAAGAGAACTTCCTCTGTTTATGTTTTTTTATGAAGGGAGAGTGCTGCTTATCCAAACCTTTAGCCCTGTCTTCGGACCTGTCTATTGTGTTTCAGGGTATTTCACAGCAGTCTTTTGAGCTGAAAAATATGTGGACACCTGCTCGTCAAACATCTCATTCCAAAATCATGGGCATTAATATAGAGTTGGTCCCCCTTTGCTGCTATGACAGCCTCCACTCTTCTGCGAAGGCTTTCCACTAGATGTTGGAACATTTCTGCAGGGACTTGCTTCCATTCAGCCACGAGCGCTGCCAGATGATGACGCGTGATTCATCACTCCAGAGAACGTGTTTCCACTGCTCCAGAGTCCAATGGCATTGAGCTTTATACCACTCCAGCCAACGCTTGGCGTAGCGCATGGTGCTCTTAGGCTTGTGTGAGGCTGCTCGGCCATAGAAACCCATTTCATGAAGCTCCCGACAAACAGTTCTTGTCTGTAGTAAGTCTGTAGTAAGTGTTGCAACCGAGGACAGACTATTATTACACGCTTCAGCACTTGATGGTCCCGTTCTGTGAGCTTGTGTGGCCTACCACTTTGCGGCTGGGCCGTTGTTGCTCCTAGACGTTTCCACTTCACAGTAACAGCACTCCCAATTGACTGGGGCAGCTCTAGCAGGGCAGAAATTTGACAAACTGACTTGTTGGAAAGGTGTCATCCTATGACGGTGCCACGTTGAAAGTCACTGAGCTCTTCAGTACGGGCCATTCTACTGCCAATGTTTGTCTATGGAGATTGCATGGCTGTGTGCTCAATTTTATACACCTGTCAGCAACGGTGTGGCTGAAATACCCAAATCCACTCATTTGAAGAGGTGTCCACATACTTTTGTGTATATATAGTGTATTTCTCCTTCATATTGCTTCACTAAAAAGTTTCTAAGCCTTTAGTCCTGTCTTGGGACCTGTCTATTGTGCTTGAGGTCTTTTCACAGCAGCCTTTTTTGAGCTGCTGGACTACTAATTGCCCTGACATCTGCAAAGCTAGTGAGTGAGCGGTACACATTGTCAGTCCACCATTCATGCTAACAGTTTGCTCCGGGGTTATGCAAGGTAACCTTACCTAACCTCACCTTCATGCCGAAGGTCAGCAATGATGTATTGTCTCGCCTTAGAGCTTGTGGCTTTCCAAACAGCAACAACGAGTGTTGCAAATTCCATTCTGTGAACAGGCCTAGGCTACCAGCCACACAGACAGCGAGAGGGGAGCAGGGAACTGTCCATTATCGATGCATGCTAGGAATATGGGACCAAATTCGACACTTTTTACTATTTTAATACACATATAAGTATCGACCTCACGGCCTTCGTCAGAGCTTTTGTGAGATAAAAAAAAAGTTACACCCTTATGTAGACCAAACCCCACCCACATCCGTTCCACGCATCGAAAGGGGTTGGAGGCGAAGGAAAAACAAATACGTGCTACCAAATATAGCAATATGCATTTCATAAATATTCAAATAAAGTGTGGAAATAAGATGTATTAAACATGTCTGTAAAACCACAATGAGGACACAGAGCAAGTTTTCATTAATCATTGGGAACATACAGCCATAGACGACACGATCAATCAGTCCTTTGGGAAATACAGAGACTTTCTACAAGCAACAAAGATCAAGAAATATCAGCGAGACACAGAGGACTACCAGCTTAACCAGGTGTACACATGGGAAGGCCCAAGGACAGGAGCACGGAGAGGCCGACGTAGGGACGCACCACTGATCGGGGGGACGCAGATACGCAACAGCAGGAGGACATGGAAACTTGGACACAGAGGCATCCACTGAGAGCGAATTCCCTACAGACAGCGACTCCAGCTATCTTCGCACACAGTCAGGTTTTTTTCCCCGGAAGCAACACAAGGCTCCACGAAAGAAAATACGCTATGTAGGAGAGGCAAGCGGTCGAAGAGGGGACCAGGAACACATGCCATGGACATGGAGCTACAGCAGGACGCGGTAATTAAAAATACCTTACTGATGCGCAAGTCTGTCTTATCTAATGGCCTCTCTTACCTACATGTACAGATAAACCATTCGATACGAAAGTAGATTTGCTTAAATTCTTTCGCAAGATTAAATTTAAGCATGTGTTTTCTCAAAACACTGTTTCGGGCCTGGAAACAGATCAAAGAACTGGTACCAATTTTAAGCCCAAAAGCAAATTCTGTCCTATGGTTAACAACTCCTCGATTAATACCTATTGTAGGTTAGTCGAACAAGAAGCCATGTCAGTATGTATGAGACAAACATACCACATTCAGAAGAATCTCACTAGAACAGAAGAACAGGCACTTAATGAATTAATGAAAGATTCATCTTTGGTTATTAAACCTGCAGACAATGGGGGTGCTGTGGTTGTTTTACACTATGAAAACTATAAAGAATAAATTCAGAGACAACTCTGCAATGAACGTTTCTAAAGAAAATTGTTGATCCCACACAGGTGTTCCAAAGGGAAATATGCTCTAATCTGGAGCAAGCCCTATTAAACCACCTTATCTCACCGGAATATGAATACCTTTGCTGCAAATGTGCCATACGTCCATGCTGTACATTTTACCGAAATTACACAAACCTAAAACACAACAAGGCAACTATCCAGGCAGACCAGTGGTTGCAGGAGTAGGCTCAATGCTAGAGCCGTTGTCGATCTTTGTAGACTCTTTTATTAAAACTCATGTGCAAGCATTGCCATCATATGTAAAAGACTCTATAGACATCATTAACAAGATTTCACCAATAACGGGATTAACAGAAGACTGCATTTTGATCACATTAGATGTCGGGAGTCTATATAACAGCATTCCCCATGTGTGTGTGTGTGGGGGGCGGGGCTGGCAGCCCTAGCTCACTATTTGAGAGATAGAGATACTAACAAATACCGACCAACAAGCTTTATTCTAGGGCTGAATATGTTTTGACGTATAACTCTTTCAGATTTGATGATGAACACCACCTCCAAACGAATGGAACATCGATGGGCTCCACATTCGCTCCGAGCTATGCAACCTTTATGTGGGTCTTTTTGAAGAACGTTTTGTTAACAATGAAAACTAAAATACATTTTTGAATAAAGCCCTGAAGTGGTATCGATATATTGACAAAAAAAAATGCATATGGGAAGGAATGAAAAAAGAGCTGTCAGACTTTATGGCACTACTCAATGACATTGACTCCAATCTCAAATTCACTATGAATGTGACATTCTACATGTTCATCACATCGATATGTGGTTTTAGAAATCAAATGGAACCCTGTTTACAACTCTGTATAGAAAAGAAACGGACAGAAATACTCTATTACAGGGGGACAGCTTCCATCCTAAACCGTTAAAAAGAGGACTTCCATGAAGCCTGTTTTTCAGACTGCGCCGTATATGCCACTCCACAGAGGATTATCTAGAAAAAGCAGCGGAGATGCGCACTAGGTTTCTAACACGGAACCCAAACTGGCTGCGCGCGTGCGCCATCGTGCACACATTTATTTTGTCCCCCACACCAAACGCGATCACGAAGCGCAGGTTAAAATATCAAAACAATCTCTGAACCAATTATATTAATTTGGGGACAGGTCGAAAAGCATTAAACATTTATGGCAATTTAGCTAGTTAGCTTGCACGTGCTAGCTAATTTGTCCTATTTAGCTAGCTTGCTGTTGCTAGCTAATTTGTCTTGGGATATAAACATTGAGTTGTTATTTTACCTGAAATGCACAAGGTCCTCTACTCCGCCAATTAATCCACACAGAAAACAGTCAACCGACTAGTTTCTAGTCATCTCTCTTCCTTCCAGGCCTTTTCTTCTCTTAACTTTATATTGCGATTGGAAACTTTCATAAATTAGGTGCATTACCGCCACTGACCTTGTTCGTCTTTCAGTCACCCACGCAGGTATAACCAATGAGGAGATGGCATGTGGGTACCTGCTTCTATAAACCAATGAGGATATGGGAGAGGCAGGACTTGCAATCTGTGTCAGAAATAGAATAGCCCTTGGAAATATTTTAGCCCTTGGTGTCGCAGACTCTCGCGCGAGCAGTATAGGTGCATAATTGAATAACATAGATTTCTAACTGTATTTTGCAACGCGAACGGTGTGGTCAGCCTGTCAGAAGAGGCTATTCGCCACAATGTGTGGATGAAGCTCTTAATTTGGCATTGGGAAAAACACGAGATGAACTGCTACAAAAAAGACCGCTCAAGCTAAAGAACACTCCGTAATGTTCAGAAGCACAAATACTTTGAACTCGCGAAAAGTGGGAGATGCGGTCAAGAAACACTGCCATAAATCCACCACTTATTGTGTATAGGAGAGGTAGCAATTTACGCGATAAATTGATTCATGCCAACTGCCTGCCACAAAAGAAAATCAGCCAGGCTCTTTTACGCCCTCTTCCAAATGGTAGCTATAAATGCAGAGGATGCGCACAGTGCAACAATATGATGAAGTGTAAATATTTCTGCCACCCACACACAGGAAAACGGTTCCAAATAAATGACATTATTACGTGCTCCACCACCCATGTTATGTACATGATTAAATGTCCATGTGGACTCTGCTATGTAGGTAAAACCTCTCGTTCTCTCAAACAGAGATTCAGTGAACATAAAAGTTCACTCAGGAGAACCATTCGCAGTACATTTTGATGACCTAAAGCATGACATTTCTACCTTATTAGATTTTGTGGCAAAGAGAAAGTTAAGATATCAGACAGGGGAGGGGGGGTGATTACCGGTATTAATAATACTCTGAGTAAAAGAGAATGTTTTGGGATTTTCACCCTCCAGACATGAATTATACTCCTATTTAAGATTACTCTGCTTTTCGTATGATGTACTTAATGAAAACTTCCTCGGTAGGTCTATGTCCTCATTGTGATTTTACAAACGTGTTTAAAACGTATTATTTACACACTTTATTTGAATATTTATGAAATGCATATTGTTATATTTGGTAGCACTTGTTTTTCCTTCGCCTCCAACCCCTTCCGATGCGTGGAACGGATGTGGGTGGGGCTTGTTCTACATAAGGGTGGTATTTTTTTTTTTTACTCAAGAGCCCTGACGAAGGCCGTGAGGCCGATATGTAAGCTTATTAAAGATCAGAGATACTATCAAGAGCAGTGTGTGGTTTTTCCTTCATCTTGTTCAACTGTTACCATGCACCTGCAAAAAAAGATTGCTCAGATGTGTGAGTGCCTTTTGAATTTTGAAATACACATATAAGTGAATTTGTCACAATATTTTTGGTCCCCTAAAATGGGGGGACTATGTACAAAAAGTGATGTGATTTCTAAACAGTTCACCCGATATGGATGAAAACAACCCTCAAATTAAAGCTGACAGTTTGTAGTTTAACCTCAGTCATTGTGCTGGAGTACAGAGCCAAAACATTTGTCACTGTCCCAATACTTTTGGAGCTACTGAATGTAATTTTTGGTGAGTTTGTGCATTTACAAGAAAATGTGAATTAGAGACATTGTGCAAATGAACAAAGTTTTAATGCAAGCTTGTCTGAAGGAAGAACCGTACTGGCTCTGGAGCAGTAGGTGTACACGCTGTGTCTGTGTGGAGTCTAGAGTTGCTAGGGCAACAGGCCTGCCTGCTCTGCTCAGAGAAGATGGGGGAGGAGCAGACTGGCCAAGAACAGAGAGGAGAAAGAAACGCAAGGAAATTAAAGATAGCAGTGGCAGCTGTACAGATTACTCATCCAAAGGGCTTTGACTTCTCATTTTATTAATTTAGCAGATGCTCTTATCCAGAGAGATGTGGTTTGTGCATTCACCTTAGGACAACTAGGCGGGACAACCACATCACAGGCATACTATACTGACTCTGTTTTACAAAACTTTAATTGAGTGTATTTTAACTTGTATTGTTTGTTGGTATATGGCAATGCCACTGTCAGGCAGAAAAATATGCTGAGAATGATTATCACCACTGCGAGCAAGGTACTTGGAGTCAAACAGACAGGTTTGAATGAGATCTTTAAGGTCAGGGCCCTCCGCAAGGCTCACAAAATCATTTTAGAACCAAGCCCCACCCCCTGTACCCAGACTTTGAACTACTCCCCTCTAGGTGCAGGTATAGGGACCCCTCGGCAGGAAAAACAGAACTAGATAATAATTTGTGCCATGTGATATCCCTCCTAAATAGCTCGGGCTAGTGTTCCTATCGACCCAGTAAGGCCAGTCTCTTTTTAGTGGTATGTAACTGTTCTGAAAGTTGTATTGTCAATTTGTTTTGTATTTAAAACGCCACTTTAAACGTGTACATGACACTGCAACAAAAAGATCCCCCAGGGGACAATAAAGTTAGTAAAGTAGAAAGTACACTAGCTATCAGTAGAGTCTGAGCTGGAAGGGGGGTGGGGGTCGAGGTGAGGAGGAGGATTATTTAAGATACTGTTTGAAGAGGTAGGGTTTCAGATGTTTCGGGAAGATGGGCAGGGACTCTGCTGTCCTAGCTTCAGGGGAAAGCTGGTTCCACCTTTGGGGTGGCAGGACAGAGAAGAGCTTGGACTGGGCTGAGCGGGAGCTGCCCTCCCAGAGGGCCAGGAGACCTGAGGTGGCAGAACGGAGTGCTTGGGCTGAGGTGTAGGGTTTACTATAGCCTGGAGGTAGGGAGGGCCACTTCCTCTTGCTGTTCCGTAGGTGAGTACCATGGTCATGTAGTGGATGCGAGCTTCGACTGGAAGCCAATGACGTGTGTGGAGGAGCAGGGTGAGATGAGAGAACTTGGGAAGGTTGAAAACCAGGCGGGCTGCAGCTTTCTGGATAAGTTTCAGGGGTTTGATAGCACAAGCGGGGAGTCCAGCCAACAACGAGTTGAATACAATATGATGCCCTGTCACCTTATTAATTCAACCACTTATTTGGATAACTAGCAAGTTAAATTTAGGGGTTGTGTTAACGCAGAATTGTTTGTTTTTCATGCTAGAAAATATAATCAAACCCATAAGAAATATCTTGCTGTGTTTATAAACGCAGATCTAAAATGCTTATTATTGTAATTTCTGCTCGGCATCGGACTAATTTTGTTCTTCAGTTAGACTTCTCCACTCAGATGAGAATTCAATAACGGGCATTCTATCAGCAGACAGCGCTCTGACTGATGAATAGCTACTTTTTTCCGGTACTTTTCTTGATGTAGCCAGCCCACTTTTCTCCGGTGAAATGCAACATTAACTTTAAGGAAAGCTGGCTACATAATTTGTATGGTAAATATTCGAAATATGATGTCCATGCATCGTTTTTGCAAAAAATACCTTGCTTTTTCATTGTAAGCTAATTTACTTGTGTGGCTGCCAGCCGAATAGTGTATAATTTACTTGTGTGGCTGCCAGGCAAATAGTGTATCACTTCTGTCATATGATGAAAAATTAAGCTATTTTCTGCTGAATGTGTTGCACTAATGTATTTTCTGTGAAGGAAAACTAAAGTGCATGTCCCTGATCACGCAATTGAAGCAAAAAAAACAACGAAAAATCGCGACCCCCGTCAATGCACAGCTGGACTCACCTGCTCCTGCTTTCTCCCGTTGTGCTATTTACAAACAAACATGTAACTGGCTCAAATGTTTTAGCAAACTATGGTAAGCTTCATACACTGGTGTAAAGTACTTAAGTAAAGAAGTAGTTTTGGGGGGTATCTGTACTTTACGATTTATATTTTTGACTACTTTTACTTCACTACATTCCTAAAGAAAATAATGTACTTTTTATTCCATACATTTTCCTTGACACCCAAGAGTACTTTTTGAATGCTTAGCAGGACAGGAAAATGGTCCAATTCATGCACTTATCAATAGAACACGTGGCCTCTGATCTGGTGGACTCACTAAACACACATGTGTCATGACGTTGGCCCTGGGGGTAGGTTTATGACAGTCATAAATACCTCTCTACCCCTCCTTTTTCCTCTACCCTACTGATGTTGCATTTGCAAAACCCTTGGTTAACATAGAAATTCTGGGAACATCAGAAGGTGGGGGGAAATTAACTATATTCTGGTAATCTGACCAATTGAACATATGCGGTGGTACTTAATGAATATGATGTCAGTTCGGTTGTCATCTGAGACATTCTCATCAATGATAAGATGACAAACACTACAGTGGTAAGTCTACACATCAGAGTTATCGGATTTACATGGAATCGTTGTTCAATTTAAATGTTTGAATATGAAATTATTCGTGATGGGATGAAATGTAATTTTAGCTTCTAAAATGTGAGATTTGGGTTTTCGTAAGTTTAGGGCTCTGCTCAATCAGTGGCCCGTCCCTGTGAAGGGACATGGACTATAAAACTTTTCAAACACGCCCTCCTCTCCCTTCCTATATAAAGCCTTGACGACAATATAACCTCCTGTTCTGAGGATGTGAGGACGACGGTCCGATGTCAGAATGGTTCAGATAATTACAGAATGAAGCCAACATCAGCGTGAGCTTTGGTTGCGAATGGTATGAACTTTGAACTCTTATTCACTACAGAAGCGATACCTCCTAGCCGTTGAGTTAGCAACAGCAGCTGCAAATGCAGGTTAGGAAGGAACAGACAGAGTATGCCATCTACCACACAACGACGTTACAACAACGTATTCAATTTACCAGCAGAGACATTCTTCAATGTACTCGGTTGGGCAACACGGCCTTCCATCTACCACCAACCTACCGAAGTGCAGCTCAGATGAAATATTTATTGCATTTTCCTTTTCCAAATGGGTGGTAATTTAGAATGGATAAGATTCTGTATTTACGATAGCAAAGCTTTGCCCTTTGTTCCTCAGTCTTCCCGCTCTTTCACTCAAACCCAGCCCTTTTCTTTTGTGTAGCAAGCTGTCATATCTGTTCCGCCCGCTAGGGACGTTTTCATTTATGATGTCATTTGTAATCAAGTTATGATTAATTATGTGTATGTGTAATTCTGTGTGATTAGTTAGGTATTTAGTAAATAAATAATTAAGCCCAATTTTGTATTGCTGATTCAACTTGTTAGCCAGGGTTCGTGAAGAATTTACAACATTCAGATGAGACTGAATTAAGGTGACGATTAATATTGACTGCTATTGATGTAAAATATTACTAGGTCTTTAAGAGTTTATTCGGAAGATAACGGCTCTATAAATATTATTTCTTGGTGCCCCGGCTCTCTAGTTAATTACATTTACATGATTAGGTCAATCAGGTAATATTAATTACGGATAAATTATTTTATAGAAAAGCATGTCATATCACTTAATCCGGCATAGCCAAAGTGACACGACACATGCATTGTTTATAAATTATGTCTGAGTGTGTCCCTGGCTACCAATGCATAAGGAATTTGACATTATTTTTTACTTTTGATATTTAAGTATATTTAGAACCAAATACTTCTACACTTTTACTCATGTAGTATTTTACTGGGTGACTTTCACTTTTACTTGCTAAACTTTCTATTAAGGTATTTATGACAATTGGGTACTTTTTCCACCACTGGCTTCATAATGTAAAATAATGTGACAGGTGAAATTAAGCACGCAATCTGCTTTATCGCCTAACGTAGCATAAGTTGACTGCAGCTATTTACTTAAAGTAGCTACAAATATATTTTGTCTTTGAAAAAATTCTAAGAAATAGTTTCAACAGTACTGATAAACTATACTGGGTATTTGGAAATAGCTACAGGATATATGATATACCGCCCAAGCCATTTTTTCTCCATCCCAACTGAGGGGCCTTTGTCAATGGAAAACTGTAAATCTTGGCCGGGAAGGGGCATGACTTCACTCATGGGCTCTTGTTACAACATTAGAAAATAAGGCTCTTTTTCAAACCAATTTCAGTTGTCAATGTGCTGCGTTGTGAAAATAAGAAGATATCATTCTTAATTCATGGCATGGTTTCTTTTTATCTAAATGTTGAATAGACATATAGAGAAATTCATTCATGGAAGAAAGGGCAATAGCCTATACTACTCTGGAGTCATAAAAACAATTAAATCAATTAATTTTATTTGGCGGGGCACAGAGCGGCTCTCAGAACAATTCTATGCGGGTGGGTCGGGTTGCGGAGATGAATCTGCCCTGTTGTCCAGTATCGGGTGGGGCTCGGAATTGATGTGGCAGGCACTGGGCGGGTGCGGCTAAAAAAAACTGACCTGTGCAGGACTCTACCCCGGAGGGTGCATGTTCAAATTGATAGCTAGCTACGTTTGCTATTCGCTCGTATCTGATATCTTAGCACCATGTTTATCTAGCCAGCTAGCTAGCATAGTAGCTAATATAGCTAGCTAGTTAACACCACAGATAAAAGGATTAGTTATTGTTATCTTTGCTAACAGGTAGCTTGCTTATTAGCTAGCTTGCTTATTGCATGCATGTCCGGGCACATTGACACAAGCCTTTATTATTAGTGAATTAGCAAAAACAAATATTTTCAACAGGAGTTCAATTTTGGTCGCTGTGTCAATTAATCCATTTCTTAAAACTGCACCTTTCTGCTAGCTTGCTGCTGCTGATTTTCCCAGTTAGACTTTCCTCAGCATTGTGCAGTGCTCGTGGCTCAGGCGGTGAGTGGCGGCTGGCATAGCAGCTATGTAGCGGGACTATCGGCAAAACCCATAGAGAAGGACCGATAGACTAGAAAAAGCCAATATTGGCCCGATATATCGGCTAGGCCAATTTATGGGTCACTCTCTAGTTTAGGATATACTGTAGGCCTACCAATTTGGCTACTGAACCTACCAAATCTGGATAATGTTTCTTCAACCTAATATAAGTGTTAGAAAGATATGTGTTGTAGTAACAAGACCCTTGTATCATGTTAGGATAAACAATTTCCCATGAGTGTGTGCGGGCCTACATTTATCTTGACTTTGCGCAACCACCTTGTTAAGCTTTTATTTTGATATGCACATACTGTTGTCAATATCAGCCAACCCTTATAATTGAGCATCCGAGAAGTGCATACACTGTTCAAGTGCATTTCAGTTCACCATGTTCAGGCATTCGGGGCTATCTCAAGCCATTGCATTTATAATGAGTTGGACTGTATAGTATGTCTCGTTTACTTTTTTTTCATCTTTCATGAACCAGTGTGAACTCCGACGCCACCTCAGGGAAGGAGATGAGCGATGGTAACGAGGGGACGCACGGATCAGGGAAGGGCGAGGGGAAGGTCCGGAAACACCACCGCCGCTCCACGCGCACCCGCTCACGCCAGGACAAGATCAACAAGCCCAAACTCAGCATGCTCAATGTGAGTACCGCACAACCATTTATAGTAGTCTTAGTAGATCAATCGGCACACATCCATGTCTCTTGACACCTGTTCCTCTCTGGTTTCTGCCTGGACAGGTGTGTTATACAGGGGATAAGATGGTGGAGTGTCAGCTGGAGACACACAACCACAAGATGGTTACCTTCAAGTTCGACCTGGATGGAGACGCACCTGAGGAGATAGCCACTTACATGGTATGGTTAGAGTACAGTCGTGGCCAAAAGTTTTGAGAATGACACAAATATACATTTTCACACAGTTTGCTGCTTCAGTGTCTTTAGATATTTTTGTCAGATGTTACTATGGAATACTGAAATATAATTACAAGCATTTCATAAGTTTCAAATGGTTTTATTGACATTGACATGAAGTTGATGCGAAGAGTCAATATTTAAAGTGTTGACCCTTCTTTTTCAAGACCTCTGCAATCCACCCTGGCATGCTGTCAATTAACTTCTGGGCCACATCCTGACTGATGGCAGCCCATTCTTGCATAATCAATGTTTGGGGTTTGTCAGAATTTGTGTTTTTTTTGTTTGTCCACCCGCCTCTTGAGGATTGACCACAAGTTCTCAATGGGATTAAGGTCTGGGGAGTTTCCTAGTCAGGCTTATTGGGGTAGTATGTGCATGTGGGTATGGTTAAAGTGACTGTGCATATATAATGAACAGAGAATAGCAGTAGCGTAAAAAGAGGGGTTGGCGGGTGGTGGGACACAATGCAGATAGCCCGGGTAGCCAATGTGCGGGAGCACTGGTTGGTCGGGCCAATTGAGGTAGTTTGTACATGAATGTATAGTTAAAGTGACTATGCATATAAGATAAACAGAGAGTAGCAGCAGTGTAAAAGAGGGGTTGGGGGAGGCACACAATGCAAATAGTTGGTTACCTGTTCAGGAGTCTTATGGCTTGGGGGTAAAAACTTTTGAAGCCTTTTTGTCCTAGACTTGGCACTCCGGTACCGCTTGCCATGCGGTAGTAGAGAGAACAGTCTATGACTGGGGTGGCTGGGGTCTTTGACAATTTTCAGGGCCTTCGTATGACACCGCCTGGTGTAGAGGTCCTGGAAGGCAGGCAGCTTGCTTTGATGTACTGGGCCGTACGCACTACCCTCTGAAGTGCCTTGCGGTCGGAGGCCGAGCAATTGCCCTACCAGGCAGTGATGCAATCGGTCAAAATGCTCTCGATTTTGCAGCTGTAGAACTTTTTGAGGATCTCAGAACCCATGCCAAATCTTTTTAGTTTCCTGAGGGGGAATAGGCTTTGTCGTGCCCTCTTCACAACTGTTTTGGTGTGTTTGGACCATTCTAGTTTGTTGTTGATGTGGACACCAAGGAATTTGAAGCTCTCAACCTGCTCCACTACAGCCCCGTCGATGAGAATGGGGACGTGCTCGGTGCTCCTTTTCCTGTAGTCCACAATCATCTCCTTGGTCTTGGTTACGTTGAGGGATAGGTTGTTATTCTGGCACCACCCGGCCAGGTCTCTGACCTCCTCCCTATAGGCTGTCTCGTCGTTGTCGGGGATCAGGCCTATCACTGTTGTGTCGTCAGCAAACTTAATGATGGTGTTGGAGTCGTGCCTGGCCATGCAGTTGTGAGTGAACAGGGAGTACAGGAGGGGACTGAGCACGCACCCCTGGGGAGCTCCAGTGTTGAGGATCAGCGTGGCAGATGTGTTGCTACCTACCCTCACCACCTGGGGGCGGCCTATCAGGAAGTTCAGGATCCAGTTGCAGGGGGAGGTGTTTAGTCCCAGGTTCCTTAGCTTAGTGATAAGCTTTGAGGGTACTATAGTGTTGAATGCTGAGCTGTAGTCAATGAATAGCATCCTCACATAGGTGCTCCTTTTGTCCAAGTGGGAAAGGGCAGTGTGGAGTGCAATAGAGATTGCATCATCTGTGGATCTGTTTGGACGGTATGCAAATTGGTGTGGGTCTAGGGTTTCTGGGATAATGGTGTTGATGTGAGCCATGACCAGCCTTTCAAAGCACTTCATGGCTACGGACGTGAGTGCCACGGGCACAGGGACTATGGTGGTCTGCTTGAGGCATGTTGGTATTGCAGACTCAATCAGGAACATGTTGAAAATGTCAGTGAAGACACCTGCCAGTTGGTCAGCACATGCCCGGAGCACATGCCCTGGTAATATTCACTTACCTTTGATGATCTTCATCAGAATGCACTCCCAGGAATCCCAGTTCCATCATAAATGTTTTGATTTGTTCGATAATGTCCATCAGTTTTGTCCAAATATCTTCTTTTGTTAGGGCGTTTGGTAAACAAATCCAAACGCGTTTTCAGGTCACGTCGGACAAAAAGTTCAAAAAGTTCCGTTACAGCCTGTAGAAACATGCCAACCTAGGTATGGAATCAATCTTTACGATGTTAACATAAAACTTCATTAACCTGTTGCTTCTACTCGGGACGCTTGCGTCCCAACTAGAGCTCTGGAAATGCAAATGCCCAAGCTAAATGCTAATAGTATTAGTTAAAACTCAAAAGTTCATTAAAATACACATGCAGGGTATCGAATTAAAGCTACACTCGTTGTGAATCCAGGCAACCAGTCAGATTTTTAAAATGCTTTTCGGCGAAAGCATGAGAAGCTATTATCTGATAGCATGCAACACCCCAAAAGACCCACAGGGGACGTAAACAAAATAATTAGCATTTCGGCGTTACACAAACCGCACAATAAAATAGAAAACATTCATTACCTTTCACCATCTTCTTTGTTGGCACTCCTAGATGTCCCATAAACACTATTTGGGTCTTTATTTCGATTAAATCGGTCCATATAAAGCCTAGATATCGTTATATGTAGACTGTGTGATAAACAAAAAAAACATCGTTTCAAAACGTAACGTCATTTTTTTAAATTCAAAAAGTCGACGATAAACTTTCACAAAACACTTCGAAATACGTTTGTAATGCAACTTTAGGTATTAGTAAACGTTAATAAGCGATAAAATTCATCAGGAGGCGATGTAAAGATCATTAGCTGTCCGTCTGGAAAAATGTCCGGCTAGAAACTCAACGAAAATATCCGGTCCTAGACCGGAGGAGATACGGTGTCCTGCATGTGTTTGACCAAGAAAAAACTGACAAGACTGACAAAAAAATGACAAGACTCTAGACACCGTGTGGAAGCTGTAGGTACTGCAACCTCAGTCAATTAATTGTGGTTCACCTTTATCAACGGGTTCAAGTATGGGTTCAAGTAGCGCATGGATATATTTTCCCATTTTCAGTGATCAGTTTTTCCTGTGCTTTTCGATGTAAATGCCGTTCTGGTAAAGCCACAGCAGTGATTTAACCAGTTTTTTAAACGTCTGAGTGTTTTCTATCCACACAGACTAAGCAAATGCATATACTATATTCCTGGCATGAGTAGCAGGGCGCTGAAATGTTGCACGATTTTTAACAGAATGTTCAAAAAAGTAGAGGGTCGACTTAAGAGGTTAATGTTCCAACTGGACAATTCCTTTGTCTGTACAAATGAAGTGGAACCTTTCACATGAGCGCGCCAGACCGAGGCTGTGGCACTCTGCCAGACCACTCACTCAAAGATCCCTTATGAGCCTCTCCTTTAGAGCAGAATCCTCAAAACAGGTTCTAAATACTGTTGACATCTAGTGGAAGCCTTGGGAAGTGAAACATAACTAATATCACCCTGTATCTTCAATGGGGGCTGAAACTTCAGATTTCCCACTTCCTGGTTGGATTTTTCTCAGGTTTTCGCCTGCCATATGAGATCTGTTATACTCACAGACATCATTCAAACAGTTTTAGAAACGTCAGAGTGTTTTCTATCCGATACTAATAATAATATGCATATATTAGCATCTGGAACAGAGTAGGAGGCAGTTCACTCTGGGCACTCTATTCATCTAATAGTGAAAATGCTGCCCCCTATCCCAAAAAGGTTAAAGGACTTACTCACGTTGGCTACGGAGAGCGTGATCACACAGTCGTCCGGAACGGCAGATGCTCTCATGCATGCCTGAGTGTTGCTTGCCTCGAAGCGAGCATAGAAGTGAGTTAGCTCGTCTGGTAGTCTCGTGTCATTGGGCAGCTCGCGGCTGTGCTTCCCTTTGTAGTCTGTAATAGTTTGCAAGCCCTGCCACATCTGACGAGCGTCGGAGCCGGTGAGGTATAATTCAATCTTAGCCCTGTATTGACGCTTTGCCTGTTTGATGGTTCGTCGCAGGGCATAGTGGGATTTCTTGTAAGCTTCCAGGTTAGAGTCCCGCATCTTGAAAGCGGCAGCTCTACCCTTTAGCTCAGTGCGAATGTTGCCTGTAATCCATGGCTTCTGGTTGGGGTATGTACTGTCACTGTGAGGACGACGTCCTCAATGCACTTATTGATAAAGCCAGTGACTGATGTGGTGTATTCCTCAATGTCATCGGAAGAATCCCGGAACATGTTCCAGTCTGTGATAGCAAAACAGTCCTGTAGTTTAGCATCTGCTTCATCTGACCATTTTTTGATAGACTAAGTCACTGGTGCTTCCTGCTTTAATTTTTGCTTACCCCTGTGGGGTGTTTGGAGAATATCGTGTGTCCTGCTTGCTGCTGTTGTTGTTGAAAAAAATCTTTGTCTAAGCCGAGGTGAGTGATCGCTGTCATTATATCTAGAAGCTCTTTTCTTCCGTAAGATACGGTTGCAGAAACATTATGTAGAAAATAATTTACAAATATCGCGGGAAAAAAACATAATAGCACAATTGATTAGGAGACCGTAAAACAGCGGCCATCTCCTCCGGCTCCATTTTGTTATTAGGCAAAATTGTGAGTGAGCCCACTGCCTGAAGTACACATAAATGGTCTCAGGATGCTTTACTGTTGGCATGACACAGAACTGATGGTAGCGCTCACCTTGTCTTCTCCGGACAAGCTTTTTTCCGGATGCCCCAAACAATCGGAAAGGGGATTCATCAGAGAAAATGACTTTACCCCAGTCTTCAGCATTCCAATCCTTGTACCTTTTGCAGAATATCAGTCTGTCCCTGATGTTTTTCCTGGAGAGAAGTAGCTTCTTTGCTCCCCTTTTTGAAACCAGGCCATCCTCAAAAAGTCTTCGCCACAGATGCACTCACACCTGCCTGCTGCCATTCCTGAGCAAGCTCTGTACTGGTGGTGCCTCGATCCCGCAGCTGAATCAACTTTAGGAGACGGTCCTGGCGCTTGCTGGACTTTCTTGGGCGCCCTGAAGCCCTCTTCACAACAATTTAACCTCTCTCCTTGAAGTTCTTGATGATCCGATAAATGGTTGATTTAGGTGCAATCTGTGAAGCCCTTTTTGTGCAAAGCAATGATGACGGCACGTGTTTCCTTGCAGGTGAACATGGTTGACAGAGGAAGAACAATGATTCCAAGTACCACCCTCCTTTTGAAGCTTCCAATCTGTTATTCGAACTCAATCAGCATGACAGAGTGATCTCCAGTCTTGTCCGCGTCAACACTCACACCTGTGTTAATGAGAGAATCACTGACATGATGTCAGCTGGTCCTTTTGTGGCAGGGCTGAAATGCAGTTGAAATGTTTTTGGGGATTCAGTTCATTTGCATGGCAAATAGGGACATTGCAATTCATCTGATCACTCTTCATAACATTCTAGAGTATATGCAAATTTCCATCATACAAACTGAGGCAGCAGACTTTGTGAAAATGTATATTTGTGTCATTCTCAAAACTTTTGGCCACGACTGTAGACCCTACTCTAGCACAGAAGCAAGCTGCAGTTTCCATGCCACTAATGGGAGGGGTGGGGGACATTTTTCTTCCCTTCAAACACCTCCAAAGACTTGTCAAAGACTTGTGAAAACCTCCACAACCAAGGGAACCCCCCCACACACTAACTTTGGAAATCTTGAATATCTATCACAATTCTAAACACCTACACAGATGCACACTTAGCAACAAACACCCCAGAAAACCTCTGTTACCCTTTATCCGCCTGCCTCCTAAATTCGGTGTGTGTGCTCTCTATGCCTAGCTCTAAGTGAGGGAGATGCTCTTTGATGTTCCAGGGCACTGAAACTCTGTTCACTGCACTGCAGCAAAAACTCCCCTCTCTCACTAAAAACCTCAGCCCTGTTAATTTTGGACCGATATGCTTTTTTGTACGTGGATTACACATTTAGTTGCAAATCATTTTTTGTTTCATTCCCCCAAAATCTAAATATTTCTCCAAAACTGGTGCCTCTGGCCGTGCTTTGGATAGGCAGGTGTCAAACACCATCACATAGGCCTAGCCCAATTTGATTTCTTATATATTTTACCCCCTTTTTCTCCCCAATTTCCATCTTGTCTCATCTCCATGCATCTCCCCAACAGGCTCGGGAAGCGAAGGTCGAGTCATGCGTCCTCCGACACATGATCAGCCAAGCCGCGCTTCTTAACACCCGCCCGCTTACCCCGGAAGCCAGCGTTCACCTGACAACCGAGGTCAACCTACAGGCGCCCGGCCCGCCACAAGGAGTCGCTAGAACGCGATGAGCCAAGTAAAGCCCCCCAGACAATCCCTTCCCTAACCCGCTGGGCCAATTGTACGCAGCCCTATGGGACTCCCGATCACCGCCAGTTGTGATACAGCTCGGGAATGAACCAGGGTCTGTAGTGACGCCTCTAGCACTGCGATGCAGTGCCTTAGACCGCTGCGCCAAGGCCTAGCACAATTTTTATCGAAGGACAGTCCAGACGGGACTGTTTATTATACATTTTTCAGGGGATTTGACATTGATGGATGGTGTCTATTTTTGTCTGTTAGGTGGAGAATGACTTCATCCTGCTCCTGGAGAAGGAGATGTTTATAGAGCAGTTAAAGGATATTGTGGACAAGGCTGAGGACATGCTGAGTGAGGACACGGAGGGGGAAAGGATTTCTGACCACGTGGGCAGTCCCCAGCAGAGCCACGGAGCAGTCATACTGGGGGGAGAGGTGAGGAGGGATGGAGGGATTTTGAAGTAACAGAGTTATCGGGGAGAGGTGCAGGTGGCCAGTCTCAGATGCATTGTCCAACACTCAAGATTACTTAGTGAGCAGTAGAGGTCGACCGATTATGATTTTTCAACACCGGTTCCGATTATTGGAGGACCAAAAAAAGCCGATACCGATTAATCGAACGATTTTTTAAATATTTTTTTTTTTTTATTAGATTTTTGTTATTTATTTGTAATAATGACAATTACAAAAATACTGAATGAACACTTATTTTAACTTAATATAATACATCAATAAAATCAATTTAGCATCAAATAAATGAAACATGTTCAATTTGGTTTAAATAATGCAAAAACAAAGTGTCGGAGAAGAACGTAAAAGTGCAATATAATATGTACCATGTAAGAAAGCTAACGTTTAAGTTCCTTGCTCAGAACATGAGAAAATATGAAAGCTGGGGGATCCTTTTAACATGAGTATTCAATATTCCCAGGTAAGAAGTTTTAGGTTGTAGTTATTGTAGGACTATTTCCCTCTATACCATTTGTATTTCATTAACCTTTGACAATTGGATGTTCTTATAGGCACTTTAGTATTGCCAGTGTAACAGTATAGCTTCCGTCCCTCTCCTTGCTTCAACCAGGAACACAACGACAACAGCCACCCTCGAAGCAGCGTTACCCATGCAGAGCAAGGGGAACAACCACTCCAAGTCTCAGAGCAAGTGATGTTTGAAACGCTATTAGCGCGCACCCCGCTAACTAGCTAGCCATTTCACATCGGTTACATCAGCCTAATCTCAGGAGTTGACAGGCTTGAAGTCATAAACAGCGCAATGCTTGATGCACAACGAAGAGCTGCTGGCAAAACGCACAAGCCTGATGCTGCCTACCACCGCTCAGTCAGATACTTGTATGCGCAGTCAGATTATGTGCAAAGCAGGACACGCTAGATAAACTAGTAATATCATCAACCATTTTTATAAGACAAGTTTAATGCTAGCTAGCAACTTACCTTGGCTTACTGCATTCGCGTAAAAGGCAGTCTGCCAGCAGCATACCACCCTGCATACCACTGCTGGCTTGCTTCTGAAGCTAAGCAGGGTTGGTCCTGGTCAGTTCCTGGATGGGAGACCAGATGCTGCTGGAAGTGGTGTTGGAGGGCCAGTAGGAGGCCCTCTTTCCTCTGGTCTAAAAAATATCCCAATGTCCCAGGGCAGTGATTGACACTGCCCTGTGTAGGGTGCCGTCTTTCAGATGGGACGTTAAACGGGTGTCCTGACTCTCTGAGGTCATTAAAGATCCCTATCCGTAAGAGTAGGGGTGTTAACCCCGGTGTCCTGGCTAAATTCCCAATCTGGCTCTCAAACCATCACGGTCACCTAATAATCCCCAGTTTACAATTGGCTCATTCATCCCCCTCCTCTCACCTGTAACTATTCCCCAGGTCGTTGCTGCAAATGAGAACGTGTTCTCAGTCAACTTACCTGGTAAAATAACGGATAAATAAATAAAATAAAGTCTCCTTGTGTAGTGCAACGAGAGGCAGATGGTTATAGCGTTGGACCAGTTAACTGTAAGGTTGCAAGATTATATCCCCCGAGCTGACAAGGTGAAAATCTGTCGTTCTGCCCCTGAACGAGGCAGTTAACCCACTGTTCCTAGGCCATCATTGAAAATAAGAATGTGTTCTTAACTGACTTGCCAAGTTAAATAAAGATTAAATAAAGGTGTGTGTAAAAAAAAAAGGGGGGGGTTTTATCGGCCAAATCGGTGTCCAAAAATACCGATTTCCGATTGTTATGAAAACTTGAAATCGGCCCTAATTAATCGGTCAACCTCTAGTGAGCAGGACAGCCACTGCCAAGATAGAAACGTCGTTGCTGATGGGACACTTTTGGCTAACCTAATTTGTCAGCCGGGGCCAACACAGTGACATTGTTGAGAGAACCCTTTCAAGCTTCATTGTCTCCAATTTATACTCTTGAGTGCCAGCCATTTCTAACAATTCTCTCCCTTTTTAGGGTACAAAGACGGCTACACCTAATTCACCACAACTTGTGTACCAGCAGAACGGTAGGGCTTCGCTACCTCCTGGTGTGAAGGTGAAGGCTTTTGCTCTAGCCCAGCTGTAACATCGATACAGAATATTAACTAATCATGGTCTTCAAATTAGTTTTAATGATGCATGTAACAGATAAGTTGGAACAAATGGTCTTGCAGGACCCCTAATATACAATCTTCTCTCCAACCCACTACAGATACATTACATAGTACATTACAGCCTCTCTGTGACTCTGGTGAACCTCAGACACAGCAAATTTCCTGCCTCAGTAGATTTGTATGTGGTCAGGAGTGATGGAGAGGAGGATTAGAGGATGACTGGGTTATATCTCTCTAGCTCTCAATCGCTCTTTCCTTTTACATCTCTGTCCTATCGTCCCTCAGTCCTATATTTGCGTCTCCCCCAATCAATCTCTATATCCCCCATTCTCTTCCTCTAAACATAATTTGATAGAGATGCTCACAAATTCATATACACTATGTGTAGATCATCTGCAATAGAGTGCATGTCTGTCTTTCTCTATAGAGCTATCTTACTGTTGCTACTAGATCTGTATCTATGAGCGTTTTTCTTTGTCTGTGTCCTTGGCAGTCCTCCACACCGGGAAGCGCTGGTTCATCATCTGCCCCGTGGCCGAGACGCCCACGCCAGACAGAGAGAGGACTTCATCAGACACCTCTACAACCAAGGGTGCACACACACACCATCCATACACACACGTACACACAATCAAACGTACGTACACACACGCACACAGCAGAGTGGGTGAATAAAGCTGTGTATTAGTGTCTGTGTGTGTCTGAGCTAATGTGTGTGTTGTATGTGTGCGTAAGGGTCAGTTATGTAATGCAAGCGCTGCAGTGGCTGTGGTGAAAGGTAGGCTTTGCACTCCAACTGACAGAGCTCTGATTGGGGAAGACAAGTGATGATGCAACACACCAACAGGACATCCATCTCCTTGACTCCAGTCTTTAACTGCTTCTCTTCTCACCTCTCTCCCCTACAGAGGCTCCTGTCACATCATTGTCTAGGTCCAGTTGCAGTACTACTCCGCCAGTGTCTGCCCCAACTCCTGTTCTTGCCCTGACCACCACACCCCCTACTCCAGGCCCCTCTGCACCTCAAAGCTCTGCCCAGTCTCAGGACACCAACGTAGGCAAGGCCAGAGTTCAGCAGCCCCAGGCCTCTGGAACCAAACCCTCCAGCACCAGTGCTACGACTGCTGCCATGGGCCGCCACGACTCTCTTTCAGGCAGCGAACCCTGCATCTCCATGGTAACAGACATCCCATGCTGCCCCATCGTCCCACCTGTGTCCCTGGATGTGAATGGGGCGGGACATAAAGGGGTGAGTGGCACTTCCTCATGTCTACCCAATCAGGAGGCCAGCCTGTCAGGAGACCCGCCCCCTCCCCTGGACTCCCACCAGCCAGTGGTCCTGCAGCAGCCCTATGCAATGCCAAGCATGGTGGGTGGAGGAGGTGGAGCCAGAACACCATCACAGCCCCAGAGTCCCGCCCACCAGGCGTCCCAGCAGCAGGATGGACCTGGGGGGTCTGGGAGTGGAGGTGGTTGCGGCCTGGGGGAGTCTGATGGAGAGGGCCCGCCCAGGGTGGAGTTTGTGGACCGTACCATCAAGACTCTGGATGAGAAGCTGAGGAACCTGCTGTACCAGGAGTATGCCCAATCTGCTCCCTCCAGCACCGCCTCCGACCTACAGGGCTCCAACACAGAGGGGATCAGCTCTCCCCCTGTCTCTGACTGCCAGACCACCTCTGGGGGGGGGCTCTCCAGGAAGGGAGCGGTGCTGGTAAAGATGCACTGTGTGTCTGTGTCCACCAGATATTCGGATTGGGGCAGCAGCAGCGTTTTATCTGATGGAGGGGTGTGTGTTTGTGTGAATCCTTGGTGTAATATTGATTCAGCGATTGAATGTAATCACTGGCCTTTAGTGTGACTGATACTGCATTTAGCAGAGGAAGTAGAGCTCAGGGTTGCTGGCCAGATAGTCCATTATACACTGCACCCCTGGCAGTTTGATCTCTGATGTGGGTTGAGTGGTGTGTGTGTGTGGGCGCCGATATGTTTAGACAAAGCAGGCGTCAATAGAAGGATAATGGCTAGACTGATTCACAAGTTTTTTTCATTCAATATTTATTTCTAATTTTCAGCCTCAGATTCCTGAGCGTACTGATAGTTTGGGTACACTGAGTGACTCTGCAGGTAAATTACATCACAAACACAATTTTATATGCTATATTATGTATTGTGTAGTATTCATTTGTACTATTTAGGATAAACCCCCAAAGTGATTCCTACTTTTTAAATGTTGACTTTGAATTGTATTTTGTTAAGGATTGTTGAACAGGAGAGACTTTGTGGGCAGTTCCAGTTCCTATGTCTCCAAGAGCCGCTTTCAGGTAACCATCTACTTTAATCCCTCTCACTTAAACAAACACAAACATTCTGAATACGAACTCTCTTCAATAAACTACATTTGACTTTGATTAAAGTGAACACGTTTTATGTAACTGTTTGTCCTCAAGATTTAGATCTATTAAATCAGTTAATTGAGAATTATTCAGTTTACTCTCTAGTTTTTTTATTTTATATAGTTTATTCAGATTCTATTTGATCACTATGTCCTTCTCCAGATCATCCCCACTCCTCCGGACGTCATCCGTCGTTTAGAGAAGGGCAGAAGTCGCAGTGGTTCGGGGGGCTCTCGCGCCGCAGCCGAGGGGGGCAGCCCACGAGACCAGGGGTGTATGGTCGTGGGTAGGTTCTCAGTGATGACCGCTGAAGAGGGTGCGGAAAACGCCCCCAAACCCCCCTGTAGTAACCGCTACTCAGCCCCTCCAGACTTGGACCAGGACACCACCGCCTCTAGCCCCATCGCCACCCCCAGCCTGCTCCCACGTGCCCACACTGCTGACGCTGCCACCAACCACTCCTTTCACTTCGACTCTGACTCGGGGGAGGAGGACACCAGCAGTTTAGCCCCTCCCCTTGCCCACCACAAGCCTCCGGCTCATGCCCTCCCGGAACACAGCGGAAGTGACCTCATGAAGAGGGCGGTGGCCTTCCTGCGCCGCACTGGCCGCAGCAGTGTGCAGAGCTCTGATTCGCCGAGCCGGCAATCCGTGGTAGCGAATGGCCACACCGTCCTGCCGCCTGGACCCGGCCATGTATCATACGTCAGCAGTGACAACGACTCTGAGTTTGAGGATGCGGACATGAGGAAGGAGCTGCAGAGGCTGAGGGAGAAGTATGTATACACATATGCATTCATAGTCGTACACACACAAAGGGTCTAAGTCAACCCATTGATATATAGCAAACTATTAACCATTGTAACCTTCATAGCCCTGGATAGGTGTGTATCCCATTAAACACTGTTAGTTAGTGAACTTTTAAAATTGTACGAGACAATATAAATGACAGTTCCTGTCCCGGTTAAAGAGAGAAATGGAATACATTGTAGTATGCAGATTTTCCCTTTCTCAATCTCTCTCTTTTTTCTCCTCAGACACATGAAGGAGATCTCTGAGCTGCAGGCGTTCCAGAGGAGTGAGATAGAGCGTCTGTATAAAGAGCTGGGGAAAGCCCTGCCGCCTGGTGTAGGCCTGTTGCACGCTGCTCCCCCTAGTGGCCGCAGACGCAAGGTCAGCAAACACAAGCTGAAGGCAGGCAAGTTGCTCAACCCCATGGTGCAGCAGCTGAAAAACAACCTGAATACCACCACCACCACCGGTGAGGGGAAATGTGTCAGAGTGGTGAGAAGAGGGTAGAGGGGTGTGTGGTGGATAGAGTGAAAGGTGGGGTGAGGAGGAAAAGAGTGACATGTCTCTGTGAGAGAGGGAGGGAATGGAAGAGAGAAAGGGGTTTGTGAGCTGTCCTGAGAAAGGGGAACTGAGTGAGGAAGATTGGGAGGATTGGAAATGTGGTAATAACAAGAAATGAATCACCAATTCACCCTAAAGCTGCTTCTGTGGCTTATCCAGTATTTCTCTCTGAAGGTGAGAGCGCACCGAGCTCATCTGGCTCTCCAGCTAAGAGCTCCATTGTGTCTGACGGCTCGGCCCGCTCCAGTGGCAGCAGCAGTACCAGTGGCACTCAGCCCGGCAAGGCCCCAGAGCCTGTCCAGACCCAGCAGCCCTGCTCTCTCAAGGGCTCGTTCTCTTCTGACAACATCTACGGTGGAGGCATGGCCACACACGTAGGCCCAGGGCAAGGTACCTGCACGCACATGCATGTAGGACAAGTACACACAGTACACGTCCACAGTGAGGAGTACCACACACATTTGGTGCTTAGTAAGCTTCAAACACACACATAGGATTCACGCAATATACCAAATGCAAATACACCCAAACACCCATTTGTACTGAGGAACAACCAACAACTCAGCTTAATCTGCTGTAGAATTCTAAACTCTCTAATATTCAAAGTTGTGTCTAAACCGGAGGTCTCATTAGTCTCATAAGGGGATGTGGAAACTGGCACATTGAAAAAAAAGTCATGATTGTCAGTCTATCGAAAGCTCATGTTTTTAGGCAAACATATAAAAGGGGGTGCCCCTCATCACACATTTTTCTTCCAAAATACCGCCACGATACTGCATGACTTCTGAGGTGTCAATGGAAGCTGTCTTCAAGCACTGGTCACAGATCAGTTTAACAGTCCTCATGGTGAAGGTCAGGATGAATTCGGGAAAGTAACCTGATCTTAGACCAGTGCATAGTGATAACTTGTCCATTTAGTGAATGTGAGGGCTGTCTCCTGGTGTTGGTTTAGCCCATGTGACTGTACCCTATACTGGTGCTGCGGCTGTTAATGGTGGGGGGGTTCTCATCCCAAGTCTCTGTGCACTTTTACAGAAGTATTTCTCTCTTTGTTTCTTCTCTTCTTCCCTCTTATATTAATTTTTACAGGCTGGACGGTATACCACCAAACGTCAGAGAGAGTGACCTATAAATCTAGTAGCAAACCACGTGCTAGATTCCTCAGTGGACCCGTGTCTCTGTCCATCTGTTTGTATTTGTTATTTTCTACTTTTCTCACTCATCTCATCCCTCTCTCTTTTCTTTATTTCACTTCTAACGACCAGACTGTTTTTTTTGTGTTTTAGATAGTGGATCCTCCCCTCCTCCCCCTCCGTGTCCCCCAACACAAGCATATGTCAGCTTTTTTGTATGTCCTCGTAGCTTTCTCCCCCTCAGCCCTAAGTTGTTCTGGGTTTAGACATCCCTCCATGCCAACGCTTTGTGCACTGCTTCTGGCTTTAAACAAATTCCAAAAGCATAGTGTATGTCATAAAGCTCGTCTTCTCCAAAGATTGGCTATGCTAGACCCGAAACCTGAGCGAGTGTGTTTGTCCGCCAAAGCTTTTGTATCCTATGTGTGTTTTAATTTACTCACTTCCTTAATTGTGAGGCGCTTCAGCTCAAGTCTACAACCCCTCTGTATACCAAGACTAAAGCCAGCTCTCCCCTGATAGCCCCGCCAGGTTCCATAGAGGCTTGCTGTGGTAGAGCAGAGGTGCCTCTTTCTCAGTCTCTCATGTTTGGACTGGGAGGACGTGCATGGTGCAGACGGGGGGGGCACTGTTGGAGACTGGCTCCTGCAAAAAGGCTGTATCATCAATACGATCTACTTCTGTCTACTCCTTCTCCTGCATGTCTTGATATGCGCTGACTCTGATGTGCTCAGGCTATAGTATCTCTGTGCTCTTCGGTTCAGATTTTTGGGGTTCCTTTATTATGTTTCACAGGTATTCTTGTACTTACTGGTAGTTGAACTGTTCTATGTTTAGAAATGAGCTTCAGGGATCTCGTTACTCTACTACTTACAGCATGGATCATTCACTAATTTGTGTGTCTACTCATTTAAAAGGATTATATGCAAAAAGTAAAACTTACTTTCAATATTGCCATCCATTGTAACATTTAACATACCATGTACAAACTGAAGTAAAAGGAGCCTGAAGTATTGAAAGTATTACTGAAACAATTACTTATTGCAAGTACGTTTTTAAAGGAACGTTCTAGACATGAAAATAGGACATGACAGGGTTACTAGGACCATATAATAGGAAGGTCTGAGTGACCTATGACAGTGTTGACATGCCCCACCTTACTGTGGTCTTCACCAAACCCCCTGTACTGGACTGTGGACCAGCATACCCAAGGCCTTGGCTTCTCTTTGTTTTCTAGGCCTCAAACATTTTCTTTTCTTTTGGAGTGACAGCACAATTTAAAAGAGTCTTTCCCCCACTCCCATTACTTCTCACTGATTTTAAAACCCCCTTCTCCTCCTCTCCTTTTTTCCTCTGGTCTCTCTCCCTAACTGATTTGATAGCTGTGTGTGGCTTTTCAGCAGCTTGTCCACAGACCTGCAGTGTGTCCCGGCCTAACTGTTTCTGTCTGTGCTGTTTTACCTTCTTATAGGGTCCACACTGAAACGACTATGTCTAGGCAAAGAGCGCAGTAGTAGTAACTATCTTATTTACTTTCTTCTTTCTCTGTCTACTTCGCTCTCTTTTTCTCTCTGTTGGCATGAGCAGCCTTGGTTTATATTCACGTGTTGAGTTTGGCAGTCTGAAAAAAACATGCCAGGTGTTGTTGGATAGGTGTTGTTTGGGCTCTGTTGCACGAGGAGTGTCACCTTCATTAATTTATTTTATTAGGTTTTTTTGGTAGTGCATGGCGGTGTTTGTCCTAAATGTCTGAGTGCTGAATAATGTGACGTGTGGTTGTTTGTATTAGCATTAATGGTTTCTGTTTGTCTTACTGTGGTGGTGGAAGGGGGTTGGTTGGTTGGGTTGTTGTGATTCAACCATGCTGTAATCCTTTGGCTGCTAGGTTTGAGAACCTACACATTTGCTGACCAGTTGAATGAGATCACATGTCAAATACACATTTTTGTCAGCTGATCTTTCTCCACAAAACAATTACCACTCAAAGTGACATTTTAAGGTCCACTTTTAGTTGATCTGTTTTATATTTGAATAAATATGCAGGCTCTATAGAGGCTGATGGTGGTTGAAGTGCCATAGATAACTGTGAAAGGCCTAACCGCAGCCAATCGATTCCATCGGAAGGGTTTAACTGGGCAGAGTTTACAAATCTTTCTGTGTTCTAGGGTCTTCTCACGGCGCCAGTGCGACTCAGACGGCATCCAATCAGCAACAGCCAGAAGCTGTCCCCAATCCTTTGCCATCTCCTCAACCAATGACAGTGCTAGCTCAGGCCCAGACAAACAACAGCAACAACAAGAAACCAGGTACTTTCACGGACGACCTGCACAAGCTGGTAGATGATTGGACGAAGGAGACGCTGGCGGCCACACAGCCGCGGCCCTCTCTGAACCAGATAAAACAGCAGAGACGCATGCAGGACCTGGAGGGTCTAGCCGCGCCCCTGGGAGGAGCCACGCAGGAGGTAACTGGCACAGAGAAACACATCAAAAGTCTAAAGACTATCACCAGTCTGAAACACTTTTGGGAGTTGCATCCCTTCTCGCTCTCTTTACCTGATCATGTGAAAATCAGTTGACAGAAGTCCGTGTAATGTTAAACATCCCCTCTGGTTCTTCCAGGTGAGATGTCCCATCCCTCCAAATAAGTTCCAGCTGCCTTTGTCGTGCCCGCTGACAGCTGCTTTAGGCCCAGCCATGCCCACTGCCCTGAGCTCCAACCCCTCTGCCATGCTCCAGCCCGGGTACATGGTACCAGCAGGCCCCTACGGAGGGGTGGTGCCCGGCCCCCTATACCCCCAGCAGTGGTCTGGTATGCCCAGCCCTGTGGGGATGATGGGGGCAGCGGGAGGGATGCCCTACCTCACCATGGCCAACCCAGGGGTGCAGGCCTACCCCCTGACCCTGCACAGCCCTGAGAACGTCCCCAACACCAGGATTACCTAAAGTGACAACTAGCACCTCCCTGCACCCACTAAACCCCTATCTTACCCCATCGCCCCTGATGTTCAACAGACTGCCCCCAGATGTTCCCCTCTATCCCAGCACACTCACATCAGGACTGCCTGACTAACACGTTTTAACTAATCCTGTGTTGCTATCCTAACTCCACTCTGTCCCCCCTGGTTCTCACTCCAGGGTTACAATTGTAACGAAATCAAACTCTTAAAAACTTTTAATAGAGTGATGGGCTGAAAAATAGAGTAAAGTAGGGCCCACACAATTAAATGCCCCAACAAATGGCTTATGGGTCATTCCACCTCAAAGCACAAGAAAGATGATTTCGACACCCACCATCTGATTGTGCTGAAATATTTTCTGTAGTTAGAAACCTGATATTAGCATTCCTGAAAATGTTTTTTGAGATATAATTTGATCTCTGAGAAATTAAGCTAATTGCACAAAAATGTGCCATTTTAAATGTATATGATTCATATAATCTTCAATAAAAATAGTACCTAACATCCGATTTGGACCATAATTCTTCATGAGAATTAGTAAGACGTGGTATACAATAAAATGACCAAAAGCCACCCACGGACCCATGTGAATCTTTTTTCCCCTTTTCACAGAAATTAGCCTTTTGAAGTCTCTTGCATTATTTGAATTTTATATTCCTTTTTTTTTACATTTAACCTTTACTTAATGAGGCAAGTCAGTTAAGAACAAAATCTTATTTACATTGACGGCCTACTGGGGAACAGTGGGTTAACTGCCTTGTTCAGACCAACAGATTTTTACCTCGTCAGCTCGGGGATCCTTTCGGTTACTGGCCCAACGCTATATAACCACTAGGTTACCTGCCGCCCCATTTACCATCGATTTAGTGTGAAAGTACTCTGTTTTTCCCACTAGATGCCACTGTTTCTGCTACTGCCACACCCTTTAATCAATTTTGCTGGTCTCTTGTCTTTTATTAAATGGATCACAACATTTTCTTTGTAACTTTTTGTAGAAAACCAATAGCTTTTGCTCATGATGAAAATAAATTGTATGGAAATCCTCACAATTCAAGCAAAGTCCTCCATTAATGTAATTGTTTGTCCTTCTCTTAATCTGTGTCCAGGAAACAGCCCCTCTGTGTGGTTTATTCCGTTAAAAAAACGTTTAAGATTAGTTAAGTCATTCCGGTTGAACAAGCAAATCATTAGGCTACAGCGGTTCTAATGGTTTCAATGTCATGGTCTCGAATGGTCTTTAATGGTGAAAGTCCTAAACATAGTGTTTTGCAATTGTATGGTGTTGGGTTGTAATGGTAAATGTCACTTATCACACTACATAGAGATGTTTTCTAAAAGTATTATTTTTTAAGATACAAGTGCAATGGTTTAATATTTTATTAGGATTGTCACATTTGCATCACCAGACAGTTTCTCAAGTGTTGGGCTTGTAGGAAAAGTCTTCATATTGCACCATAAGGACAGGCCTCTCAGGGGGCTGCCATTTGTTGGACTATTCAAGAAGAGTTATAGGTTGAAGCATTAGGTTTCTAAGAGAAGGACAAACTGAATTGCTTTCATGGAGGACTGGCTTGAAGGATGACCACACAATCTATTTTCATCATGAGCTGTTTTTGTTCTACCCAAAGTTGCAAAAGAAAATGTTGTGATCCATTTAATAAACACGAGAAACCAGCAAAATTGATAAAGGGTATGGCAGTAGCAGGAACAGCGGCATCTAGTGGGAAAATGCTGGTACTTTCACAATTTGTGGTAAGTAATACAAGCTACTTCAATGGCTAATTTCTCTGAACAGATTCACAAGGAATACATTACATGGGATGAAGAAGCAATAATAATCCAAGCCGCAGCTCCATACTACTTGTCAGACATAGAGAACTGATAGTGTTTACTTGTTGGGGTGAGATTGGTGTGGGGGGGTCTGTGGGTGACCATGTTATTGGATTCCTCATGTCTTACTCAATGATAGGTAGAAGTTTGGTCCAAATCGGATGTTGGGTACTATATGTATTGAATATTACGTGAATCCTATCAATTTAAAAAGGGCTAATTTGCTTAATTTCTCAGAGATAATTTTTTATTAACAAAATAGTGTTGCGGGTATGCTAATCTTATCGGTTTCTAACTATAGAACATATTTCAGAACAATCTGGGATGGTAGGTGTCATGGCTTGCTGAAATGACATGGAACGACTCTTATGTGTTGGAGCATCTGGTCCCTACTTGACTGTACTACTCACCCCCTCCAGTGTTTCTATATGCAGGATAATCCTGCTCCACTCTTAGATTGTGGTTTGATGCTTTATTAAAGAGCAACACACGTGTAAATAGCCTGTGAGCTTGTAAATATCCAGTGTGCGTGTCAATATACTTTATACAGCACCGGGAGTTTTCCTGTGTGTATGTATACGTGTGTACAGTATAAATGTTCTGTGTGTGTCTGAGTACCTACTGCTTTTAGCTTTGGTCTTGTCTAAACTCACAGCCATACTTTATAATATCAGCGGTCACAAATGTGATGTTTTCACCAAATCCGTCATAAACGATAAGTAGTCATGTTTTCAGATAGATTTTTATTGTTTACTAATGTTTTGTCAACCTTAAAACACTACATTAGAAATCAAAATTCAATGGTTTAAGATGATAGGGCAGGAGACCTGTATTTTAAAGTGAAGTTCTCTGAAGGAGTGTAGTGCCTTGAACATTGATTTTTCTGTCCGCATTTTCTTTCCGCAACCAAGAGATTTTATTTTGCGGTGGCTTTGTGTCTTATTTTTATTTTTTTCTTGGTTTACAATTGAATGCCCTTGTAGCACTGCACTATTAACACAGTATATGCTTTTATTCAAGTAATAAAATCATGTTTTTAATCTTTGTTACTCCCCACCCCTGTGACATTTAGAACGCCATAGAGGTGAAATGTACAGTTGCCCTGTGGGAACAGACAGTTGATGTACAATTTTTAAAAGTCAAAGCTCTCTCATTGGGCAGTGGGTAGTGTCCTAGGCATAGTTAGAATTCTTAGAATTAGCGTTCCCCAGTGGGTGGACCAATTTAATTTTCATTCTATATTTATAGAATGAGGGGAACCCGTAGTGTCCAGCTCAGAATGTAGCAGAGGCAGGTTTGCCGAGCAAGACTTAGTGCAATTTCACCTATCCACCTAGCTTTCGTAGCGGCCTTCCCACAAGCCTTACCCAGGAACCTGCAACAGGAGCTAGTTTCTTTTGTTGCCGTTTAGTTGAACCTAAGTTACAAATCACATTGAAAATGATAACAGCAGTTACAACTGCTAAATATTTTCTGTTGGGGCAAGAACATGGTTCTCCTTTTATTAGGCACATTATGGGATTTCTTTAGTGCAATCACCAGTTATTATTTACTTGTCTAAATTATTGCCATTGTTTTATGTTTCTAAGCTTGATTTTGATGCTGCTAGTGTGTCTGAGGTGGATCCACTGTAAGTATGAAAGGGAAGTTGATGTGTGTTTTATCTGCACACATGATGATACAGTGGAGTCCCTCCAGTAATAAAACCTTTGTCAGAGGGTGAGTTGTTTTCTCAATGAGATTATGTTCATGTCAAGCAGTGTTATTATATTGCCTTGTTGAAATGAATAAATGATGTATCATTTCCTAGGTGGTTATTGATGATAGCCTTGCTTTTCTGTATTGTTTTGAGTGTTTGATTTCTCTGTTCAGAATTAAGCATGTAAACTCCAGATGGATACTTGATTTGCACAACATGCCCAGTGCTTTAACTATAGCCTATAATATCAGTTCCAACACACCTATACATAATGAGGTTAACCTTCCCGCCCCTTATCCTCCTGACCACTGAAGAGCATGTCTGTTATTTTCCATACAGCCGTGATTATCATTACTATACAGCCATTTAGAAATGTCACAGCCACCACCACACCAGTGAAAGGTTGCAAGCACCCCAGTCCTGCCAAGCTGTGAATTGTACAGTTTTCCTGTCATTAATATATTTTGTTTAACTGTTTTGGGATTTCACGTCGGTGTATATTATTCCATCAATTCGGTTTGAATTGGACTTTTTATAGGATATAATGCAGAGTTGTCTGCTTTGGTGAAATACTTGCAGTAGTAAGAGATTTCTGTTCTCTGTTACTCGTTGTATCTGACATTACTGCTACACCTCCCTGTCTGTTACACTTAGTGAGCAGATCCATAGAAACTGATCGTATAGAGCAGATGTGGTTCTCTGAGGAATAGAGAATAATGCATGTTCTGATCATTGCATTTCTATCAGTTCTGAGTAACATTGCCTCATTGAATATGCCTGTAATTGTGGAAGGCTTGCACTAAAGCTCTGTGTCGGATTGCTTCTGCCTGCTATGTATCACCAGATTACCTTACCAACCCAGTCAGCGCACTCATCACAGACTGTACATGTTTAAAGAGAAATAAACATTATTTTGTGCTTGATGTTGATGTCTCTCCTTTGTTACTCAATAATCTAGATCTATTTAATATCTCTCATGCTATTTTTTTGTAAAGATTAAAGAATTAACCCATATTTCTGTACAGATGTGATCAATTATTGGGTTCCCTTCTTAACCTCCATTAACACTTTATTGGGGAAAGTGCACTATATTATGGACATTGCTTTTTTCCCCAGGTTTGTCCAACTGACACAACCCTTTCACTGCATCGTGGAAACCGTTCCTGACGTTAAATATTTTAATTCCTAAATATCTTTTCTCCAGAAAAGTCTGATTTTTAAATGGTCCTCCAGTGAAAATTCAGCCCACCTCCACTTTTTGACAGCCTGACTTATTATTATGGTATTAAGCGCCATGATAAAATTACAGTTATTACATTTGGCCTACATTACAACATTACTATTTTATAAGTGTAAAATTACTGTAATGTATATATGATTGGCCATATTTTTTTTAAATTAGGCAAGTCAGTTAAGAACAAACATTTACAATGACAGCCAAATCCAGACAACACTGGGCTAATTGTGCACCGCCCTATGGGACTCCTAAACACGGCTGGTTATGATACAGCCTGGAATCAAACCAGCGTCTGTAGTGACACCTCTAGCACTGAGATGCAGTGCCTTAGACTGCTGCACCACTCGGGAGCCTATAATAAACATATTTTCCAAAAGACATAGCCTATGGTGACCAAATCAAAATCACATTTTATTTGTCACATGGTTAGCAGATGTCAATGTGAGTGTAGCGAAATGCGTGTGCTTCTAGTTCCGACAATGTAGTAATATCCAACGAGTAATCTAACCTAACAATGAAAATGTATACTGAACAAAAAGCTGCTGAGTATTTCTGGTTGTGATTAACGCCCTTTTGTTGTGAAAAACTCATTATGATTTGCTGGGCCTGGCTTCCCAGTGGGTGGACCTGGCTCCTAAGTGGGTGGGCCTATACCCTCCCGCCCCACCCATGGCTGTGCCCCTGCCCAGTCATGTTAAATACATAGATTAGGGCCTAATTAATTTATTTAATTTTACTAATTTCCTTCAATGAACTGTAACTCAGTAAATTCTTTGAAATTGTTGCATGTTGCATTTATATTTTTGTTCAGTACCTATTTGACTGTAGCACTATGATATTTAATAAATAATGTCCCTTTGCCAGGCTAGACTGATCAAATAATCCATTTCAAAACTATCAGGCACGTGTGAACTGATCTATGATTTTTCATATTCAAATTTATGGCGCAAACCCTCCTTTTATGATTCATATTGGCAGATTCGCAAATGACACAAATAAATACGATTTAAAAAATAAAAAACATGATCTTAGATGTGTTAATAAAATGTAATACAGCCTATTTTATCCCCATGTTTTTCGTCTTTGGACATTCTTTAAAGTGCACATTTATCCAGATGTATATTAAAAGTTGCGAAACGGATCATTAGATTCGCCACATAGAAAAAGAACAACAAAAGGAAGCGAATTACCTTTTAATGGTGAAAATGTGACGCCACTTGACTAGGCGTCCAACGAGTTTCAAAATGGCATCTTCCTCAAACACAAAATAATGGTACACGTCGAAATTAGGCCCTTATTTCGACAAAAGCACCAAAGAACAAATACTCTATTTGACGAATGTGCCCACACGCGCCTATGGCGTACAGCAGTGGCTGCCGCTTTTGTTCGTTGGAGTTCCTGAATTAATACCATCACAATGAAATAACTAGGATATTGTGTTGTTTTTAAACCATTTCCCCCACATTTCTCATGATCAGATTGGGTTTTATAGAATTAATACATCGATCTGCAATCGCCCATTTACCGAGCTGGAATGAGAAATTTTGCAGCACCCTAGCTTCCAGGAGCCCTGAGTAGTAAGTGTTTATTAATTCAGAGCTAGATTGGCTATGTATTCGTGGTGTCTACAGATAAATAGGCTTACATCCGTAAGGTATTTTATGAATTTTGTCAATTGTAATTATTTGTGCTTTGATTTTTGTTACAATTTGCTTTTCGAGTCGTTTCAGATCCTTTAGCAAGATACGAAGACCCAGGATTCTGAGTGCCACCTTATCATAATGATTGTCTATTTATCTTTCCCTAGTAGTGAATGTAGAACTGTAGGTTTTTATTTAGTGAATAGATAGCGATCAGGTGACCACAGCGTGTTATATTGTAGTGGCTGATCAGGGTGAGGTCTAAACATTGTGGAGGGAAACATTGTAGCAAGCTGAATGTGTCCCATAACTGGAGCTGTCTGTTACAATGCATCACCTCGAGTTGTTGTAACCTATACGATTGGTTACAATGTTTCTCAGGCTTCTATAGATACAAAAGTATCATTTTGCTGAAAACTCCCAACAATAGTTGCAAGCTAGTTGCTACAAATAGCTGCAACACATTCCTTGGATCTTTGCGCTATCCAAATCATGGGCTAAACAAACAAAAATAGTTTACGTTGATTACTTTGCCATAGTTGTATATGGATCCTTAGGTAAATATTTTTATTACCGTGAGAGTGGAGTCTATGTCCAGGTTTTTAGAAGTTTGCTTTTTGATTGATAGACAGTTTCTGGTTGAATCAACCTTGAAATGCATCTGTTATCTGTAATCCAACATTCCAAACGGCTGTCAAATCGAGCTGTCTAACTACCTTTCTTTTGTCTTCAGTTTAAGATTGAAATCTGTTTCATTTGAAAATTAAGTGGTATGATGAGCAATATTGCAAGTAAAATGTCATTTGCAAAAATTAAAACTAGCAAGAAAAATGGATGCAGCTGTGCCATGGTAAAGTTGACAGCTCTCCAGCCACGTGCCTGCTGTTGGCGGCCTTGTTTTCTTGAAATCTGCAAGACAACATGGCATAGCTTTTAGGATTTCAAAGGGCTGAAGGCAATGGACACATTCTGTATTGTTTCCAACATAGACTGATTACTTTATGGACATAATACTACCCACTGGCATGTCTGTGTTTCAATAATGTTGGAGTCAGAGATGGCAAAAAGAAATTGGTGCAACATTTACATCAGGGTGCATCATCTCCCCTCCTCTCTCCCTCTGTCTATCTGTTTCTGTGTGTCTCAGATGTAAGCTTGAACAGCTCCTGTCCCAGCAGTGGCCATCTGCACAATGGGGCTGGACTTTGATGTGAAGACTTTCTGCCACAACCTCCGGGCCACCAAGCCCCCTTACGAGTGCCCCGTGAAGACCTGTCGCAAGGTCTACAAGAGCTACAGCGGCATCGAGTACCACCTCTACCACTACGACCATGACAACCCAACGCCTGTGCAGGCCATGCCCCAGAAGAAGAGGAAGGGGCGCCCCCCTCGAGTGTCCCTGGTTGGGGACGGAGAGGGAGGGGTGGGAAAGGGAGGTGGGTTGGGCGGGCAGGGAGCGAACACCCCGGGGAGTCCTAACCGGTCTGAGCTCTCCCACTCCCCAGGCAGGGAGACAATGACCTATGCCCAGGCCCAGCGCATGGTGGAGCTGGAGATCCATGGACGCATCCACCGCATCAGCATCTTTGAGAACATTGACGTGGTGTCGGAGGACGACAGCGGGGCCGAAGACCCTCCATCCTCAGGTGGAGGGGGATGTGGGGGAGGGGCGTGTAATGGGGGAGAAAGCGGGGGAGGAGGGAGTGAGGCAGGTGGCAACGGCAAGGACAGGCATGACACCCCTGCTGCTAACGCAGGGAAGGCCACATCTAAGTCTGGAAAGCACAAGAGTAAAGAGAAGAAGAAGGAGGTATCATCGCACCACCAAAGTGCTTCCTGTGGCCCGGTGGTCAAACTGCCTGAGGTGGTATACAGAGAGCTAGACCAAGAGAGGCCTGATGCACCCACAAGACATTCCTCCTACTACAGGTCAGTCACAGTACCACACGACACTGATCCTTCTACAGGTCAGTCAGTCACAGAACCACACGACACTCATCCTACTACAGGTCAGCCACAGTACCACACGACACTCATCCTTCTAAAGGTCAGTCAGTCACAGTACCACACGACACTCATGCTACTACAAGTCAGTCACAGTACCACAGGACACTCATCCTACTACAGGTCAGTCAGTCACAGTGCCACACGACACTCATCCTACTACAGGTCAGTCACAGTACCACACGACACTCATCCTTCTACAGGTCAGTCACAGTACCACACAACACTCATGCTACTACAGGTCAATCAGTCACAGTAAAACATGACACGCATCCTACTACAGGTCAGTCAGTCACAGTACCACACGACACTCATCCTTCTACAGGTCAGTCACAGTACCACATGACACTCATCCTAATACAGGTCAGTCAGTCACAGTACCACACGACACTCATCCTACTACAGGTCAGTCAGTCACAGTACCACAAGACATTCCTCCTACTAAAGGTCAGTCACAGTACCACACAACACTCATCCTACTACAGGTCAGTCACAGTACCAAACGATACTCATCCTACTACAGGTCAGTCGCAGGACCACATGACACTCATCCTACTACAGGTCAGTCAGTCACAGTACCACACGACACTCATCCTACTACAGGTCATTCACAGTACCACATGACACTCATCCTTCTTCATGTCAGTCACAGTACCACACGACTCTCGTCCTTCTACAGGTCAGTCACAGTACCTCACGACACTCATCCTACGACAGGTCAGTCGCAGTACCACACGACACTCATCCTGCTACAGGTCAGTCACAGTACTACACAACACTCATCCTACTACAGGTCAGTCACAGTACCACACGACACTCATCCTACTACAGGTCAGTCACAGTACCACACAACACTCATCCTACTACAGGTCAGTCAGTCACAGTACCACATGACACTCATCCTACTACAGGTCAGTCAGTCACAGTACCACATGACATTCATCCTACTACATGTCATTCACAGTCCCACACGACACTCGTCCTACTACAGCTCAGTCAGTCACAGTACCACACGACACTCATCCTTCTACAGGTTAGTCACAGTACCACATGACACTCATCCTTCTACAGGTCAGTCGCAGTAACACACGACACTCATCCTACTACTGTTCAGTCACAGTACTACATGACACTCATCCTACTACAGGTCAGTCAGTCAAAGTACCACACTACACTCATCCTTCTACAGGTCAGTCACAGTACCACATGGCACTCATCCTTCTACAGGTCAGTCACAGTACCACACACCACTCATCCTTCTACACGTCAGTCATTCGCAGTAACACACGACACTCGTCCTACTACAGGTCATTCCCAATTCCCAGTACCACACGACACTCATCCTACTACAGGTCAGTTACAGTACCACACAACAGTACTACATGATACTCATCCTACTACAGGTCAGTCAGTCACAGTACCACACTACACTCATCCTTCTACAGGTCAGGCACAGTACCACATGACATTCATCCTACTACAGGTCAGGCACAGTACCACATGACACTCATCCTACTACAGGTCAGTCAGTCACAGTACCACATGAAACTCATCCTACTACTGTTCAGTCACATTACTACATGATACTCATCCTACTACAGGTCAGTCAGTCACAGTACCACACTACACTCATCCTTCTACAGGTCAGTCACAGTACCACATGACACTCATCCTTCTACACGTCAGTCATTCGCAGTAACACACGACACTCATCCTACTACAGGTCATTCCCAGTACCACACGACACTCATCCTACTACAGGTCAGTCAGTCACAGTACCACATGACACTCATCCTTCTACAGGTCAGTCACAGTACCACACACCACATCCTCACTACACATGACCTAGTACAGGTCATCCTACACAGGTCACAGTACCACACGACACTCATCCTACTACAGGTCAGTCACAGTACCACACACACTCATCCTACTACAGGTCAGTCACAGTACCACACGTCATCCTTCTACAGGTCAGTCATTCACAGTACCACACGACACTCATCCTACTACAGGTCAGTCACAGTACCACACACACTCATCCTACTACAGGTCAGTCAGTCACAGTCAGTCACAGTACCACACGACACTCATCCTACTACAGGTCAGTCACAGTACCACCTACTACTGACACTCATCCTACTACAGGTCAGTCACAGTACTACATGACACTCATCCTACTACAGGTCAGTCAGTCACAGTACCACACGACACTCATCCTACTACAGGTCAGTCACAGTACCACACAACACTCATCCTACTACAGGTCAGTCACAGTACCACACGACACTCATCCTACTACAGGTCAGTCATTCGCAGTAACACACGACACTCATCCTAATACAGTTCAGTAACAGTACTACATGATACTCATCCTACTACAGGTCAGTCAGTCACAGTACCACACTACACTCATCCTTCTACAGGTCAGTCACAGTACCACATGACACTCATCCTACTACAGGTCAGGCACAGTACCACGCACCACTCATCCTTCTACACGTCAGTCATTCGCAGTAACACACGACACTCATCCTACTACAGGCCATTCCCAGTACCACACGACACTCATCCTACTACAGGTCAGTCACAGTACCACACGACACTCATCCTACTACTGTTCAGTCACAGTACTACATGACACTCATCCTACTACAGGTCAGTCAGTCACAGTACCACACGACACTCATCCTACGACAGGTCAGTCAGTCACAGTACCACAAGACATTCCTCCTACTACAGGTCAGTCACAGTACCACACAACACTCATCCTACTACAGGTCAGTCAGTCACAGTACCACACGACACTCATCCTACGACAGGTCAGTCACAGTCACAGACACCTACTAAGACATTCCTCCCTACTACAGGTCAGTCACAGTACCACACAACACACTCATCCTACTACAGGTCAGTCACAGTCACATCCTACTACAGGTCAGTCACAGTACCACATGACACTCATCCTACTACAGGAGTCAGTCACAGTACCACAAGACATCACTACAGGTCAGTCACAGTACCACACAACACTCATCCTACTACAGGTCAGTCACAGTACCACACGACACTCATCCTACTACAGGTCAGTCACAGTACCACACGACACTCATCCTACTACAGGTCATTCACAGTACCACATGACACTCATCCTTCTTCATGTCAGTCACAGTACCACACAACTCTCGTCCTTCTACAGGTCAGTCACAGTACCACACGACACTCATCCTACTACAGGTCAGTCGCAGTACCACACGACACTCATCCTGCTACAGGTCAGTCACAGTACTACACAACACTCATCCTACTACAGGTCAGTCACAGTACCACACGACACTCATCCTACTACAGGTCAGTCACAGTACCACACGACACTCATCTTACTACAGGTCAGTCAGTCACAGTACCACATGACACTCATCCTACTACAGGTCAGTCAGTCACAGTACCACATGACATTCATCCTACTACATGTCATTCAGAGTCCCACACGACACTCGTCCTACTACAGCTCAGTCAGTCACAGTACCACACGACACTCATCCTTCTACAGGTTAGTCACAGTACCACATGACACTCATCCTTCTACAGGTCAGTCGCAGTACCACACGACACTCATCCTACTACAGGTCAGTCACAGTACCACACTACACTCATCCTTCTACAGGTCAGTCACAGTACCACATGGCACTCATCCTTCTACACGTCAGTCAAAAAAAAAAAAAAATGTCTAAAAAATCCTTCTACAGGTCAGTCACAGTACCACACACCACTCATCCTTCTACACGTCAGTCATTCGCAGTAACACACGACACTCGTCCTACTACAGGTCATTCCCAATTCCCAGTCACCAGTACCACGACACTCATCCTACTACAGGTCAGTTACAGTACCACACACTACATGATACATCCTACTACAGGTCAGTCACAGTACCACACTCACTCATCCTACTACAGGTCAGTCACAGTACCACAGTCACCACACAGGTCACACACAGTCATCCTCCTACTACAGGTCAGTCACAGTCACAGTACCACATGACACTCATCCTACTACAGGTCAGTCACAGTCACAGTACCACATGACACTCATCCTACTACAGGTCAGTCACAGTACCACACGACACTCATCCTACTACAGGTCAGTCAGTCACACGACACTCATCCTACTACAGGTCAGTCAGTCACTACAGGTCAGTCACAGTACCACACACACTCATCCTTCTACAGGTCAGTCATTCGCAGTAACACACGACACTCATCCTACTACAGGTCATTCCCAGTACCACACGACACTCATCCTACTACAGGTCAGTCACAGTACCACATGACACTCATCCTACTACAGGTCAGTCACAGTACCACACTCATCCTTCTACAGGTCATCCACTCATCCTACTACAGGTCAGTCACAGTACCACACACCACTCATCCTTCTACACGTCAGTCATTCGCAGTAACACACGACACTCATCCTACTACAGGTCATTCCCAGTACCACACGACACTCATCCTACTACAGGTCAGTCACAGTACTACATGACACTCATCCTACTACAGGTCAGTCACAGTACCACACGACACTCATCCTACTACAGGTCAGTCAGTCACAGTACCACACGACACTCATCCTACTACAGGTCAGTCACAGTACCACACGACACTCATCCTACTACAGGTCAGTCAGTACCACACCACACTCATCCTTCTACAGGTCAGTCACAGTACCACACGACACTCATCCTACTACAGGTCAGTCACAGTACTACATGATACTCATCCTACTACAGGTCAGTCAGTCACAGTACCACACTACACTCATCCTTCTACAGGTCAGTCACAGTACCACACACGACACTCATCCTACTACAGGCCATTCACAGTCCCACACGACACTCATCCTACTACAGGTCATTCACAGTCCCACACGACACTCATCCTACTACATGTCAGTCAGTCACAGTTCCACACGACACTCATCCTACTACAGGTCAGTCACAGTACTACATGACACTCATCCTACTACAAGTCAGTCAGTCACAGTACCACACGACACTCATCCTACTACAGGTCAGTCAGTCACAGTACCACAAGACATTCCTCCTACTACAGGTCAGTCACAGTACCACACAACACTCATCCTACTACAGGTCAGTCACAGTACCACACGACACTCATCCTACTACTGTTCAGTCACAGTACTACATGACACTCATCCTACTACAGGTCAGTCAGTCACAGTACCACACGACACTCATCCTACTACAGGTCAGTCACAGTACCACAAGACACTCATCCTACTACAGGTCAGTCACAGTACCACACAACACTCATCCTACTACAGGTCAGTCACAGTACCAAACGACACTCATCCTACTACAGGTCAGTCGCAGGACCACACGACACTCATCCTACTTCAGGTCAGTCAGTCACAGTACCACACGACACTCATCCTACTACAGGTCATTCACAGTACCACATGACACTCATCCTTCTTCATGTCAGTCACAGTACCTCACGACACTCATCCTACGACAGGTCAGTCGCAGTACCACACGACACTCATCCTGCTACAGGTCAGTCACAGTACTACACCACACTCATCCTACTACAGGTCAGTCACAGTACCACACGACACTCATCCTACTACAGGTCAGTCACAGTACCACACGACACTCATCCTACTACAGGTCAGTCAGTCACAGTACCACATGACACTCATCCTACTACAGGTCAGTCAGTCACAGTACCACATGACATTCATCCTACTACATGTCATTCAGAGTCACACACGACACTCGTCCTACTACAGCTTAGTCAGTCACAGTACCACACGACACTCATCCTTCTACAGGTTAGTCACAGTACCACATGACACTCATCCTTCTACAGGTCAGTCGCAGTACCATACGACACTCATCCTACTACAGGTCAGTCAGTCACAGTACCACACTACACTCATCCTTCTACAGGTCAGTCACAGTACCACATGGCACTCATCCTTCTACAGGTCAGTCACAGTACCACACACCACTCATCCTTCTACACGTCAGTCATTCGCAGTAACACACAACACTCGTCCTACTACAGGTCATTCCCAATTCCCAGTACCACACGACACTCATCCTACTACAGGTCAGTTACAGTACCACACAACAGTACTACATGATACTCATCCTACTACAGGTCAGTCAGTCACAGTACCACACTACACTCATCCTTCTACAGGTCAGGCACAGTACCACATGACACTCATCCTACTACAGGTCAGTCAGTCACAGTACCACATGAAACTCATCCTACTACTGTTCAGTCACAGTACTACATGATACTCATCCTACTACAGGTCAGTCAGTCACAGTACCACACTACACTCATCCTTCTACAGGTCAGTCACAGTACCACACACCACTCATCCTTCTACACGTCAGTCATTCGCAGTAACACACGACACTCATCCTACTACAGGTCATTCCCAGTACCACACGACACTCATCCTACTACAGGTCAGTCAGTCACAGTACCACATGGCACTCATCCTTCTACAGGTCAGTCACAGTACCACACACCAATCATCCTTCTACACGTCAGTCATTCGCAGTAACACACGACACTCATCCTACTACAGGCCATTCCCAGTACCACACGACACTCATCCTACTACAGGTCATTCCCAGTACTACATGATACTCATCCTACTACAGGTCAGTCAGTCACAGTACCACACTACACTCATCCTTCTACAGGTCAGTCACAGTACCACATGACACTCATCCTACTACAGGTCAGGCACAGTACCACACACCACTCATCCTTCTACACGTCAGTCATTCGCAGTAACACACGACACTCATCCTACTACAGGCCATTCCCAGTACCACACGACACTCATCCTACTACAGGTCAGTCACAGTACTACATGACACTCATCCTACTACAGGTCAGTCAGTCACAGTACCACACGACACTCATCCTATGACAGGTCAGTCAGTCACAGTACCACAAGACATTCCTCCTACTACAGGTCAGTCACAGTACCACACAACACTCATCCTACTACAGGTCAGTCACAGTACCACACGACACTCATCCTTCTACAGGTCAGTCATTCGCAGTAACACACGACACTCATCCTACTACAGTTCAGTTACAGTACTACATGATACTCATCCTACTACAGGTCAGTCAGTCACAGTACCACACTACACTCATCCTTCTACAGGTCAGTCACAGTACCACACGACACTCATCCTACTACAGGCCATTCCCAGTACCACACACACTCATCCTACTACAGGTCAGTCACAGTACCACACGACACTCATCCTACTACAGGTCAGTCACAGTACCACATGACACTCATCCTACTACAGGTCAGTCAGTCACAGTACCACATGACACTCATCCTACTACAGGTCAGTCAGTCACAGTACCACAAGACACTCATCCTACTACAGGTCAGTCACAGTACCACACAACACTCATCCTACTACAGGTCAGTCACAGTACCACACGACACTCATCCTACTACTGTTCAGTCACAGTACTACATGACACTCATCCTACTACAGGTCAGTCAGTCACAGTACCACACGACACTCATCCTACTACAGGAGAGTCAGTCACAGTACCACAAGAGATTCCTCCTACTACAGGTCAGTCGCAGGACCACACGACACTCATCCTACTACAGGTCAGTCAGTCACAGTACCACACGACACTCATCCTACTACAGGTCATTCACAGTACCACATGACACTCATCCTTCTTCATGTCAGTCACAGTACCACACAACTCTCGTCCTTCTACAGGTCAGTCACAGTACCTCACGACACTCATCCTACGACAGGTCAGTCGCAGTACCAAACGACACTCATCCTGCTACAGGTCAGTCACAGTACTACACAACACTCATCCTACTACAGGTCAGTCACAGTACCACACGACACTCATCCTACTACAGGTCAGTCACAGTACCACACGACACTCATCCTACTACAGGTCAGTCAGTCACAGTACCACATGACACTCATCCTACTACAGGTCAGTCAGTCACAGTACCACATGACATTCATCCTACTACATGTCATTCACAGTCCCACACGACACTCGTCCTACTACAGCTCAGTCAGTCACAGTACCACACTACACTCATCCTTCTACAGGTCAGTCACAGTACCACATGGCACTCATCCTTCTACAGGTCAGTCACAGTACCACATACAACTCATCCTTCTACACGTCAGTCATTCGCAGTAACACACGACACTCGTCCTACTACAGGTCATTCCCAATTCCCAGTACCACACGACACTCATCCTACTACAGGTCAGTTAGTCCACACAACAGTACCACATGATACTCATCCTACTACAGGTCAGTCAGTCACAGTACCACACTACACTCATCCTTCTACAGGTCAGGCACAGTACCACATGACATTCATCCTACTACAGGTCAGGCACAGTACCACATGACACTCATCCTACTACAGGTCAGTCAGTCACAGTACCACATGACACTCATCCTACTACAGGTCAGTTACAGTACCACACAACAGTACTACATGATACTCATCCTACTACAGGTCAGTCAGTCACAGTACCACACTACACTCATCCTTCTACAGGTCAGTCACAGTACCACATGACACTCATCCTTCTACAGGTCAGTCACAGTACCACACACCACTCATCCTTCTACACGTCAGTCATTCGCAGTAACACACGACACTCATCCTACTACAGGTCATTCACAGTACCACACGACACTCATCCTACTACAGGTCAGTCACAGTACCACATGACACTCATCCTACTACAGGTCAGTCAGTCACAGTACCACACGACACTCATCCTTCTACAGGTCAGTCACAGTACCACATGACACTCATCCTACTACAGGTCAGTCACAGTACCACACACCACTCATCCTTCTACACGTCAGTCATTCGTCAACACACACGACACTCATCCTACTACAGGCCAGTCCCAGTACCACACGACACTCATCCTACTACAGGTCAGTCACAGTACCACACGACACTCATCCTACTACTGTTCAGTCACAGTACTACATGACACTCATCCTACTACAGGTCAGTCAGTCACAGTACCACACAACACTCATCCTACGACAGGTCAGTCAGTCACAGTACCACAAGACATTCCTCCTACTACAGGTCAGTCATAGTACCACACGACACTCATCCTACTACATGTCAGTCGCAGTACCACACGACACTCATCCTACAACATTTCAGTCACAGTACTACATGACACTCATCCTACTACAGGTCAGTCACAGTACCACACGACACTCATCCTACTACAGGTCAGTCACAGTACCACATGACACTCATCCTACGACAGGTCAGTCGCAGTACCACACGACACTCATCCTACTACAGGTCAGTCAGTCACAGTACCACATTACACTCATCCTTCTACAGGTCAGTCACAGTACCACATGGCACTCATCCTTCTACAGGTCAGTCACAGTACCACACACCACTCATCCTTCTACACGTCAGTCACAGTACCGCATACCACTCATCCTTCTACTACACGTCAGTCATTCGCAGTAACACACTACACTCATCCTACTACAGGTCAGTCAGTCACAGTACCACACTACACTCATCCTTCTACAGGTCAGTCACAGTACCACATGACACTCATCCTACTACAGGTCAGTCACAGTACCACATGACACTCATCCTTCTACAGGTCAGTCACAGTACCACACACCACTCATCCTTCTACACGTCAGTCATTCGCAGTAACACACGGCACTCATCCTACTACTGTTCAGTCACAGTACCGCACGACACTCATCCTACGACAGGTCAGTCGCAGTACCACACGACACTCATCCTACAACAGGTCAGTCGCAGTACCACATGACACTCATCCTTCTACACGTCAGTCATTCGCAGTAACACACAACACTCATCCTACTACTGTTCAGTCACAGTACTGCATGACACTCATCCTACTACTGTTCAGTCACAGTACTACATGACACTCATCCTACTACAGGTCAGTCACAGTACCACATGACACTCATCCTACTACAGGTCAGGCACAGTACCACATGACACTCATCCTACTACAGGTCAGTCAGTCACAGTACCACATGAAACTCATCCTACTACTGTTCAGTCACAGTACTACATGATACTCATCCTACTACAGGTCAGTCAGTCACAGTACCACACTACACTCATCCTTCTACAGGTCAGTCACAGTACCACATGACACTCATCCTACTACAGGTCAGGCACAGTACCACATGACACTCATCCTACTACAGGTCAGTCAGTCACAGTACCACATGAAACTCATCCTAGTACTGTTCAGTCACAGTACTACATGACACTCATCCTACTACAGGTCAGTCAGTCAAAGTACCACACAACACTCATCCTACTACAGGAGAGTCAGTCACAGTACCACAAGACATTCCTCCTACTACAGGTCAGTCACAGTACTACATGACACTCATCCTACGACAGGTCAGTCGCAGTACCACACGACACTCAACCTGCTACAGGTTAGTCGCAGTACCACACCACACTCATGCTACTACAGGTCAATCAGTCACAGTAAAACATGACACGCATCCTACTACAGGTCAGTCAGTCACAGTACCACACACCACTCATCCTTCTACAGGTCAGTCACAGTACCACATGACACTCATCCTACTACAGGTCAGTCAGTCACAGTACCACACGAAACTCATCCTACTACTGTTCAGGCACAGTACTACATGACACTCAACCTGCTACAGGTTAGTCGCAGTACCACACCACACTCATCCTACTACAGGTTAGTCGCAGTACCACACGACACTCATCCCCCTACAGGTCAGTCAAAGTACTACACGACACTCATCCTACTACAGGTCAATCACAGTACCACACGACACTCATCCTACTACAGGTCAGTCAGTCACAGTACCACATGACACTCATCCTACTACAGGTCAGTCAGTCACAGTACCACATGACACTCATCCTACTACAGGTCAGTCACAGTACCACACGACACTCATCCTACTACAGGTCAGTCACAGTACCACACGACACTCATCCTACTACAGGTCAGTCACAGTACCACATGACACTCATCCTTCTACAGGTCATCCTACCACACACCACTCATCCTTCTACAGGTCAGTCACAGTACACACAACACTCATCCTACTACAGGTCATTCCCAGTACCACACGACACTCATCCTACTACATGTCAGTCACAGTACCACACGACACTCATCCTACTACATTTCAGTCACAGTACTACATGACACTCATCCTACTACAGGTCAGTCACAGTACCACACGACACTCATCCTACTACAGGTCAGTCACAGTACCACATGACACTCATCCTACGACAGGTCAGTCGCAGTACCACACGACACTCATCCTACTACAGGTCAGTCAGTCACAGTACCACACTACACTCATCCTTCTACAGGTCAGTCACAGTACCACACGGCACTAATCCTTCTACAGGTCAGTCACAGTACCACACACCACTCATCCTTCTACACGTCAGTCACAGTACCGCATACCACTCCTACTACTTCTCAGTCAGTCATTCGCAGTACCACATGACACTCATCCTACTACAGGTCAGTCACAGTACCACATGACACTCATCCTACTACAGGTCAGTCACAGTACCACATGACACTCATCCTACTACAGGTCAGTCAGTCACAGTACCACACGACACTCATCCTACTACAGGTCAGTCAGTCACAGTACCACACGACACTCATCCTACTACAGGTCAGTCACAGTACCACACGACACTCATCCTACTACAGGTCAGTCACAGTACCACACGACACTCATCCTACTACAGGTCAGTCACAGTACTACCACATGACACTCATCCTACTACAGGTCAGTCACAGTACCACACAGTACCACTCATCCTTCTACAGGTCAGTCATTCGCAGTAACACACAACACTCATCCTACTACAGGTTCAGTCACAGTACTGCATGACACTCATCCTACTACAGGTCAGTCACAGTACTACATGACACTCATCCTACTACAGGTCAGTCACAGTACCACATGACACTCATCCTACTACAGGTCAGGCACAGTACACTCATCCTACTACAGGTCAGTCAGTCACAGTACCACATGACACTCATCCTACTACAGGTCAGTCACAGTACCACATGACACTCATCCTACTACAGGTCAGTCACAGTACCACACACACTCATCCTACTACAGGTCAGTCACAGTACCACATGACACTCCTACATCCTACTACAGGTCAGTCACAGTACCACACGACACTCATCCTACTACAGGTCAGTCGCAGTACCACATGACACTCATCCTACTACAGGTCAGTCACAGTACCACATACCACTCATCCTACTACAGGTCAGTCATTCAGTAACACACAACACTCATCCTACTACAGGTCAGTCACAGTACTGCATGACACTCATCCTACTACTGTTCAGTCACAGTACTACATGACACTCATCCTACTACAGGTCAGTCACAGTACCACATGACACTCATCCTACTACAGGTCAGTCACAGTACCACATGACACTCATCCTACTACAGGTCAGTCATCACAGTACCACATGACACTCATCCTACTACAGGTCAGTCACAGTACTACATGACACTCATCCTACTACAGGTCAGTCACAGTACCACATGACACTCATCCTTCTACAGGTCAGTCATTCACAGTACCACACCTACACTCATCCTACTACAGGTCAGTCACAGTACCACATGACACTCATCCTACTACAGGTCAGTCAGTCACAGTACCACATGCCACTCATCCTACTACAGGTCAGTCACAGTACCACACACCACTCATCCTTCTACAGGTCAGTCAGTCACAGTACACACGACACTCATCCTACTACAGGTCAGTCACAGTACCACACGACACTCATCCTACTACAGGTCAGTCTACCACACGACACTCATCCTACAACAGGTCAGTCGCAGTACCACATGACACTCATCCTACTACAGGTCAGTCACAGTACCACATACACTCATCCTACTACAGGTCAGTCACAGTACAGTCATCCTACTACAGGTCAGTCACACTCATCCTACTACTGTTCAGTCACAGTACTGCATGACACTCATCCTACTACAGTCAGTCACAGTACCACATGACACTCATCCTACTACAGGTCAGTCACAGTACCACACGACACTCATCCTACTACAGGTCAGTCACAGTACCACATGACACTCATCCTACTACAGGTCAGTCAGTCACAGTACCACATGACACTCATCCTTCTACACGGTCAGTCCTACCACACGACACTCATCCTACTACAGGTCAGTCACAGTACCACACGACACTCATCCTACTACAGGTCAGTCACAGTACCACATGACACTCATCCTACTACAGGTCAGTCACAGTACCACACACCACTCATCCTACTACAGGTCAGTCAGTCACAGTACACACGCACTCATCCTACTACTGTTCAGTCACAGTACCACACGACACTCATCCTACTACAGGTCAGTCGCAGTACCACACGACACTCATCCTACTACAGGTCAGTCGCAGTACCACATGACACTCATCCTACTACAGGTCAGTCACAGTACCACACTGACCACTCATCCTACTACAGGTCAGTCACAGTACCACACACACTCATCCTACTACAGTTCAGTCACAGTACTGCATGACACTCATCCTACTACAGTTCAGTCACAGTACCACATGGCACTCATCCTACAACAGGTCAGTCAGTCACAGTACCACATGGCACTCATCCTACAACAGGTCAGTCAGTCACAGTACCACACGAAACTCATCCTACTACAGGTCAGTCACAGTACTACATGACACTCATCCTACTACAGGTCAGTCAGTCACAGTACCACACTACACTCATCCTTCTACAGGTCAGTCACAGTACCACATGACACTCATCCTACTACAGGTCAGTCACAGTACCACACGACACTCATCCTACTACAGGTCAGTCAGTCACAGTACCACACTACACTCATCCTACTACAGGTCAGTCACAGTACCACACGACACTCATCCTTCTACAGGTCAGTCACAGTACCACACACCACTCATCCTTCTACACGTCAGTCACAGTACCGCATACCACTCATCCTTCTACACGTCAGTCATTCGCAGAAACACATGAAACTCATCCTACTACAGGTCAGTCAGTCACAGTACCACATGAAACTCATCCTACTACAGGTCATTCACAGTACCACATGACCCTCATCCTACTGCAGGTCATTCACAGTCCCACACGACACTCGTCCTACTACAGCTCAGTCAGTCACAGTACCACACGACACTCATCCTTCTACAGGTTAGTCACAGTACCACATGACACTCATCCTTCTACAGGTCAGTCGCAGTACCACACACCACTCATCCTTCTACACGTCAGTCATTCGCAGTAACACACGACACTCATCCTACTACAGGTCAGTCACAGTACCACACGACACTCATCCTACTACATGTCAGTCACAGTACCACACGACACTCATCCTACTACATGTCAGTCACAGTACCACATGACACTCATCCTACTACAGGTCAGTCACAGTACCACATGACACTCATCCTACTACAGGTCAGTCACAGTACCACATGACACTCATCCTACGACAGGTCAGTCGCAGTACCACACGACACTCATCCTACTACAGGTCAGTCAGTCACAGTACCACACTACACTCATCCTTCTACAGGTCAGTCACAGTACCACACGACACTCATCCTACTACAGGTCAGTCACAGTACCACACGACACTCATCCTACTACAGGTCAGTCAGCAGTACCACATGACACTCATCCTACTACAGGTCAGTCAGTACCACATGACACTCATCCTTCTACACGTCAGTCATTCGCAGTAACACACAACACTCATCCTACTACTGTTCAGTCACAGTACTGCATGACACTCATCCTACTACTGTTCAGTCACAGTACTACATGACACTCATCCTACTACAGGTCAGTCACAGTACCACATGACACTCATCCTACTACAGGTCAGGCACAGTACCACATGACACTCATCCTACTACAGGTCAGTCAGTCACAGTACCACATGACACTCATCCTACTAGGTTCAGTCACAGTACCACATGATACTCATCCTACTACAGGTCAGTCACAGTACCACACGACACTCATCCTACTACAGGTCAGTCACAGTACCACACGACACTCATCCTACTACAGGTCAGTCACAGTACCACACGACACTCATCCTACTACAGGTCAGTCACAGTACCACACACACTCATCCTACTACAGGTCAGTCATTCACAGTACCACATGAAACTCATCCTACTACAGTCACAGTACTACATACTCATCCTACTACAGGTCAGTCACAGTACCACATGACACTCATCCTACTACAGGTCACACAGGACACTCAGTCAGGTCAGTCAGTACCACACACACTCATCCTACTACAGGTCAGTCACAGTACCACACGACACTCATCCTACTACAGGTCAGTCAGTCACAGTACCACATGACACTCACCTTCTACAGGTCAGTCACAGTACCACACACTCACCTACACTCATCCTTCTACCTACTACAGGTCAGTCATTCACAGTAACACACGGACTCATCCTACTACAGGTCAGTCACAGTACCACACGACACTCATCCTACTACAGGTCAGTCACAGTACCACACGACACTCATCCTACTACAGGTCAGTCACAGTACCACACGACACTCATCCTACTACAGGTCAGTCACAGTACCACATGACACTCATCCTACTACAGGTCAGTCAGTCAGTAACACACAACACTCATCCTACTACAGGTCAGTCACAGTACTGCATGACACTCATCCTACTACTGTTCAGTCACAGTACTACATGACACTCATCCTACTACAGGTCAGTCACAGTACCACATGACACTCATCCTACTACAGGTCAGTCACAGTACCACATGACACTCATCCTACTACAGGTCAGTCAGTCACAGTACCACATGACACTCATCCTACTACAGTTCAGTCACAGTACACATGACACTCGTCCTACTACAGGTCAGTCAGTCACAGTACCACACTACACTCATCCTTCTACAGGTCAGTCACAGTACCACATGACACTCATCCTACTACAGGTCAGTCACAGTACCACACGACACTCATCCTACTACAGGTCAGTCACAGTACCACACTACACTCATCCTTCTACAGGTCAGTCACAGTACCACACGGCACTAATCCTTCTACAGGTCAGTCACAGTACCACACACCACTCATCCTTCTACACGTCAGTCACAGTACCGCATACCACTCATCCTTCTACACGTCAGTCATTCGCAGAAACACATGAAACTCATCCTACTACAGGTCAGTCAGTCACAGTACCACATGAAACTCATCCTACTACAGGTCATTCACAGTACCACATGACCCTCATCCTACTGCAGGTCATTCACAGTCCCACACGACACTCGTCCTACTACAGGTCAGTCAGTCACAGTACCACACGACACTCATCCTTCTACAGGTCAGTCACAGTACCACATGACACTCATCCTTCTACAGGTCAGTCACAGTACCACACGACACTCATCCTTCTACAGGTCAGTCACGCAGTACCTACACAGGTCAGTCATCACTCATCCTACTACAGGTCAGTCACAGTACCACACGACACTCATCCTACTACAGGTCAGTCACAGTACCACACGACACTCATCCTACTACAGGTCAGTCACAGTACCACATGACACTCATCCTACTACAGGTCAGTCACAGTACCACACGACACTCATCCTACTACAGGTCAGTCACAGTACCACATGACACTCATCCTACTACAGGTCAGTCACAGTACCACACGACACTCATCCTACTACAGGTCAGTCAGTCACAGTACCACACTACACTCATCCTTCTACAGGTCAGTCACAGTACCACACGACACTCATCCTACGACAGGTCAGTCGCAGTACCACACGACACTCATCCTACAACAGGTCAGTCGCAGTACCACATGACACTCATCCTTCTACAGGTCAGTCACAGTACCACATACCACTCATCCTTCTACACGTCAGTCATTCGCAGTAACACACAACACTCATCCTACTACTGTTCAGTCACAGTACTGCATGACACTCATCCTACTACTGTTCAGTCACAGTACTACATGACACTCATCCTACTACAGGTCAGTCACAGTACCACATGACACTCATCCTACTACAGGTCAGGCACAGTACCACATGACACTCATCCTACTACAGGTCAGTCAGTCACAGTACCACATGAAACTCATCCTACTACTGTTCAGTCACAGTACTACATGATACTCATCCTACTACAGGTCAGTCACAGTACCACATGACACTCATCCTTCTACAGGTCAGTCACAGTACCACACGACACTCATCCTACGACAGGTCAGTCGCAGTACCACACGACACTCATCCTACAACAGGTCAGTCGCAGTACCACATGACACTCATCCTTCTACAGGTCAGTCACAGTACCACATACCACTCATCCTTCTACACGTCAGTCATTCGCAGTAACACACAACACTCATCCTACTACTGTTCAGTCACAGTACTGCATGACACTCATCCTACTACTGTTCAGTCACAGTACTACATGACACTCATCCTACTACAGGTCAGTCAGACACTCATCCTACTACAGGTCAGGCACAGTACCACATGACACTCATCCTACTACAGGTCAGTCAGTCACAGTACCACATGAAACTCATCCTACTACTGTTCAGTCACAGTACTACATGATACTCATCCTACTACAGGTCAGTCACAGTACCACATGACACTCATCCTTCTACACGGCAGTCATTCGCAGTAACACACGACACTCATCCTACTACAGGTCATTCCCAGTACCACACGACACTCATCCTACTACAGGTCAGTCAGTCACAGTACCACATGCCACTCATCCTTCTACAGGTCAGTCACAGTACCACACACCACTCATCCTTCTACACGTCAGTCATTCGCAGTAACACACGGCACTCATCCTACTACTGTTCAGTCACAGTACCGCACGACACTCATCCTACGACAGGTCAGTCGCAGTACCACACGACACTCATCCTACAACAGGTCAGTCGCAGTACCACATGACACTCATCCTTCTACAGGTCAGTCACAGTACCACATACCACTCATCCTTCTACACGTCAGTCATTCGCAGTAACACACAACACTCATCCTACTACTGTTCAGTCACAGTACTGCATGACACTCATCCTACTACTGTTCAGTCACAGTACTACATGACACTCATCCTACTACAGGTCAGTCACAGTACCACATGACACTCATCCTACTACAGGTCAGGCACAGTACCACATGACACTCATCCTACTACAGGTCAGTCAGTCACAGTACCACACGACACTCATCCTACTACAGGTCAGTCACAGTACTACATGATACTCATCCTACTACAGGTCAGTCAGTCACAGTACCACACTACACTCATCCTTCTACAGGTCAGTCACAGTACCACATGACACTCATCCTACTACAGGTCAGTCACAGTACCACACGACACTCATCCTACTACAGGTCAGTCAGTCACAGTACCACATTACACTCATCCTTCTACAGGTCAGTCACAGTACCACACGACACTCATCCTACTACAGGTCAGTCACAGTACCAGTACCACATGACACTCATCCTACACAGGTCAGTCACAGTCACACCTCATCCTACAGGTCAGTCACAGTACCACACGACACTCATCCTACTACAGGTCAGTCACAGTACCACACGACACTCATCCTACTACAGGTCAGTCACAGTACCACACACACTCATCCTACTACAGGTCAGTCACAGTACACGACACTCATCCTACTACATCAGTCACAGTACACACGTCATCATTCTACAGGTCAGAAACACATGAAACTCATCCTACTACAGGTCAGTCAGTCACAGTACCACATGACACTCATCCTACTACAGGTCATTCACAGTACCACATGACACTCATCCTACTGCAGGTCATTCACAGTCCCACATGACACTCGTCCTACTACAGGTCAGTCAGTCACAGTACCACACGACACTCATCCTTCTACAGGTTAGTCACAGTACCACATAACACTCATCCTACTACAGGTCAGTCAGTACCACAGTCATCCTTCTACACGTCAGTCATTCGCAGTAACACACGACACTCATCCTACTACAGGTCAGTCATAGTACCACACGACACTCATCCTACTACAGGTCAGTCACAGTACCACACGACACTCATCCTACTACAGGTCAGTCACAGTACTACATGACACTCATCCTACTACAGGTCAGTCACAGTACCACACGACACTCATCCTACTACAGGTCAGTCACAGTACCACATGACACTCATCCTACTACAGGTCAGTCACAGTACCACACGACACTCATCCTACTACAGGTCAGAGTCACAGTACCACATGTCACAGTACCACACTACACTCATCCTACTACAGGTCAGTCACAGTACCACACGACACTCATCCTACTACAGGTCAGTCACAGTACCACACGACACTCATCCTACTACAGGTCAGTCACAGTACCACATGACACTCATCCTTCTACAGGTCAGTCACAGTACCACATACCACTCATCCTTCTACACGTCAGTCATTCGCAGTAACACACAACACTCATCCTACTACTGTTCAGTCAGTACTGCATGACACTCATCCTACTACTGTTCAGTCACAGTACTACATGACACTCATCCTACTACAGGTCAGTCAGTACCACATGACACTCATCCTACTACAGGTCAGTCACAGTACCACATGACACTCATCCTACTACAGGTCAGTCAGTCACAGTACCACATGAAACTCATCCTACTACTGTTCAGTCACAGTACTACATGATACTCATCCTACTACAGGTCAGTCACAGTACCACATGACACTCATCCTTCTACAGGTCAGTCACAGTACCACACGACACTCATCCTACTACAGGTCAGTCGCAGTACCACACGACACTCATCCTACTACAGGTCAGTCACAGTACCACATGACACTCATCCTACTACAGGTCAGTCACAGTACCACATACCACTCATCCTACTACAGGTCAGTCAGTCATTCGCAGTACACACAACACTCATCCTACTACTGTCAGTCAGTCACAGTACTGCATGACACTCATCCTACAGTTCAGTCACAGTACTACATGACACTCATCCTACTACAGGTCAGTCACAGTACCACATCACTCATCCTACTACAGGTCAGTCACAGTACCACATGACACTCATCCTACTACAGGTCAGTCATTCACAGTACCACATGAAACTCATCCTACTACTGTTCAGTCACTACTACATGATACTCATCCTACTACAGGTCAGTCACAGTACCACATGACACTCATCCTACTACAGGTCAGTCACAGTACCACACGACACTCATCCTACTACAGGTCAGTCACACACTCACATCACAGTACCACATCACTCATCCTACTACAGGTCAGTCACAGTACCACATGACACTCATCCTTCTACAGGTCAGTCACAGTACCACATACCACTCATCCTACTACACGTCAGTCATCAGTCCTCATCCTACTACTGTCAGTCACAGTACACATGTATCCTACTACAGACACTCATCATCCTACTACAGGTCAGTCACAGTACCACATGACACTCATCCTACTACAGGTCAGGCACAGTACCACATGACACTCATCCTACTACAGGTCAGTCAGTCACAGTACCACACGACACTCATCCTACTACAGGTCAGTCACAGTACCATGACACTCATCCTACTACAGGTCAGTCATCCTACTCATCCTACACAGGTCAGTCACAGTACCACATGACACTCATCCTACTACAGGTCAGTCACAGTACCACACGACACTCATCCTACTACAGGTCAGTCAGTCACAGTACCACATGACACACTCATCCTACTACAGGTCAGTCACAGTACCACACGACACTCATCCTACTACAGGTCAGTCACAGTCATCCTACAGGTCAGTCCACCACATGACACTCATCCTACTACAGGTCAGTCAGTCACAGTACCACACTACACTCATCCTACTACAGGTCAGTCACAGTACCACACGACACTCATCCTACTACAGGTCAGTCAGTACACACCACACATCCTACTCATCCTTCTACAGGTCAGTCACAGTACCACATACCACTCATCCTACTACAGGTCAGTCATTACCAGTCAAACACATGAAACTCATCCTACTACAGGTCAGTCAGTCACAGTACCACATGACACTCATCCTACTACAGGTCAGTCACAGTACCACATGACACTCATCCTACTACAGGTCAGTCACAGTACCACACGACACTCATCCTACTACAGGTCAGTCAGTCAGTCACAGTACCACCACGACACTCATCCTACTACAGGTCAGTCACAGTACCACATGACACTCATCCTACTACAGGTCAGTCGCAGTACCACACACACTCATCCTACTACAGGTCAGTCACAGTACCACACGACACTCATCCTACTACAGGTCAGTCACAGTACCACACGTCATCCTACTACAGTCAGTCACAGTACCACATGACACTCATCCTACTACAGGTCAGTCACAGTACCACATGACACTCATCCTACTACAGGTCAGTCACAGTACCACACAACACTCATCCTACTACAGGTCACACAGTCACATCACTCATCCTACAGGTCAGTCACAGTACCACACGACACTCATCCTACTACAGGTCAGTCAGTCCAGTACCACCTACTACAGGTCAGTCACTCATCCTACTACAGGTCAGTCACAGTACCACACGACACTCATCCTACTACAGGTCAGTCACAGTACCACACGACACTCATCCTACTACAGGTCAGTCGCAGTACCACATGACACTCATCCTACTACAGGTCAGTCACAGTACCACATACACTCATCCTACTACAGGTCAGTCAGTCACAGTACCACACAAAACTCATCCTACTACTGTTCAGTCACAGTACTACATGACACTCATCCTACGACAGGTCAGTCGCAGTTCCACACGACACTCATTCTACTACAGGTCAGTCGCAGTACCACACGACACGCATCCTGATACAGGTCAGTCACAGTACCACACAACACTCATCCTACTACAGGTCAGTCACAGTACCACACGACACTCATCCTACTACAGGTCAGTCACAGTACCACATGACACTCATCCTACTACAGGTCAGTCACAGTACCACACGACACTCATCCTACTACAGGTCAGTCACAGTACCACACGACACTCATCCTACTACAGGTCAGTCACAGTACCACACGACACTCATCCTACTACAGGTCAGTCACAGTACCACACGACACTCATCCTACTACAGGTCAGTCACAGTACCACATACACTCATCCTACTACAGGTCAGTCATTCACAGTACCACACAACACTCATCCTACTACAGGTCAGTCACAGTACTGCATGACACTCATCCTACTACAGTTCAGTCACAGTACTCATCCTCATCCTACTACAGGTCAGTCACAGTACCACATGACACTCATCCTACTACAGGTCAGTCACAGTACCACATGACACTCATCCTACTACAGGTCAGTCACAGTACCACATGACACTCATCCTACTACAGGTCAGTCACAGTACCACATGACACTCATCCTACTACAGGTCAGTCACAGTACCACATGACACTCATCCTACTACAGGTCATTCACAGTCCCACACGACACTCGTCCTACTACAGGTCATTCACAGTCCCACACGACACTCATCCTACTACAGGTCAGTCACAGTACCACACGACACTCATCCTACTACAGGTCAGTCACAGTACTACACACACTCATCCTACTACAGGTCAGTCAGTCACAGTACCACACGACACTCATCCTACTACAGGTCAGTCACAGTACCACACGACACTCATCCTACTACAGGTCAGTCGCAGTACCACAAGACACTCATCCTACTACAGGTCAGTCGCAGTACCACACATCACTCACCCTACTACAGGTCAGTCACAGTACTACATGACACTCATCCTACTACAGGTCAGTCACAGTACCACATCACTCATCCTACTAGGTCAGTCACAGTACCACATGACACTCATCCTACTACAGGTCAGTCACAGTACCACATGACACTCATCCTACTACAGGTCAGTCACAGTACCACATGGCACTCATCCTACAACAGGTCAGTCAGTCACAGTACCACATGACACTCATCCTACTACAGGTTCAGTCACAGTACTACATGACACTCACCTACTACAGGTCAGTCAGTCACAGTACCACATGACACTCATCCTTCTACAGGTCAGTCACAGTACCACATGACACTCATCCTACTACAGGTCAGTCACAGTACCACACATGACACTCATCCTACTACAGGTCAGTCACAGTACCACACGACACTCATCCTACTACAGGTCAGTCACAGTACCACATGGACACTCATCCTACTACAGGTCAGTCAGTCCACACACACACTCATCCTACTACAGGTCAGTCAGTCACAGTACCACATGACACTCATCCTACTACAGGTCAGTCAGTCACAGTACCACAGACACTCATCCTACTACAGGTCAGTCAGTCAGTACCACACGACACTCATCCTACTACAGGTCAGTCACAGTACCACACGACACTCATCCTACTACAGGTCAGTCACAGTACCACATGACACTCATCCTACTACAGGTCAGTCACAGTACCACACACACTCATCCTACTACAGGTCAGTCAGTACCACACACACTCATCCTACTACAGTTCAGTCACAGTACCACACGACACTCATCCTACTACAGGTCAGTCACAGTACCACACGACACTCATCCTACTACAGGTCAGTCACAGTACCATGACACACTCATCCTACTACAGGTCAGTCACAGTACCACATGACCACTCATCCTACTACAGGTCAGTCACAGTACCACACACACACTCATCCTACTACAGGTCAGTCACAGTACCACATGACACTCATCCTACTACTGGTCAGTCACAGTACTACATGACACTCATCCTACTACAGGTCAGTCACAGTACCATCACTCTCCTACTACAGGTCAGTCACAGTACCACATGACACTCATCCTACTACAGGTCAGTCAGTCACAGTACCAGTCCTACTACAGTCACAGTACTACACACTCATCCTACTACAGGTCAGTCACAGTACCACACGACACTCATCCTACTACAGGTCAGTCACAGTACCACACGACACTCATCCTACTACAGGTCAGTCACAGTACCACATGACACTCATCCTACTACAGGTCAGTCAGTCACAGTACCACATGAAACTCATCCTACTACAGGTCAGTCACAGTACCACATGACACTCATCCTACTACAGGTCAGTCAGTCACCACACAACACTCATCCTACTACAGGTCAGTCAGTCACAGTACCACAAGACATCCTCCTACTACAGGTCAGTCAGTACCACAGTCAGTCACAGTACCACACGACACTCATCCTACTACAGGTCCAGTACCACACCACACTCATCCTACTACAGGTCAGTCACAGTACCACATGACACTCATCCTACTACAGGTCAGTCACAGTACAGTACACAGTACACATGACACTCATCCTACTACAGGTCAGTCACAGTACCACATGACACTCATCCTACTACAGGTCAGTCACAGTACCACATGACACTCATCCTACTACAGGTCAGTCACAGTACCACACCACACTCATCCTACTACAGGTCATCCTCAGTACCACACGACACTCATCCTACACAGGTCAGTCAGTACCACGACACTCATCCTACTACAGGTCAGTCACAGTACCACATGACACTCATCCTACTACAGGTCAGTCAGTCACAGTACCACATGACACTCATCCTACTACAGGTCAGTCACAGTACCAGTACCACAGTGACACTCATCCTACTACAGGTCAGTCACAGTACCACATGACACTCATCCTACTACAGGTCAGTCACAGTACCACATGACACTCATCCTACTACAGGTCAGTCACAGTCACAGTACTACACAGTCACAGACACTCATCCTACTACAGGTCAGTCACAGTACCACACGACACTCATCCTACTACAGGTCAGTCACAGTACCACACAGTCACACTCATCCTACTACAGGTCAGTCACAGTACCACACGACACTCATCCTACTACAGGTCAGTCACAGTACCACAGGTCAGACACTCATCCTACTACAGGTCAGTCATCCTACTACAGGTCAGTCAGTACCACACACACGAACACTCATCCTCCTACTACAGGTCAGTCACAGTACCACATGACACTCATCCTACTACAGGTCAGTCACAGTACCACACGACACTCATCCTACTACAGGTCAGTCACAGTACCACATGACACTCATCCTACTACAGGTCAGTCACAGTACCACACTACCACACAGACACTCATCCTACTACAGGTCAGTCACAGTACCACATGACACTCATCCTACTACAGGTCAGTCACAGTACCACATCACTCATCCTACTACAGGTCAGTCACAGTACCACACGACACTCATCCTACTACAGGTCAGTCACAGTACCACACGACACTCATCCTACTACAGGTCAGTCACAGTACCACACGACACTCATCCTACTACAGGTCAGTCACAGTACCACACGACACTCATCCTACTACAGGTCAGTCACAGTACCACACGACACTCATCCTACTACAGGTCAGTCACAGTACCACACGACACTCATCCTACTACAGGTCAGTCACAGTACCACACATGACACTCATCCTACTACAGGTCAGTCACAGTACCACACGACACTCATCCTACTACAGGTCAGTCGCAGTACCACACGACACTCATCCTACTACAGGTCAGTCGCAGTACTACATGACACTCATCCTACTACAGGTCAGTCACAGTACCAGTCCTACTAGTCAGTCACAGTACCACACACTCATCCTACTACAGGTCAGTCACAGTCACAGACACTACACAGGTCAGGTCATCCTACTACAGGTCAGTCACAGTACCACATGACACTCATCCTACTACAGGTCAGTCACAGTACCACACTCATCCTACTACAGGTCACACTCATCCTACTACAGGTCAGTCACAGTACCACATGACACTCATCCTACTACAGGTCAGTCATCCTACTCATCCTACTACAGGTCAGTCACAGTACCACACGACACTCATCCTACTACAGGTCAGTCACAGTACCACACGACACTCATCCTACTACAGGTCAGTCACAGTACCACACGACACTCATCCTACTACAGGTCAGTCACAGTACCACACGACACTCATCCTACTACAGGTCAGTCACAGTACCACATGACACTCATCCTACTACAGGTCAGTCACAGTACCACACGACACTCATCCTACTACAGGTCAGTCACAGTACCACACGTCATCCTACTACAGGTCAGTCACACCACATCACTCATCCTACTACAGGTCAGTCACAGTCACAGTACCACACCACACTCACCTACTACAGGTCAGTCACAGTACCACACAACACTCATCCTACTACAGGTCAGTCAGTCACAGTACCACACGACACTCATCCTACTACAGGTCAGTCACAGTACCACATGACACTCATCCTACTACAGGTCAGTCACAGTACTACATGACACTCATCCTACTACAGGTCAGTCACAGTACCACACGACACTCATCCTACTACAGGTCAGTCACAGCAGTACCACACACTCACACTCATCCTACTACAGGTCAGTCACAGTACTGCATGACACTCATCCTACTACAGGTCAGTCACAGTACCATGACACTCATCCTACTACAGGTCAGTCACAGTACCACATGACACTCATCCTACTACAGGTCAGTCACAGTACCACATGACACTCATCCTACTACAGGTCAGTCACAGTACCACATGACACTCATCCTACTACAGGTCAGTCACAGTACCACACGACACTCATCCTACTACAGGTCAGTCAGTCAGTACCACACGACACTCATCCTACTACAGGTCAGTCACAGTACCACACGACACTCATCCTACTACAGGTCAGTCACAGTACCACACGACACTCATCCTACTACAGGTCAGTCAGTCACAGTACCACATGACACTCATCCCTACTACAGGTCAGTCAGTCACAGTCACACATCCTACTACAGGTCAGTCAGTCAGTACCACACAGACACTCATCCTACTACAGGTCAGTCACAGTACCACACGACACTCATCCTACTACAGGTCAGTCACAGTACTACATGACACTCATCCTACTACAGGTCAGTCACAGTACCACACGACACTCATCCTACTACAGGTCAGTCACAGTACCACACGACACTCATCCTACTACAGGTCAGTCACAGTACCACAGTCATCCTACTACAGGTCAGTCACAGTACCACACGACACTCATCCTACTACAGGTCAGTCACAGTACCACAGTCATCCTACTACAGGTCAGTCACAGTACCACATCACTCATCCTACTACAGGTCAGTCACAGTACCACATGACACACTCATCCTACTACAGGTCAGTCAGTCACAGTACCACACATGACACTCATCCTACTACAGGTCAGTCACAGTACCACACGACACTCATCCTACTACAGGTCAGTCACAGTACCACACGACACTCATCCTACTACAGGTCAGTCACAGTACCACATGACACTCATCCTACTACAGGTCAGTCACAGTACCACACGACACTCATCCTACTACAGGTCAGTCACAGTACTACATGACACTCATCCTACTACAGGTCAGTCAGTCACAGTACCACACGACACTCATCCTACTACAGGTCAGTCACAGTACCACATGACACTCATCCTACTACAGGTCAGTCACAGTACCACATGACACTCATCCTACTACAGGTCAGTCACAGTACCACACGACACTCATCCTACTACAGGTCAGTCACAGTACCACACGACACTCATCCTACTACAGGTCAGTCACAGTACCACACGACACTCATCCTTCTACAGGTCAGTCACAGTACACACACACTCATCCTACTACAGGTCAGTACCACACGACACTCATCCTACTACAGGTCAGTCACAGTACCACATGACACTCATCCTACTACAGGTCAGTCACAGTACCACAGTCATCCTACTACAGGTCAGTCACAGTACCACATGACACTCATCCTACTACAGGTCAGTCACAGTACCACATACCACACTCATCCTACTACAGGTCAGTCAGTCACAGTACCACACAAAACTCATCCTACTACTGTTCAGTCACAGTACTACATGACACTCATCCTACGACAGGTCAGTCGCAGTTCCACACGACACTCATCCTACTACAGGTCAGTCACAGTACCACACGACACTCATCCTACTACAGGTCAGTCACAGTACCACACGACACTCATCCTACTACAGGTCAGTCAGTCACAGTACCACATGACACTCATCCTACTACAGGTCAGTCACAGTACCACACGACACTTAACCTGCTACAGGTCAGTCAGTCACAGTACCACACAACACTCATCCTGCTACAGGTCAGTCACAGTACCACACGACACTCATCCTACTACAGGTCAGTCACCACAGTCACACAGTACCACACGACACTCATCCTACTACAGGTCAGTCACAGTACCACATGACACTCATCCTACTACAGGTCAGTCACAGTACCACATCACTCATCCTACTACAGGTCAGTCACAGTACCACACACACTCATCCTACTACAGGTCAGTCACAGTACCACATCACTCATCCTACTACAGGTCAGTCATTCACAGTACCACATGACACTCATCCTACTACAGGTCAGTCAGTACAGTACCACACACACTCATCCTACTACAGGTCAGTCACAGTACCACACGACACTCATCCTACTACAGGTCAGTCACAGTACCACACGACACTCATCCTACTACAGGTCAGTCACAGTACCACACGACACTCATCCTACTACAGGTCAGTCCACAGTACCACACTCATCCTACTACAGGTCAGTCACAGTACCACACGACACTCATCCTACTACAGGTCAGTCACAGTACCACACGACACTCATCCTACTACAGGTCAGTCACAGTACCACACGACACTCATCCTACTACAGGTCAGTCGCAGTACCACAAGACACTCATCCTACTACAGGTCAGTCGCAGTACCACACATCACTCACCCTACTACAGGTCAGTCGCAGTACTACATGACACTCATCCTACTACAGGTCAGTCACAGTACCACACGACACTCATCCTACTACAGGTCAGTCACAGTACCACACGACACTCATCCTACTACAGGTCAGTCACAGTACCACACGACACTCATCCTACTACAGGTCAGTCAGTCACAGTACCACACGACACTCATCCTACTACAGGTCAGTCCCAGTACCACATGACACTCATCCTACTACAGGTCAGTCACAGTACCACACCACACTCATCCTACTACAGGTCAGTCAAAGTACCGCACGACACTCATCCTACTACAGGTCAGTCACAGTACTACATGACGCTTATCCTACTACAGCTCAGTCAGTCAGTACCACATGACACTCATCCTACTACAGGTCAGTCACAGTACCACATGACACTCATCCTACTACAGGTCAGTCAGTCAGTACCACACGACACATCCTACTACAGGTCAGTCACAGTACCACTCACTCCTCCTACAGGTCAGTCAGTCACAGTACCACACAGACACTCATCCTACTACAGGTCAGTCACAGTACCACACGACACTCATCCTACTCAGTCAGGTCAGTCACAGTTCCACACGACATTCATCCTACTACATGTCAGTCACAGTACCACACGACACTCATCCTACTACAGGTCAGTCACAGTACTACATGACACTCATCCTACTACAGGTCAGTCACAGTACCACACGACACTCATCCTACTACAGGTCAGTCACAGTACCACACGACACTCATCCTACTACAGGTCAGTCACAGTACCACACATCCTACTACAGGTCAGTCACAGTACTCATCCTACTACAGGTCAGTCAGTCACAGTACCACACGACACTCATCCTACTACAGGTCAGTCACAGTACCACACACACTCATCCTACTACAGGTCAGTCACAGTACCACAGTCATCCTACTACAGGTCAGTCACAGTACCACAGTACACACTCATCCTACTACAGGTCAGTCACAGTACCACACGACACTCATCCTACTACAGGTCAGTCACAGTACCACACGACACTCATCCTACTACAGGTCAGTCACAGTACCACACGACACTCATCCTACTACAGGTCAGTCAGTCAGTACCACACCACTCATCCTACTACAGGTCAGTCACAGTACCACACGTCATCCTACTACAGGTCAGTCAGTCACAGTACCACATGACACTCATCCTACTACAGGTCAGTCACAGTACCACATCATCCTACTACAGGTCAGTCATTCGCAGTACCACACATGACACTCATCCTACTACAGGTCAGTCGCAGTACTACATGACACTCATCCTACTACAGGTCAGTCCCAGTATCACATGACACTCATCCTACTACAGGTCAGTCACAGTACCACACGACACTCATCCTACTACAGGTCAGTCACAGTACCACACGACACTCATCCTACTACAGGTCAGTCACAGTACCACATGACACTCATCCTACTACAGGTCAGTCACAGTACCACACGACACTCATCCTACTACAGGTCAGTCACAGTACCACACGACACTCATCCTACTACAGGTCAGTCACAGTACCACACATGACACTCATCCTACTACAGGTCAGTACCACACGTCATCCTACTACAGGTCAGTCACAGTACTACATGACACTCATCCTACTACAGGTCAGTCACAGTACCACACATCACTCATCCTACTACAGGTCAGTCACAGTACCACACGACACTCATCCTACTACAGGTCAGTCACAGTACCACACGACACTCATCCTACTACAGGTCAGTCACAGTACCACACGACACTCATCCTACTACAGGTCAGTCACAGTACCACACGACACTCATCCTACTACAGGTCAGTCACAGTACCTAACAACACTCATCCTACTACAGGTCAGTCACAGTACTACATGACACTCATCCTACTACAGGTCAGTCACAGTACCACACGACACTCATCCTACTACAGGTCAGTCACAGTACCACACGACACTCATCCTACTACAGGTCAGTCACAGTACCACACGACACTCATCCTACTACAGGTCAGTCACAGTACCACATGACACTCATCCTACTACAGGTCAGTCACAGTACCACACGACACTCATCCTACTACAGGTCAGTCACAGTACCACACGACACTCATCCTACTACAGGTCAGTCAGTCACAGTACCACACGACACTCATCCTACTACAGGTCAGTCACAGTACCACACGACACTCATCCTACTACAGGTCAGTCACAGTACCACACGACACTCATCCTACTACAGGTCAGTCACACATGTACCTACTACAGGTCACACTCATCCTACTACAGGTCAGTCACAGTACCACACGACACTCATCCTACTACAGGTCAGTCACAGTACCACATGACACTCATCCTACTACAGGTCAGTCACAGTACCACACGACACTCATCCTACTACAGGTCAGTCACAGTACCACACGACACTCATCCTACTACAGGTCAGTCACAGTACCACATGACACTCATCCTACTACAGGTCAGTCACAGTACCACACGACACTCATCCTACTACAGGTCAGTCACAGTACCACACGACACTCATCCTACTACAGGTCAGTCAGTCACAGTACCACACGACACTCATCCTACTACAGGTCAGTCACAGTACCACACGACACTCATCCTACTACAGGTCAGTCACAGTACCACATGACACTCATCCTACTACAGGTCAGTCACAGTACCACACGACACTCATCCTACTACAGGTCAGTCACAGTACTACACGACACTCATCCTACTACAGGTCAGTCACAGTACCACACGACACTCATCCTACTACAGGTCAGTCACAGTACCACACGACAGGTCAGTCACAGTACCACACGACACTCCCTACTACAGGTCAGTCAGTCAGTACCACACGACACTCATCCTACTACAGGTCAGTCACAGTACCACACGACACTCATCCTACTACAGGTCAGTCACAGTACCACACGACACTCATCCTACTACAGGTCAGTCACAGTACCACAGACACTCATCCTACTACAGGTCAGTCACACACCACACACACTCAGGTCTCATCCTACTACAGGTCAGTCACAGTACCACACGACACTCATCCTACTACAGGTCAGTCACAGTACCACACGACACTCATCCTACTACAGGTCAGTCACAGTACCACACGACACTCATCCTACTACATGTCAGTCAGTCACAGTACCACACGACACTCATCCTACTACAGGTCAGTCACAGTACTACATGACACTCATCCTACTACAAGTCAGTCAGTCACAGTACCACACGACACTCATCCTACTACAGGTCAGTCGCAGTACCACACGACACTCATCCTACTACAGGTCTACAGTACAGGTCAGTCACAGTACCACACGACACTCATCCTACTACAGGTCAGTCGCAGTACCACACGACACTCATCCTACTACAGGTCAGTCGCAGTACTACATGACACTCATCCTACTACAGGTCAGTCACAGTACCACACGACACTCATCCTACTACAGGTCAGTCAGTCACAGTACCACACGACACTCATCCTACTACAGGTCAGTCACAGTACCACATGACACTCATCCTACTACAGGTCAGTCACAGTACCACACGACACTCATCCTACTACAGGTCAGTCACAGTACCACACACATGACACTCATCCTACTACAGGTCAGTCACAGTACCACACGACACTCATCCTACTACAGGTCAGTCACAGTACCACACGACACTCATCCTACTACAGGTCAGTCACAGTACCACATGACACTCATCCTACTACAGGTCAGTCAGTCACAGTACCACACGACACTCATCCTACTACAGGTCAGTCACAGTACCACATGACACTCATCCTACTACAGGTCAGTCACAGTACCACACGACACTCATCCTACTACAGGTCAGTCAGTCACACACACTCATCCTACTACAGGTCAGTCACAGTACCACACACACTCATCCTACTACAGGTCAGTCACAGTACTACATGACACTCATCCTACTACAGGTCAGTCACAGTACCACACGACACTCATCCTACTACAGGTCAGTCACAGTACCACACGACACTCATCCTACTACAGGTCAGTCACAGTACCACATGACACTCATCCTACTACAGGTCAGTCACAGTACCACACGACACTCATCCTACTACAGGTCAGTCACAGTACCACACAACACTCATCCTACTACAGGTCAGTCACAGTACCACACGACACTCATCCTACTACAGGTCAGTCACAGTACCACACGACACTCATCCTACTACAGGTCAGTCACAGTACCACACGACACTCATCCTACTACAGGTCAGTCACAGTACCACACGACACTCATCCTACTACAGGTCAGTCACAGTACCACACGACACTCATCCTACTACAGGTCAGTCACAGTACCACACGACACTCATCCTACTACAGGTCAGTCACAGTACCACACGACACTCATCCTACTACAGGTCAGTCACAGTACCACATGACACTCATCCTACTACAGGTCAGTCACAGTACCACATGACACTCATTCTACTACAGGTCAGTCACAGTACCACACGACACTCATCCTACTACAGGTCAGTCACAGTACCACACGACACTCATCCTACTACAGGTCAGTCACAGTACCACATGACACTCATCCTACTACAGGTCAGTCACAGTACCACACGACACTCATCCTACTACAGGTCAGTCACAGTACCACACGACACTCATCCTACTACAGGTCAGTCACAGTACCACACGACACTCATCCTACTACAGGTCAGTCACAGTACCACAGTACTCATCCTACTACAGGTCAGTCTCACAGTACCTACACTCATCCTACTACAGGTCAGTCACAGTACCACACGACACTCATCCTACTACAGGTCAGTCACAGTACCACACGACACTCATCCTACTACAGGTCAGTCAGTCACAGTACCACACGACACTCATCCTACTACAGGTCAGTCACAGTACCACACGACACTCATCCTACTACAGGTCAGTCACAGTACCACACGACACTCATCCTACTACAGGTCAGTCACAGTACCACACGACACTCATCCTACTACAGGTCAGTCAGTCACAGTACCACACGACACTCATCCTACTACAGGTCAGTCACAGTACCACATGACACTCATCCTACTACAGGTCAGTCACAGTACCACACGACACTCATCCTACTACAGGTCAGTCAGTCACAGTACCACACGACACTCATCCTACTACAGGTCAGTCACAGTACCACACAACACTCATCCTACTACAGGTCAGTCACAGTACCACACGACACTCATCCTACTACAGGTCAGTCAGTCACAGTACCACACGACACTCATCCTACTACAGGTCAGTCACAGTACCACACGACACTCATCCTACTACAGGTCAGTCACAGTACCACACGACACTCATCCTACTACAGGTCAGTCACAGTACCACATGACACTCATCCTACTACAGGTCAGTCACACAGTACCACACGACACTCATCCTACTACAGGTCAGTCACAGTACCACACGACACTCATCCTACTACAGGTCAGTCACAGTACCACACGACACTCATCCTACTACAGGTCAGTCACAGTACCACACGACACTCATCCTACTACAGGTCAGTCACAGTACCACACAACACTCATCCTACTACAGGTCAGTCAGTCACAGTACCACACGACACTCATCCTACTACAGGTCAGTCAGTCATCCTACTACAGGTCAGTCACCACACGACACTCATCCTACTACAGGTCAGTCACAGTACTACATGACACTCATCCTACTACAGGTCAGTCAGTCACAGTACCACACGACACTCATCCTACTACAGGTCAGTCACAGTACCACACGACACTCATCCTACTACAGGTCAGTCACAGTACCACACGACACTCATCCTACTACAGGTCAGTCACAGTACCACATGACACTCATCCTACTACAGGTCAGTCACAGTACCACACACACTCATCCTACTACAGGTCAGTCACAGTACCACACGACACTCATCCTACTACAGGTCAGTCTCATCCTACTACAGGTCAGTCACAGTACCACACGACACTCATCCTACTACAGGTCAGTCACAGTCAGTCACAGTACTACAGGTCACACAGTACCACACTCATCCTACTACAGGTCAGTCAGTCAGTACCACACGACACTCATCCTACTACAGGTCAGTCACACAGGTCACCACAGTACCACACACACTCATCCTACTACAGGTCAGTCACAGTACCACATGACACTCATCCTACTACAGGTCAGTCACAGTACCACACGACACTCATCCTACTACAGGTCAGTCACAGTACCACACGACACTCATCCTACTACAGGTCAGTCACAGTACCACATGACACTCATCCTACTACAGTCAGTCACAGTACCACACGACACTCATCCTACTACAGGTCAGTCACACACTCATCCTACTACAGGTCAGTCACAGTACCACACGACACTCATCCTACTACAGGTCAGTCACAGTACCACACGACACTCATCCTACTACAGGTCAGTCACAGTACCACATGACACTCATCCTACTACAGGTCAGTCAGTCACAGTACCACACGACACTCATCCTACTACAGGTCAGTCACAGTACCACACGACACTCATCCTACTACAGGTCAGTCACAGTACTACATGACACTCATCCTACTACAGGTCAGTCACAGTCCTACTACAGGTCAGTCACTATCACTCATCCTACTACAGGTCAGTCACAGTACAGTACCTACACAGTACACTCATCCTACTACAGGTCAGTCAGTCACAGTACCACATGACACTCATCCTACTACAGGTCAGTCACAGTACCACACGACACTCATCCTACTACAGGTCAGTCACAGTACCACACGACACTCATCCTACTACAGGTCAGTCGCAGTACCACACGACACTCATCCTACTACAGGTCAGTCGCAGTACACAGTACCATCCTACTACAGGTCAGTCACAGTACCACACACACTCATCCTACTACAGGTCAGTCACAGTACCACACGACACTCATCCTACTACAGGTCAGTCACAGTACCACACACACTCATCCTACTACAGGTCAGTCACAGTACCACACGACACTCATCCTACTACAGGTCAGTCACAGTACCACACGACACTCATCCTACTACAGGTCAGTCACAGTACCACACGACACTCATCCTACTACAGGTCAGTCACAGTACCACACGACACTCATCCTACTACAGGTCAGTCACAGTACCACATGACACTCATCCTACTACAGGTCAGTCAGTCACAGTACCACACGACACTCATCCTACTACAGGTCAGTCACAGTACCACACGACACTCATCCTACTACAGGTCAGTCACAGTCCTACCAGTCACCACACACACTCATCCTACTACAGGTCAGTCACAGTACCACACGACACTCATCCTACTACAGGTCAGTCAGTCACAGTACCACACGACACTCATCCTACTACAGGTCAGTCACAGTACCACACGACACTCATCCTACTACAGGTCAGTCACAGTACCACACGACACTCATCCTACTACAGGTCAGTCACAGTACCACACGACACTCATCCTACTACAGGTCAGTCACAGTACCACACGACACTCATCCTACTACAGGTCAGTCACAGTACCACACGACACTCATCCTACTACAGGTCAGTCACAGTACCACATGACACTCATCCTACTACAGGTCAGTCACAGTACCACACGACACTCATCCTACTACAGGTCAGTCACAGTACCACACGACACTCATCCTACTACAGGTCAGTCACAGTACCACACGACACTCATCCTACTACAGGTCAGTCACAGTACCACACGACACTCATCCTACTACAGGTCAGTCACAGTACCACACACACTCATCCTACTACAGGTCAGTCACAGTACCACACGACACTCATCCTACTACAGGTCAGTCACAGTACCACACCACACTCATCCTACTACAGGTCAGTCACAGTACCACACGACACTCATCCTACTACAGGTCAGTCACAGTACCACACGACACTCATCACTCATCCTACTACAGGTCAGTCACAGTACCACAGGACACTCATCCTACTACAGGTCAGTCACAGTACCACACGACACTCATCCTACTACAGGTCAGTCACAGTACCACACAACACTCATCCTACTACAGGTCAGTCACAGTACCACATGACACTCATCCTACTACAGGTCAGTCAGTCAGTACCACACGACACTCATCCTACTACAGGTCAGTCACAGTCCCACACGTACACTCACCTACTACAGGTCAGTCACAGTACCACAGGTACTACAGGTCAGTCACAGTACCACACACATCCTACTCATCCTACTACAGGTCAGTCACAGTACCACACGACACTCATCCTACTACAGGTCAGTCACAGTACCACACGACACTCATCCTACTACAGGTCAGTCACAGTACCACACGACACTCATCCTACTACAGGTCAGTCACAGTACCACACACACTCATCCTACTACAGGTCAGTCACAGTACCACACGACACTCATCCTACTACAGGTCAGTCAGTCACAGTACCACACGACACTCATCCTACTACAGGTCAGTCACAGTACCACACGACACTCATCCTACTACAGGTCAGTCACAGTACCACACAGACACTCATCCTACTACAGGTCAGTCACAGTACCACAGGTCAGACACTCATCCTACTACAGGTCAGTCACAGTACCACACGACACTCATCCTACTACAGGTCAGTCACAGTACCACACGACACTCATCCTACTACAGGTCAGTCACAGTACCACACACACTCATCCTACTACAGGTCAGTCACAGTACCACACGACACTCATCCTACTACAGGTCAGTCACAGTACCACACGACACTCATCCTACTACAGGTCAGTCACAGTACCACACCACACTCATCCTACTACAGGTCAGTCACAGTACCACATGACACTCATCCTACTACAGGTCAGTCACAGTACCACACGACACTCATCCTACTACAGGTCAGTCACAGTACCACACGACACTCATCCTACTACAGGTCAGTCAGTCACAGTACCACACGACACTCATCCTACTACAGGTCAGTCACAGTACCACATCCACTCATCCTACTACAGGTCAGTCACAGTACCACACGACACTCATCCTACTACAGGTCAGTCACAGTACCACACACTCATCCTACTACAGACACTCATCCTACTACAGGTCAGTCACAGTACCACACGACACTCATCCTACTACAGGTCAGTCACAGTACCACATGACACTCATCCTACTACAGGTCAGTCACAGTACCACACAGACACTCATCCTACTACAGGTCAGTCACAGTACCACACGACACTCATCCTACTACAGGTCAGTCACAGTACCACACGACACTCATCCTACTACAGGTCAGTCACAGTACCACACGACACTCATCCTACTACAGGTCAGTCACAGTACCACACGACACTCATCCTACTACAGGTCAGTCACAGTACCACACGACACTCATCCTACTACAGGTCAGTCACAGTACCACACGACACTCATCCTACTACAGGTCAGTCACAGTACCACACGACACTCATCCTACTACAGGTCAGTCACAGTACCACACGACACTCATCCTACTACAGGTCAGTCACAGTACCACACGACACTCATCCTACTACAGGTCAGTCACAGTACCACACGACACTCATCCTACTACAGGTCAGTCACAGTACCACACGACACTCATCCTACTACAGGTCAGTCACAGTACCACACACACTCATCCTACTACAGGTCAGTCACAGTACCACATGACACTCATCCTACTACAGGTCAGTCACAGTACACAGACACTCATCCTACTACAGGTCAGTCACATGTCACAGTCAGTCCACACCACACTCATCCTACTACAGGTCAGTCACAGTACCACACAGGTCAGTCACAGTACCACACGCACACTCATCCTACTACAGGTCAGTCACAGTACCTACACAGACACTCATCCTACTACAGGTCAGTCACAGTACCACATGACACTCATCCTACTACAGGTCAGTCACAGTAGTACCACACACACTCATCCTACTACAGGTCAGTCACAGTACCACACGACACTCATCCTACTACAGGTCAGTCACAGTACCATCACTCATCCTACTACAGCTCAGTCAGTCACAGTTCCACACGACACTCATCCTACTACAGGTCAGTCACAGTACCACACGACACTCATCCTACTACAGGTCAGTCACAGTACCACACGACACTCATCCTACTACAGGTCAGTCACAGTACCACATGACACTCATCCTACTACAGGTCAGTCACAGTACCACACGACACTCATCCTACTACAGGTCAGTCACAGTACCACACGACACTCATCCTACTACAGGTCAGTCAGTACACAGTCAGTCACAGTACACGACACTCATCCTACTACAGCTCAGTCAGTCACAGTACCACACGACACTCATCCTACTACAGGTCAGTCACAGTACCACACGACACTCATCCTACTACAGGTCAGTCACAGTACCACATGACACTCATCCTACTACAGGTCAGTCACAGTACCACACGACACTCATCCTACTACAGGTCAGTCACAGTACTACATGACACTCATCCTACTACAGGTCAGTCACAGTACCACACACAGTACACTCATCCTACTACAGGTCAGTCACAGTACCACACGACACTCATCCTACTACAGGTCAGTCACAGTACCACATGACACTCATCCTACTACAGGTCAGTCACAGTACCACACGACACTCATCCTACTACAGGTCAGTCACAGTACCACACGACACTCATCCTACTACAGGTCAGTCACAGTACCACACGACACTCATCCTACTACAGGTCAGTCACAGTACCACACGACACTCATCCTACTACAGGTCAGTCACAGTACCACACGACACTCATCCTACTACAGGTCAGTCACAGTACCACATGACACTCATCCTACTACAGGTCAGTCACAGTACCACACGACACTCATCCTACTACAGGTCAGTCACAGTACCACACGACACTCATCCTACTACAGGTCAGTCACAGTACCACACGACACTCATCCTACTACAGGTCAGTCACAGTACCACACGACACTCATCCTACTACAGGTCAGTCACAGTACCACACACACTCATCCTACTACAGGTCAGTCACAGTACCACACGACACTCATCCTACTACAGGTCAGTCACAGTACCACACGACACTCATCCTACTACAGGTCAGTCACAGTACCACACGACACTCATCCTACTACAGGTCAGTCACAGTACCACACGACACTCATCCTACTACAGGTCAGTCACAGTACCACACGACACTCATCCTACTACAGGTCAGTCACAGTACCACACGACACTCATCCTACTACAGGTCAGTCACAGTACCACACGACACTCATCCTACTACAGGTCAGTCACAGTACCACATGACACTCATCCTACTACAGGTCAGTCACAGTACCACACGACACTCATCCTACTACAGGTCAGTCACAGTACCACACGACACTCATCCTACTACAGGTCAGTCACAGTACCACACGACACTCATCCTACTACAGGTCAGTCACAGTACCACATGACACTCATCCTACTACAGGTCAGTCACAGTACCACACGACACTCATCCTACTACAGGTCAGTCACAGTACTACATGACACTCATCCTACTACAGGTCAGTCACAGTACCACACGACACTCATCCTACTACAGGTCAGTCACAGTACCACACGACACTCATCCTACTACAGGTCAGTCACAGTACCACACGACACTCATCCTACTACAGGTCAGTCACAGTACCACACGACACTCATCCTACTACAGGTCAGTCACAGTACCACACGACACTCATCCTACTACAGGTCAGTCACAGTACCACACGACACTCATCCTACTACAGGTCAGTCACAGTACCACACTACAGGTCAGTCACACTCATCCTACTACAGGTCAGTCACAGTACCACACGACACTCATCCTACTACAGGTCAGTCACAGTACCACACAACACTCATCCTACTACAGGTCAGTCACAGTACCACACAGTACCACACGACACTCATCCTACTACAGGTCAGTCACAGTACCACACGACACTCATCCTACTACAGGTCAGTCACAGTACCTAACAACACTCATCCTACTACAGGTCAGTCACAGTACCACACGACACTCATCCTACTACAGGTCAGTCACAGTACCACACAACACTCATCCTACTACAGGTCAGTCACAGTACCACACGACACTCATCCTACTACAGGTCAGTCACAGTACCACACGACACTCATCCTACTACAGGTCAGTCACAGTACCACACGACACTCATCCTACTACAGGTCAGTCACAGTACCACACGACACTCATCCTACTACAGGTCAGTCACAGTACCACACGACACTCATCCTACTACAGGTCAGTTGCAGTACCACACGACACTCATCCTACTACAGGTCAGTCGCAGTACCACATGACACTCATCCTACTACAGGTCAGTCGCAGTACCACATGACACTCATCCTACTACAGGTCAGTCCCAGTATCACATGACACTCATCCTACTACAGGTCAGTCACAGTACCACACCACACTCATCCTACTACAGGTCAGTCACAGTACCACACGACACTCATCCTACTACAGGTCAGTCAAAGTACCGCACGACACTCATCCTACTACAGGTCAGTCACAGTACTACATGACGCTTATCCTACTACAGCTCAGTCAGTCACAGTTCCACACGACATTCATCCTACTACATGTCAGTCACAGTACCACACGACACTCATCCTACTACAGGTCAGTCACAGTACCTAACAACACTCATCCTACTACAGGTCAGTCACAGTACTACATGACACTTATCCTACTACAGGTCAGTCGCAGTACCACACGACACTCCTTCTACTACAGGTCAGTTGCAGTACCACAAGACACTCATCCTACTACAGCTCAGTCGCAGTACCACACCACACTCACCCTACTACAGGTCAGTCACAGTACCACACGCCACTCATCCTACTACAGGTCAGTCACAGTACCACACGACACTCATCCTACTACAGGTCAGTCACAGTACCACACGACACTCATCCTACTACAGGTCAGTCAGTCACAGTACCACACGACACTCATCCTACTACAGGTCAGTCATAGTACCACACGACACTGATCCTACAACAGGTCAGTCGCAGTACCACACGACACTCCTTCTACTACAGGTCAGTCACAGTACCACAGGACACTCATCCTACTACAGGTCAGTCGCAGTACCACAAGACACTCATCCTACTACAGGTCAGTTGCAGTACCACACATCACTCACCCTACTACAGGTCAGTTGCAGTACCACACATCACTCACCCTACTACAGGTCAGTCGCAGTACTACATGACACTCATCCTACTACAGGTCAGTCCCAGTATCACATGACACTCATCCTACTACAGGTCAGTCCCAGTATCACATGACACTCATCCTACTACAGGTCAGTCACAGTACTACATGACACTCATCCTACTACAGGTCAGTCACAGTACCACACGACACTCATCCTACTACAGGTCAGTCACAGTACCACACGACACCCATCCTACTACAGGTCAGTCACAGTACCACACGACACTCATCCTACTACAGGTCAGTCACAGTACCACATGACACTCATCAATACTACAGGTCAGTCACATTACCACACGACACTCATCCTACTTCAGGTCAGTCAGTCACAGTACCACATGACACTCATCCTTCTACAGGTCAGTCACAGTACCATACGACACTCATCCTACTACAGTTCAGTCACAGTACACTGCCTCGGCTGGTGGTATTGAAGGTATCCATGTCCAAACTCTATCTCACTCTAAATCCTTTCTGCATCCTCTTTCCCCCCACACTTTTCCCTCCCTCAGGTACATAAATAAGTCGGTAGAGGAGCTGGATGAGGAGGTGGAGTATGACATCGATGAAGAGGACTACATCTGGCTGGACATCATGAATGACAAGCGACGTAGTGACGGGGTGACGCCCATCCCCCAGGAGGTGTTTGAATACCTCATGGACCGGCTGGAGAAGGAGTCCTACTTCGAGAGCCACAACAAGGTGATAAACACTAGGTACACTCTGTCTCTCGCTGTGAGTGACAGCTTTTGTACCACAATATGGTAGACTACCAGTGCAGCATGTGCCACTGGCTGCTGTTAAGCTTTCTTGACTTGGACATGCATGGCTAACCTTTGTCTAACCAGCTGCTCTTAGCGAAAATGTTTTTGGAATACCTTTTCAAGCTATTAGGTTATGTTTAGAGTTTACACTTCCTCTTCCAATTCTATTGTGGGGAGGTCAAAATAATGAAAAACTATCTACCAAATATATTTATTTAAAAATGATGATTCATTCTCCTTGCCATTATCATTCACTTGATGATAAGACAAGACGTGAACACGTTTGCCTGGGCAAGAAAAGGTTGAAGACCTAAATGGTTATCCCCTTTTCTTCTCCCCCTTTTCCATTCTCTCCCAGATGGACCCTAGCGCCCTGATCGATGAAGATGCCGTCTGCTGCATCTGTAACGACGGCGAGTGTCAGAATAGCAACGTGATCCTGTTCTGTGACATGTGTAACCTGGCCGTACACCAGGAGTGTTATGGTGTGCCCTACATCCCTGAGGGCCAGTGGCTGTGTCGGCGCTGCCTGCAGTCCCCTAGCCGGGCCGTTGACTGTGCCCTATGCCCCAACAAGGGTGGAGCTTTCAAACAGACGGATGACGCACGCTGGGCCCATGTGGTGTGTGCCCTCTGGATCCCTGAGGTGAGAGTGTGTGCGAGGGTAATAATGTTTGTGAGGGTAGGAGTGTGTGCAAGGTAGTTATTTGTTTTTTAAACAACTAATTGACCAACGTCTGTTCAATGATTTGAATTCCATTTAATTCAGTTTTGTGAGCTCAATGCGCAGTTTCTCTAGAGATAAATCAGCTCAAGCCCGAACTGTGCGATGTCGTAGGGAGTTGTAGTTTCCAACAGGCCAATATTCAACATAATTACCACGTTTTCTGTACTAAACTAACTACAATGACCATAATCCGTTGCGCGCCTGCTTATCCGGTCTGTGTGGGGAGTAAACAGAGAGGGAGAGAAGAGACAGAAGAACACACAATCGAGAGGGATAGAGAGCACTTGCTTGGTGAGGTATCCTTACCTGAAAATACATGATCTATGTGACTGATGGTTGGTATTTAGCAGTCATAAAAGTTTGCCTTATTTACTTTGAAGAACTACTACAACAAAAAAATCTGACAGCATAAGCAGTAGCTTTATAATAATGAGATGACTTGGAATGAAATAATAAAGTAATCAAATAAAACAAATGTAATATACACAACTGAAATATTTTACTGAAGTACTGTGAATACATTATGGTTAAGTGGTAAGCTGTAATGGGCAGTCATGGTACTTTTATTCATTGTTTTATTCTGTGTCACAGCATTCAGCTCACATAATGCATACATTTAATGTTTGTTTTTTTGGGGGGGTCAAAATGACCTTAAAAGCACTAATTTCTGAGCACTAGTTCAAGAGTAGGAGTGTATGTGTGAATGCTGTGCTTGAGCTGTGAGCTGTGTATTGACAAACCGTATGATAGTTTTGATGCTGTGCATGTCTGCATCTAGTCTGTCCTGTTGACAATCCTGTTGCAATGACCCCTTTTCACCCCTTTTTCTCTCTCCCCAAGGTGTGTTTTGCCAACACTGTCTTCCTGGAGCCCATCGACAGCATCGAACACATCCCCCCGGCGCGATGGAAGCTCACTTGCTACATCTGCAAGCAGCGCGGCTCAGGTGCCTGCATCCAGTGCCACAAGGCCAACTGCTACACAGCCTTCCACGTCACCTGCGCCCAGCAGGCCGGCCTCTATATGAAGATGGAGCCTGTCAGGGAGACCGGTGCCAACGGCACCTCCTTCAGCGTTCGCAAGACCGCGTATTGCGACATCCACACCCCACCCGGCTCTGCACGCCCCATCGGAGGGGCGGGAGGGACTAGCATGGGCTCCTCCCACAGCGAGGGCGAGCTGGAGGAGGACGATGAGCCCAGTATAGGTCACGATGACGACTCCAAGGGCTGGAGCTCAGAGCGGGCCAAGAGGACCAAAGCCAAGTCCAGACTGAAGATGAAGAGAGCCAGGAAGATACTGGCTGAGAAGAGGAACGCTACGCCTGTGGTGTCTGTGCCCTGTATACCCCCACACAGGTACACACAGTGTATGCACACACACTCACTGCAAATATAAAGGCATTACAGATTCAGACATCACATACTCTCCCAGTCTCTTCAGTCCTACCATCTCCCCTGTGTGTTCCTCCCCAGGCTCAGTAAGATCACCAATAACCTGACAGTGCCCAGGAAAAGCCAGTTTATGCAGCGACTGCATAGCTACTGGACCCTGAAGAGGCAGAGCCGGAATGGTGTCCCTCTGCTGCGACGGCTCCAGACCCACCTGCAGTCGCAACGCAACACAGAGCAGCTACATCCACAGGCGCCAGAGTCACAGGTTACCATGGTAACCACCACACCGTCTCTGTTTGGTGGTGTTATCTCAGCGGTAGGGAGAATACTACTGGAAGCTCTGCATGTGTTTGGACTGATATGTGTGTGTGAGAGAGAGTTATGTAAATGAGAGAGTAGTTTGATTCTGCTGTAATGGTGTGTGTGCTGCTGTATCCTGATTAACTGTGTTACACTGCCAAACGAACCAGTTTGTGTGTGTGTCTGTTTATTTTGAGTGTGCGTTACATTACAAATGTGTGTGTGTGTGTTGGTGCCCCAGAGGGACAGTGAGGAGAATAACTTGGCTCTGAAGGAGCAGCTGAAAGCATGGCAGAGACTGAGACATGACCTGGAGAGAGCCAGACTACTGGTGGAGCTCATCCGCAAGAGAGAGAAACTTAAGAGGGAGACAGTGAGACACACACACACACACTCCTCACATCCACACTTCAAGCGCACATTTGTATATTGACACACAAACTTGACATCTGGCAGTTTGCACAGTGAGCAGTTTTTTTTACAGTGTGTGTGGAATGTGTAGATCAAGGTACAGCAGATGGCACTAGAGATGCAGCTAACTCCCTTCCTGGTCCTACTGAGGAACACCCTGGAGCAACTACAGGAGAGAGACACCAGCAACTTCTTCACTGAGCCTGTCCCTCTGGCTGAGGTAACGCACATAAACGTTATTTGCACACACAGTGGCTGGAGGGCTTTAACCCTGACCTCTTTTTCTCCTCAGGTGCCAGACTACCTGGACCACATCGAGAGGCCTATGGACTTCCAGACCATGTGGAATCTACTTGAGTCTCACTGCTACCTCAGTTTCGAGGCTTTCGAGGCAGACTTTGGCCTCATTGTCAACAATTGTCTCAAATACAACGCCAAGGAAACTGTATTCTACCGCGCCGCTCTGCGCCTCCGGGAGATGGGCGGGGCCGTGATCAGAACCGCCCGCAGACAGGCTGAGCGAATTGGCTTGGACTATGACACAGGCATGCACCTCCCCCGAGAGCCCAGCCCTGACAGCCAGCGTGACAGAGAGCGAGACCGAGAGAGGGAGCGGGAGAGAGAAAGGGACAGGGAGCGAGAACGAGAGAGGGACCGAGACGGAGACAGGCCGCTCTCTTCCAATGAGGAGGGTGAGTGGCTTGGAGTCCTGTTTTACCACCAGCTTTTCTACTTCCGCCTCTCCCCCTTTCTCCTTTTCCTTCAGTTGCACTCTTCCAATTAAGTTATTATGTTGCTGTATAGCCATTTGGGATTCTGTACTTGCGTTAAATCTCTCTCTGTCTCTTAGACCTGCTCTTATCAGAGAACCGGCGACGGCTGCCATTGGAGGAGCAGCTGTGTTTTTTGCAGGCGCGCTTTGATGAGGTCAGCTCGGGGAAGCACAGCATCGGTCGGTCGCGGCGGGCCAAAGCCCTGAGGAAAGAGATGACGGTCATCAAGAGGAAACTGGCACACCAGAGAGAGGGGGGTTCGTGCATGGGGGGCAGGGACTCAGGGGACAGGGGACCATCTCTCCCCCATCACCCTTCCTCCACGGGACGCCATGACGAGGGGGAGGAGAGCAGCAGTCAGGAGATCAGTGGCAAGGGTGAGACTGAGGGTATATCTAAACTAACTCACAGTAAATATACTCTATGCATTCATATGAATGCATGAATAACTGTTCATAACTATCTCACACTGGCCTAACCCTACCATACTGGTAATTAATTCCCAACTCTCCTTTTACGAAGGAGGTATATATGATATACTGTACTTCCATTTGCTCTTCCTCGTTCTCTCTGTAGATCTAAGTGCATCGTCTTCGGCTCTAGCTCCAGAGGTGGGACGTCGTACCTCTGTCCTCTTCTCCAAGAAGAACCCCAAAATGTCCGGACCCCCCAAGAGGCCGGGCCGCCCCCCTAAGAACAGAGACGCGGGGGTAAGCCCTAGTCCGATTGGTCCCCCCCAACTGCCCCTTCTGTCTCCCCCTCGGCAGAGGAAGAGACCCCGCAGCCCTCACAGCAGCTCCAGCTCCGAGAGTGACAGTGACGACCTCCTTCCGAGTGAGTAACACACACACAATCACACACGCACAATCACACTTCTTACATTGTTATATTGTCATTGCTTGTGTTTTTGAAGTTATGACAGTCAGTCTAGTAACTGTAATGGTTATGACTCTGTCTCCTAGGTCTGCCCACTAACGGTTTTGTTGGGGGCAACCAGCCGGTGACAGAGAGTTTTCGGGTGTACAGGAATGAGAGGAGCCTCCCTCGATCCAGCTCTGACTCTGAATCCACCACTAGCAGCAGCAGCAGCGCTGCCTCTGACAGAACCAGGTAATTATAATCCACACACAATGGCATTCATACACAGTCACATAGTCAAACACAACTGAACTTTCAATGATACACACATTTTGGTTTAGGATGAATAAATTACTATTTTATTCTCTTTCTCTCTCTCTCAGTACCACTCCGTCTAAGCAGGGCCGGGGGAAGCAGTCGTTCCCTCGTTCCGCCTTCCAAGAGGACAGTAGTGAGGAGACATCAGGGACAGAGAATGACTCCTACTCTGTGGGAGGGTCACGCAGTGTCTCACACTGTGAGTGACACACTACACACACACACGTATAGGCATGCACTTATCTTCATCTGTCGCTCTACCTCTCCGTTTCCCAAAGTGTGTGTGTGTTTAGGAGGTGAAAATAGTGTTTTGCGTGTTTCTGTGCTAAAAAAATCACCTTTTTGGGCCCTCAAACAGGGATGCAAACTTGTATGTATGTGATTCTGATGTATCGTGTGTTTCTCTCAGTAGGGTGGGGCCGGGGCCGATCAGGTTGTAGGATGCCATCAGATGACTACTCTTCCCTTGATGCTCTGGACCTGGTGTGGGCCAAGTGTAGAGGCTACCCTTCATACCCTGCTCTGGTAATCCTGCAATGGGATGGACACACACATTAGGATAAACCATGGTTTAAATTTCTGTTCGGCCACAAAGAGGCACAACATCATATTTCTCACACCATATTAATTTAACCCCTTTATCGTGGTATCAAATTGGTAGTTACAGTCTTGTCTCAACTCTGCAACTCCCGTACGGACACGGGAGAGGCAAATGTCGAGAGCCGTGCTCCGAAACACAACCCAACCAAGCCGCACTGCTTCTTGACACAATGCCCCCTTAACCCGGAAGCCAGCCGCACCAATGTGTCGGAGGAAACACCGTACACCTGGCGACCGTGTCAGCGTGCATGCGCCCGGCCCGCCACAGGAGTCACTAGTGCGCGATGGGAAAAGGACATCCCTGCCTGCCAAACCCTCCCCTAACCCGGACGACACTTGGCCAATTGTGCACCGCCCAATGGGTATCCCGGTCGCGGCCGGCTGCGACAGAGCCTGGACTCGTACCCAGAATCTCAAGTGGCACAGCTAGCACTGCGATGCGGTGTCTTAGACCAGTGCGCCATTCGGGAGGCCCCTTCGCACCATATTCATGAAACTATCATATATCTACCTCTAACCCTCCTCTTCCCCCCTTTAGATCATAGATCCTAAGATGCCCAGGGAGGGGGTATTCCACCGAGGGGTCCCCATCCCCGTGCCCCCCCTGGAAGTCCTGAAGCTGGGGGAACAGATGACCCAGGAGGCCCGGGAACACCTCTTCCTGGTTCTCTTCTTCGACAACAAGAGAACCTGGTCAGTACACTATTTCTTCTCTTGATACTGTCTCTCTTTCTGTTATCTGTGTTTGTTTTTTCTCTCTCTTTCTCTCTTTGTTCCTACACATTTTCCGCTTTCTCACTCCACTCAAACCTCTATCCCTCTCACACTCTGGTAGAAAAGTGGTGATTTGGAGGCCTCCCTTCTACAGCTCAGGTTCTTACTCAGTAGAGGCAGCGGAAAACCCAGAATCAGAGTGTATCAGCAAACCTCTGGCTGTAGTCAACAACGTGCAGCTCAGCAGCTTTTCACTAAAGCATGTCAAATGGCTGTCTTCAAGTAGTACAAGAACAAAGGGAACTTTTCTTGACATATAAATGCAAGAAAGCAAAAAAAGCCATCGCTTGTCAGCTGAAGTGGGTCAGGAGTGGTTGATGAGGATGCTTTGCATGAGAACAATGAGAGAAAAAAAACATTGTTTTAGGTCACAGCTCACACAGTAGTTACTATTATGTCTGCAGAAGCTTACTACCCTGTACTGTATGTCCCTGTGTGTGTTTCTGACCATGTCTGTAGGCAGTGGCTGCCGCGCTCTAAGCTTGTTCCTCTGGGGGTGGACCAGGAGCTGGACAAGGAGAAGATGCTTGAGGGAAGGAAGTCCAACATCCGCAAGTCAGTGCAGGTGGCCTACCACCGTGCCATGCAGCACCGCAACAAGGTCCAGGGAGACCCCAGCAGTGACACCAGCGACAGCGACTGAGCACACTGGCCGTCTTTGCTGGCCTCCCGTTGTATTGATAGGGTATTATTTTCAGGTCTGTGTGTTGATTGATATACCCTGTGGCCTTGGAGAGCCATACCCCAGCACACAGTAGAATCAGTGTGCCGGTGTAACCTATTGGAAAGCACATGCAACATTCTCTCTCTCTCTCTCGTTCGTTCGTACATACGTACGTACTTTGTTGACACACACAGTGGTATTTAATCTGAGATGTAAAATATGTATTTAAGAGAATTGAAACAAAAAGGGTATTAAGAGGATGGAAGACAATGCTATGCCCAGAATCATGATGGAAAATTGTCCTTGTATGTGGTTGATATGAGTGTTTACCAGCTCCTGAAAAACAGGATCTGCAAACAGAGGGTTGTATTACACAAATATGCGCATACACACTTGTATACAGTCAGGTCCAAAGTGATTGCCACCCTTGATAAAGATTAGCAAAAAAGACTGTATAAAATAAATAATACAAATACTCTGCTATATTGTATGCAAAAATTGTTATTTTATACTAATACAATTCCTCAGAGAAAGAGATTTTGATGGTGGGGGTAAAAAGTATTGGCACCCCTATTTTCAATTCCTGACCTTATGAGGATAATGGCACTGAGCCTTTAGAAAAAGTGTTTTATGAGATTGAAGAACACATTGGGAGAGATCTTATTTTATGTTCAATTGACATATTCTTTGTGGCTTTTGATGTGTGCTTGGGGTTATTGTCTTGCTGGAAGATTCACTTGCGGCCAAGTTTCAGCCTCCAGAGGCAACCAGGTTTTTGGCTAAAATGTCCTAGTACTGGGTAAATTTGACCGTAACAAGGGCCCCAGGACCAGTGGAAGCAAAATCGCCCCATACATTCGAAGATCCACCACCATATTTGACAGTAGGTATGGGGTTCTATTTTACTCATCTTTATCAAGGGTGCCAATCATTTTGAACCTGACTACATTCAAACAGGGAAATGCATACACACTCACACAAAGCTCTTCTCATAGGAAAATATACACATCCACACACCCCATTGTGTGCACTTATGGATGGTTTGACAGTACCACTGGTCCAGCAACCCCACTGCCGCCGCCCCCTCTTACCCCATGTCCAATCACGGCCCAATGGAGCACGGGGTTGGATGGCATGGCCAATCAACTGAGCAAAGCATCTTCCTGCTATTTATTCCGTCTCCCAAGGACCTCCAGTCTTCTCTCCACTAGTCTAACTGACCGTCTTCACAACATTGCATTGTGCAGTCGTTTCCTCTACTCTTCCGTATATATATTTTTTTGTCGCCTCTGTTTACATCTCTTTTTGTTCTTGTCTGTTGTACAATTCTGGCTGCTGGTGAATAATGAGGACTAATGTGGATATGATAAAACACGCCAGCCTCACTGTCTGTTCTAGTCTCAGGCCAATGGCTTTAGAACTTTTATATATACAGATTACATAAGATAGAAGTTTAATAAAATAATTGAGTTTTGTACACCCTTGTTCTGGTCTGCTCTCTTTTCCCTGTTAATGTGTATGTCTGTGTATGTGTGTACAACATTGCTGCATTTCCCTGTTAAGTTCCAAAGTTCTCTCAATCAAAATATTTTAGCAGAAGGCAGCGATCACATCTAATCACATTTAATTACACGAGTACATACTTGACATTATACAAACAGTGGTGAACAGCAGGACCAGAGGGGTGTACGACAAAGCAGGATCAATGTGTTAGCCAGCTAACTATGATAAACAACCAGAAATAACTAGATTTTCTGGTTCATTAAGAACGATAAAGTTATGTTTTTGAATCAATTAGACCAAGCCCCTTTTAAGCTTGTTATTTCATTATATTTAGGCAAGTTAGCGGACTAACACCTTGATCCTGATTGTAGTATACCCCTCTGGGCTCTTATCTTGCTCCTCAACCTTCATTTCCCTGTTGTAAGCAGGAAGTTAGAACATGTGGAATATACCCCTGTGTGTTCTTCAATAGCCCTGTTCTTCCCTTCAGTGATTCTCAACCAGGATCATTAATGAGTGAGTGTACTTACCGCCATGCTTGACCTCCATCTCTAAATCTGACTGCCTTGTCACTCTCACACACTGACAACAAAACCATCTTCCTGCGGCCATTTGTGGGGGTGTTGAGTGAGGTGGTATGAACAGGGTGTGTCAGGTGTTGAAATTGGACACAGTCAATGCTCTCTGGTGGCTTATTTTTCATCATGACTCCTGTCTGCAGAAGGAGGGTGTAACTGCCAGGACACAAAGACAACACTCCGGTTCTGCAGGTTCCTAATCATGAAACCTAGATCCATCATAGGCCTACAGGACATACACACTGACAAGGTCTCATTTCACAAACGCACTTACTACTCTTACACATAATTACTGATTTATGTTGTGACACTATCAACTCCTGGTTACCCTCTTGAAAACAGTAGATCCTGTGAGTTATGTGAGACAATGTGTTTTGTCACTGTGGGGAAGGGCAATGTAGAAAAATATATATTGAGTAAACATGCAACAACATGGTGGGCCCTGATGGTGAGAATTTCATGAATAGCAATGCTGGGGTGAATTTGATAAGAGACTGCATCTGTGAAGACAGATGACCCACTCTTCTAAAGATCTTTGTTTTCTGCAATAAATCCCCCACCCATGTTTACAGTCATAGGGAGGATGAGTGGGAGCTGGAAGAACTGATATCACCCAGTGGTTTGGTCAGAGAACAGGTGAGATGTGTCGACACTGATGTTTTTCTTCAGTTGACAGTTCATGAGTTCTTTGATATCTCTCTATGATCTCTCTAAGCAAACCCTGCTACTGTTTCCACAACAGTTCTCTCTGTACTATACCTAATTGTACACAATGTGTGTGTGTGTGTGTGTGTGTGTGTGTGTGTGTGTGTGTGTGTGCGTGTGTGCGTGCGTGCGTGCGTGCGTGCGTGCGTGAGTGAGTGGATGAGGTCTCATTTGTTGAGGTGGATGTTGAGGTAGTTGTGCCTCCAGAAAGTATTCATACCCCTTGACTTATTCCACATTAAATTACTACACAATAATTCCACAACATTTTTGTTGTGCCTGAATTGCAAATGGATTCAATTGTTGTTGTTTTCTCTCACCCATACACATACAATAACCCATAATGACAAAGTGAAAACCTGGCTTTAGAAATGTTAGCAAATTTAGTGAAAAAGAAATACAGATATATCTCATTTACATACTGTAAGTATTCACACCCTTTAGTCAATACATGTTAGAATCACCTTTGGGAGCGATTACAGCTGTCTTTCTGGATAAGTCTAAGAGCTTCATACACCTGTGCAACATTTGTCCATTATTATTTTCAAAATTCTTGAAGCTCTGTCAAATTGGTTGTTGCCATAGATTTTTAAGTAGATTTAAGTCAAAACTGTAACTTGGCCACTCAGGAACCTTCACTGTCTTCTCCAGTGTATATATGGCCTTGTGTTTTAGGTTTTCTTTTTATCCCCCCCAAAAACTCCCTAGTTCTTGCCAAATACAAGCATACCCATAACATGATGCAGCCACCAACATGCTTGAAAATATGAAGAGTGGCCTCCCAGTCTAAGGCACTGCATCGCAGTGCTAGAGGCGTCACAACAGACCCGGGTTCGATCTCGGGCTGTATCACAACTGGCTGTAATCGGGAGTCCCATAGGGTGGCGCACAATTGGCCCCATGTCGTCCGGGTTAGGGGAGGGTTTTGCCGGGCGGGGGCTTTAATTCGCTCATTGCGCTCTAGCGACTCCTTGTGTTGGGCCGGGCCCTTCCAGGCTGCCCTCGGTTGTCAGGTGAACAGTGTTTCCTCCAACACATTAGTGCAGCTGGCTTCCGGGTTAAGCGGGTGGGTGTTAAGAAGCACAGTTTGGCGGGTCATGTTTCAGAGGTCGCATGACTTGACCTTCGCCTCCCAAGCCCATATAAATATATATATTTTCAAAAATATGAAGAGTGGTACTCAGTGATGCTTTGGATTTGCCCCAAACATATTTTTATTTCATTTTATATTTATTTATATATATTTTTAAAGTAGATCAGCTTTAATATTGTTACTTCCATCAATGTAATTGTCTGCATCACTGTAATGATGTGCGCTGAGTGTCGGGAAGCAAGTTCAGGGAGTGAGTGATTTAATCAATAAACGAAACATAATACAAAACCAGAAACATGAAAAATGTACAGACATGAAACAGAAACAATAACGTCTGGGGAAGGAACCAAAGGGAGTGACATATATAGGGAAGGTAATCAAGGAGGTGATGGAGTCCAGTTGAGTGTCATGAGGCGCTGGTGCGCTTGATGATGGTGACAGGTGTGTGGGATAATCAGCAGCCTGATGACCTAGAGGCCTGAGAGGGAGCACACGTGACATTCACTTCCAATCCTCCATATATTTTCTGGCAAATATATATATACATACATACACATATAAATACATACATACAAATACATATACACATATTTTTTTATTAGATATTGCCTTTATTACCCTCCAACCCTCCCCCAATTGGAGCAAACTAGTGAACACTTAGGCCTTTATTTCCAGCTTAAACATACTATATGCATTTGATGGACACAGTCTATTTTACAATAGTTTGTTTTTAACCCTCTACCTATCCCATATATTTATGATGTACATCCAGTTTGATTCTATTGATTCTATTCTATCTAGTTCTATTTGCCGTATCTTTCAAACTGTGCTCTTTCAAAAAAGTTAACCTATATACAGGTACGTTTTACAGCATTAGTTACATTAGTTATCTTGTTTTTAGTCCCGACCTTCAGCTCCATTAAACCCTTCTCATCTATCGCTTAACACCATCCATATTGGATTTCTATTTGCCATATACTCCCAGATGCTGGGAGACGAGAAACAAGTACAGGGAGTGAACATTTAATAAATAACAGACAGCGTCTGGACAGGGGGGAACAAAACGGCATTAATGCAGACACAGGGAAGAAACTGAGGAAGTGACAGATAAAGGGGAGGCAATCAATAAAGTAATAGTCCAGGTGAGTCCCGTGAAGTGCTATAGTGCGCATAACGATGGTGACAGGTGTGTGTAATAATGGGCCGCCTGGCGCACTCGAGCACCAGAGAGGGGGAGCGGGTGCAGGCATGACAGGTCTAATGATTCTGCCTCTTCGCAGCAAAATCTGCAGAGCTGGGAAGGTTGTATCCCTCATATAAATAACATTATGTTTTGAACAATTTCACGTTTTGAATCCGGCGTCGTTTTGCATATCAGTTCATAAACCATGTGCCATGGAATCGGTACGTCAAAAATCTCTATCCACCTATTTTGCAATATATATGGCACAGCTGTCAATATTTTGGTTGTTACATTTTTTGGGTTGTTAATTGGATAGAGCAGACATGTCCATATGTTTTAGTTCGCTGCATGTATGACATATCTCCACCAGTCGTATTTATGATATCATTTACGAAGATTATATATATTTTTTTTAACATTAAAAAAAAAATGCTTTTTTAACAATTAGTATATTTGAGTTTAACCACAATATTAATGTATTTATTTTGGGATATCCGTCTCATTTGTAAACCACATGGTAAAATAAAAGTAGTATTTTTTTGTAATCCAATACGTAATATAGTACACTATAATTTGGTTGTAATCCAGAGAGGTTAGAATAATTATCTAGATCCTCTATGAGGCTGTGGAGGGATCCAAGTTGTGGATTTAAAAGAACATGGATCATCAGCGTACAATGACACCTTTGTTTTTAAGCCCTGTATTTCTAGTCTCTTGATATTATTGTTGGATCTGATTTTAATAGCTAACATTTCGATGGTTATAATAAATAGATATGCCAATAGTGGACAACCTTGTTTTACTCCTCTTGACAGTTTAAAACTTTCTGAGATGTAGCCATTATTTGCTATTTTACACCTAGGGTTACTATACACGATTTTAATCCATTTTATAAGAGATTCTCCAAAATTGAAATGTTCAAGGCATTTATATATAAACCCCAGTCGTACTTTATCAAAAGCCTTTTCAAAGTCCGCTATGAATAGCAGGCCTGGTTTACCAATAGTGTTCTATTGTTTCCAGTACTTGTCTTATATTATCTCTCATGTATCATCCATGTAAAAAACCTGTCTGATTAGAATGAACAATACCTTTTTAATTCTACGTGCTATACATTTTGCAATAATTTTTGCATCACAACAACACTAACTTACTCTGAGCCTCTATGGTACAGTTTTTATTGCCATCTACTGTATCTGTTCTGTTAGACCTTATTTTCCCCTTGTTAGTATGGACTCCTTTGACTTAAATTGCTTTTGTTTTATAGATGAGTACTGAATTGCATGGCCCATACAATAATCGGATTTGCTGTACCTATGTTGTCGTAAAAATGATGTTAGAAATTCCTCTGTCCTAGTTAAAAACATGTTATCATCCAATAGGCTTTGATTAAATGTCCAATATCCTTGCCCACGTGGAAATGAAGTACCAGTCATGTATATGCCAATTATCTGATGGTCTGACCGCATTCTATCCCCTATCAGCACTTCTTTCACTTTTGGTGCCAGAGAGAATGACATAAGAAAGTAGTCAAGACGACTAGCTTGATTGAGCCTCCACCATGTATATCTCACTAGGTCAGGAAATTAAACCTCCATGTATATATCACTAGGTCAGGATATTAAACCTCCACCATGTATATCTCACTAGGTCAGGATATTTAATCCTCCATATATCCACAACATTCATGATTTCCTGTATTATAATAATAGTCTTGTGTTGCTTGCAGGGTTGATCATTTATTATATATATTTTCAAAGAAGCGTGGCTCATCATTATTTGGTTCGTAAAGGTTAATGAGCCATATCTGTTCATGGTCCAATAACATATATTAAATCCTCAATCTACCATGTGGATCTGTTTGGACAATCTGCACAATCAGATCAAAATGATTGTTAATTAATATCGTCACCCCTTTTGAGTTTCTTTGCCCATGGGAGAAGTATATTTCATCCCCCCAGTCCATTTTTCACTCACCTTCATCTAAAATTGTTGAAAGAGTTTTCTGTAAACAGTAGAATGCATGTTTTGGAATATTTGTATTCTGTACAGGCTTCTTTTCACTCTATCATTTAGGTTAGTATTGTGGAGTAACTACAATGTTGTTGATCCATCCTTAGTTTTGTCTTATCACAGACATTAAACTCTCTAACTCTTTAAAGTCACCATTTGCTTCATGGTGAAATCCCTGAGCAGTTTCCTTCCTCTCCGGTGACTGAGTTAGGAAGGACAACTGTATCTTTGTAGTGACTGGGTGTATTGACACACCATCCAAAGTGTAACTAATAACTTCATCATGCTCAAAGGGATATTCAATGTCTACTTTTTAATTCTTACCCATCTACCAATAGGTGGCCTTCTTTGTGAGGCATTGGAAAATCTCCCTGGTCTTTGTAGTTGAATCAGTGTTTGAAATTCACTGCTCGACTGAGGGATGTTGCAGATAATTGTATGTGTGGGGTACAAAGATAGGATAGTTTTTCAAATAATGTTAAACACTATTATTGAACAGACTCCATGCATCTTATTATGTGACAATGTCACCCTTTCATTTGTTATTCATTTGTAAAAATGTTTTTTTTTAAATAAAATAAAAATTATACTTTGACATTATGGGTATTGTGTGTAAGCCAGTGACAATTTAATAAATGTTTAATTCAGGTTGTAACACAACAAAATGTGGAAAAAGTCAAGGGGTATAAATACTTGCTGAAGGCACTGTACGTTTGTTGATCCCTCGTAGTGTTAAGGAGATGTAAATGAGTCAGCGAGGGTAACAGGATGTCCTGTTACCTTCTTACAGGCAGAATGTGTGTATGTGTGGACGTGTTTGACTATACTTGTGGGGACCAGAAGTGTGTGTGTGTGTGCACTGACGTAGCGCAGATTGTAAAATGAATTTTCTACGTAACAGCATACTATTCAGTTAACCAATAGATATTTTATATATACAGTATTTAACAGGTAGCCTATTTATATTAGGCTACACATTGGAACCCGGACTCACTATCTGGGGTATCCGTCTCATCATTCAGAGACTGTTCACAGAAGGAGGAAAGTTACTCTCACTAGAGGAACAGTCACTACACTCTTAGAAAAAAAGGCTTCCAAAGGGATTCTTTGGCTTTTTGTATCCAAGTAGAACTCTTTTGCATTCCATATAGAAACCTCTGTGTAAAAGGTTCTACTCAAAAGGGCTTGACCTAGAACCAGAAAGGGTTCTTCAAAGATTTCTCCTATGGGAACAGCTGAAGAACCATTTTATTTTCTAAGAATGTATTCCCAAGGCCATTGCCAGGCAGTGCAGCCTTGTCTCATAGACGAGACGTAATATAGTAAATGTAAATCCGGGACACTCAAATTAGTATGTTATGGTTACATAAGACAGAAGATTTCCTGGTTGTTTAAATTGTAATAGTTAATTAATCATTTCAGTTTATGTCACAAGATAAGCAAGTATAGTGTAAAGAATTGTACCATCTAAACCGCTGTGAAATATATTTTCGATAACCACAAATATTGTATTTTCATCTGTTTGAAGTTGGTGTGCAAAACTGAAAGTAAATTATGCAAAAACTAAACTTAAGAATGGGAAGCATAGAAATAGCACACATTGAACAGATCTACCGCTTCTTAGACTTGCGTTCAATGAGAATGAGAGATCTATAATGCACATTTCTATGTGAATTTGGTCAGGTCTCCTATTGGGGAATAATCAGAATTAGTTGGTAACATAGGTAAGATGTTTTATATTTATTATATGTTTGTGAGTTACTTCTCATCAGAATGTCTATTTTTGTATAATACTGTGGGCCGGTTGCAGTTCTGTTCTCTGTCATGGGGTAAGTTATTTGGGCCGCAGAGAGGGGAGGGGTCAAGATTGTCTTCATATGTAAACATATCTTTTAAATCAATTATCTCTTGGCTCCACAATGTCTGTGTGCCAGTCAATGTGTCTCTGTGATCTTGTCAAGGAGGGGGTATTTGATATATGCCTGTTGATAGGTTTTGTTTTATGGTTCTGAGAGCGAGAAAAGAACATAGACAAAGCTGAACGATAATTTATGGCCAATGCTGTCTGGCTATGTGTGTCTTTGTTATAAAGGATCTCAGTTGCAATGTGTAAGGACTCTCAGAGAATTCATTGATAGACACTGAATTGATCTGAGAGTCACAGGGTTGTGATGGAGCTCATATAATTAAAGATGGACTTTATGATAACTCTGACTTGTGCGTGGTTTGCTCTCATGATTTGGTAAATACAGGAAATTTCCACGACACTCCTAAAAAGTTATATATTACAGCGTTAAAGCAAAAACGAAAGTAGGATGGTTGGTCAGGGTGGATGGGTACGTATTTAAATGCTAATTAGGTTGCGTCTTCAAATCTCATCACCAAAAACTTTAGAATTTTAGCTAATTAGCAACGTTGCAACTACTTACTACTTTTTAGCTACTTTGCAACTACTTAGCATGTTAGCTAACCCTTCCCCAGTTTAACATAACTCCTTAACCTAGCTAAAGTTAGCGTTAGCCACCTAGCTAGCGTTAGCCACCTAGCTAACGTTAGTGACAACAAATTGAAATTCGTAACATATCATAGCATGGAGCCCCAGGCCGAGGGAGATTGACATTTATTTTGTGTTTCTTCCATTTGCGAATAATCGCACCAACTGTTGTCACCTTCTCACCAAGCTGCTTGGCGATGGTCTTGTAGCCCATTCCAGCCTTGTGTAGGTCTACAATCTTGTCCCTGACTTCCTTGGAGAGCTCTTTGGTCTTGGCCATGGTGGAGAGTTTGGAATCTGATTGATTGATTGCTTCTGTGGACAGGTGTCTTTTATACATGTAACAAACTGAGATAAGGAGCACTCCCTTTAAAAGTGTGCTCCTAATCTCAGCTCGTTACCTGTATAAAAGACACCTGGGAGCCAGAAATCTTTCTGATGGAGAGGTGGGTCAAATACTTATTTCCCTCATTAAAATGCAAATCAATTTATAACATTTCTGACATGCGTTTTTCTGGATTTTTTTGTTGTTATTCTGTCTCTCACTGTTCAAATAAACCTACCATTAAAATTATAGACTGATCATTTCTTTGTCAGTGGGAAACGTACAAAATCAGCAGCGGATCAAATACTTTTTTCCCTCACTGTAATGTACGGATTGCAGTTCATAGCATATTGTAGGAATTGCAATTCGTAACATATCATATAAAATGGATGATGGACATCCACAAATTAATACATAACATACAAAACGTAACATATGATACTAATTGTGGTGTCCCGGATTTACATTTACTATGTTACGTGGGTGGCTGCTAGTGCTAGATGCTACATAAGTAGGTCGACTAGCTTTTTGCAGTGTTTTTGTGCATCACTTGGTCTTGCCTTTTGTTTCTCCATCTTGAACAACGCACTCACTCTCCATCCAAATCTGACCTGATTCACCTAACCTTTTTTTTTTTACTGCTGCCAGCGCCGCTGAGAAATAAAGTAATTAGATGCCACTCAGTGGCCAGTTTATTGGGTACACCACCCTATTCACAAAATGGCTCGCTCCTACACATACATGGTCATGGCTTGCTATATAAAGCAGGCACACAGGCATCAAGGCATTCAGTTACTGTTCGATTGAATGTCGTATGATCGTTTGTGCTCAGAAATGTCTGGCCTCCTAGGCTTTTCACGCATGACAGTGTCTATGTTTCACAGAGAATGGTGTGACAAACCTTAAAACATCCAGTCAGCGGCAGTCCTGTGGGTTTAAACAGCTCCTTGATGAGAAGTCTAAGGAGAACGGCAAAAGAATTGTGCAAGCTAACAGGCGTACCATAAACGGGCAAATAATGGCGCAGTACAACAGTGGTGTGCAGAATGACATCTTGGAATGCACAACTGGTTGGTCTGTCACAGATGGGTTATTTCAGCAGACGACCACACCTGTTCCTTTCCTATCTAGCTAAAAACAAGAAGGAAGCGGCTCCAGTGGGCACGCAATCACCAACCGTGGACAATTTAGGAGTGAAAAACATTGCCTGATTTGACATAGCAAACAGTGGTATAAACTAACAAGGCCCGGTTCCAGTTGCGTCATGCTGATGGCAGAGTCTGTTTTTGGCGTAAACAGTATGGCCCCATCCTGCATTGTTTCAATGGTACAGGCTGGTGCCGGGGGTGTAATGGTGTGGGGAATGTTTTCCTGGTACACATTAAGTCCTTTGATACCAATTGAGCAACGTGTCCATGCCCTGAAGAATCCAGTCTGTTCCAGAGGCAAAGGGAGGTCCAACCCTCTACTAGATGGGTGTACCTAATAACCTATTGTCTGACTGACTTGCATACTACCCATGTAGATTGGACAATACAAACACTTTGCTTGCTACATGTGGAAATAATTTTAAAAAATGATTTGACATTTCAATGCTTTCTACAGTTGTGTCAAGTTGTCTGAATGTCCTTTGGGTGGTGAATTATTTTTATTCACACAGGAAACTGTTGAGCCTTAAAACCCCAGCAGCATTGCTGTTCTTGACACAAATCAGTTTGCCTCGCACCTACTTTTTTGTCATTTAGCAGACACTCTTTTCTGGAGAAACTTACAGTAGTGAATGCATTATTTTCCTACTGGTCTCTCATGGGAATTGAGCCCACAACCCTGGCGTTGCAAGTGCTATGCTCTACCAACTGAACCACACGGGACATGCACTTAAGTCTTTTGATCTTTTGTCTTGCCAACTCACCCTCTGAATTGCACACATACACAATGTCTTAATTGTCACAAGGCTTAAAACTGTTTCTTTAACCTGTCTACTCCCCTTCAACTACATTGATTGAAGTTAATTTAACAAGTGAAATCACTGTACGTGTGTGTGTGTGTGTGTGGGTGTGGGTGTGGGTGTGGTGTCCTCGAGGGTACAGAAGGGATGGAGGTAAAACGCATGAAGTCTCTTTAAGGAGGAAGTATCTGTTCAGGGTTTTTACCCTCTGTAAAACACACACACAAAGACACATAGTGAGAATTAGCACACATAATGAAACCTTGACCCAGTTAGAGAGCCCACTTACCGTCAACTACATTCAACAATTTCTGAGCATTATAGTGTGTGTGTGTGTGTGTGTGTGTGTGTGTGTGTTTGAGAGAGATATCGCACAACTGACAAACTTTCCACCACGTCTGACACATGCATACACATATACAGACAGACTTACTGTATAATAACATGAATATTACCCTATCCAAATAACCAAGGCTGTTCAAAGTCCATAACTGAATTTACACATTTCAGAGGTCCTTCCCCTAGCTTTGTAGGATGTGAATAGAGACCGTTTTGAATAGAATCCAACAATAGCAATACAATAATCGTTTTGTGGTGAAAAGGAATAGATGTGACCTGATAATAGCCTATAAACATTACGGAATCAGATATCTCACTAATCTACCGCTGTTAACGATATCTTTACACCACTGAGATGTTTTTCAGATTCGTCCTGGGTTCAAATATATGCATACTCTGAGTATTAGAGTATTTTCAAATAATATGGTCCGAATCAACTACTTCTGTTGGAAGTATTTTACCATTTAAAAAAAATGTATAGGCCTAGCATAGGCTACTATTTGAATTATTTTCAAATACTTATTTCCAAATACATTATTTCAAATACCAAGCAGACCTGGGGTAATACAATATTTGCATTTGAAAATAGAAGTTTCTGTGTATTTGAGTAAGTTCAAATTACATGCCAATATTTTCTAAGTGTTATTTTAAAATACATTCTAATATTCAACTACTTGTATTTTCAAATAAATAATATCCAAATACTTGGCCTACTTCCAAATATCTTCGAAAGTAATTGAAATACTAAAAATAGTAGGCCTCAACACTAACTGTGCAGGGGACTGCAATGTTTATGCAGCAAACATTTCCGTCCTTCCCGCAGTTAAATAAAATGTTATTTCTCAGTATACCCTGACCATTATTTCCTTACTGTTAGTTAAAGCAAAGTTCACACTCGGCAATCCAAGACGTAGAGCAGCAACAGTACTAGCTTGAACATTTGGCTAGTTCGTTTTGCATGGCCCGATGCCCCGGGAGTGGAGATTTCTCTTAAGGACCAATGGAACGGTCTAAAATGAACACACTCCGTCTAATCGGGGCACCGGGCAATACAAAACGTATTCGCCCAATGGTATACTGTGGGAGGTAACTACTGATGTAACCTGTCTGTCTGGAGTAGGCGGCTGCAGAGGTGGAGCTGTATGTTGTAAACTAGTCAGCGATTACGCACTCTCCCAAGACACAATTTAACTCGCAGGGAACTATTCGATCAGTTCTTAGGAACATACAAGAACAACATGGCACTGGAACATAACATGTTGGCCTACCTACTTTTCAGTTGTATTGAATTACATTTATTTGGTTTTGAAATGCACTCTGTAGTGTAAACATGTATGTGGACTGTCGGCCCACTGGATTTTGCGTTTCTTGGCTGCCTGAGCGTTGTTCTAGCAACATCGGATACAATGTGACTTTTCCAAGTGTCTCTGGTGTCAGTACTGATCAATGTTCACGATGAGTTGCGGAAATGAACCAGCACGTGCTGTGCTCCTGTTGTGTTTGCTGCTGCTCCTGCACGCCGCGGAGGAGAAACCACGCGCTAAACTAACTGTCACCGAGGTAAAGGAATGAATCATACCATCTTTGATGTTAATCTTCATGGAGATAATGTAACTAATAAGCAATGGAGACATTATACTCAGACTGTAGCCTATAGATAATGGAAATGATGTATTGAAAATGCATTAGGCTATGTGAACCTGATTCAATAGTCACTTCACATGTCAATAACAAACTCAACACAGCCATGCTCTGTTTCTTCTCCTTCTTCCTTTCCCTGTCCCTCCACTTTATCCATAGATTCAACACCATAATGGTAAGTGTTACTTTAGTCCATGGTCCCTTGGAGAGCTGATCTTATACACAATATGAAGAGGAACAGTTTATTTGGAATTGAGACTTCACATGGAAATTTTACTCCATATGTTGTTTTGAATGTTCTGTGGCATTTGTTTTTTCTATAGGTTCCACCTGGAACTTGGAGAGTCTTCCCCAGCTGAGTCTGTCCACCTTCCGGTTATCTCCATCACAAGGCTCCTGTTCTGCTTGTGTCCATGTCCGTGTCAGAATGAAAGCTGCAGGTAAGGCCTTGAACTCTGTCTCCCATCCACAATCAATCTCACTCTCCACATCATCCTCTTCCCCGTCAGAACCTTCTTCCAACTTACTTTTATCCAAAGTCTTCATCTCAGTCTCCCTTTCTCTGACCTTGTGTTTGTTGTCCCCCATGATGAAATTGGGGAGGGGACTATGGATTTGTCTCTGTATGTTAGTACATTAGTCACACACGATATCTCAGACACCACTGGCCTGATGTTTGATGAAACTTGGGTGAATGATGCGTCTTGTTATAGAGATCCAGCATTTACAAAATTACACTGATTGTCCAGATGGTGGCGGTATGACAAGAGATTGAAAATGCTAACTTTGTCAAGTCATGCCCCTCATCCTGTTTGACCTAAAGTCATGCAATTCGGTACATAGGTCCCTCTCCTCAGGGACCCCATAAGACTCAACATATGCAAGAACATTCATATCAACCACACAGTGGCTCTATGACGGGCACATGTTTATATCGCTTGATCTGTTTGAAATTTGGCACATATGCTCAGGAATATTAGTCTAGCCAACCCATGCGATATCTCAGACACCACTGGCCCGCTTTTGATTAAACTTGGGTGAGTGATGCATCTTGTCATTTACAAAGTTATACTGATTTGCAAAAGGGGGGGGCGCAGCATCATCCGTGGGGGGGGGGGGTGACATGTTTACTGTTGCCTTATTTGTCGATCTTTCTTCCTTAACATGACTTTCTCTTGTTCTACCTTTACTGCCACGATTCCTTAATCTGTCCTCTGTTTTTCCTCTCTAGACTTTACTGAGACACTGTCTATTACCTACCTGGAGCTGTCAACTAGTACTCACAGAATCATCTCCATAGAAAATGTCAAAAATCGCACTTTACAGGTAACAACTTCTCTTCATTCCACTGACCAGTGAATATTCCTTAGCTACCAAAGTTATCAGATGGATACAATTAAGTTCACTTTCTTACCCTCTTATCTATTAATTGTCCCCACGATGAAATCATGGAGGGGACTGTGGATCTATCTCCATCAGTTAGTGCGTTCGTACGTTAGTCACACACGATATCTGTGACGGTACTGGTCTGATTTTGATTAAACTTGGGTGAATGATGCGTCTTGCCATAGAGATCTGTCATTTACAAAATTACACTGATTTTCCAAGGGGGGCCCTGCATCATTTGTGGGGGATAACATGTTTACTGTTGCCTTGCTTTTATTTTAAGTGGAGAGGCCCGCTTCCATTCAACGGAGGAAAGACCAAAATCAAACGTTTACGTCTCCATAATATTGGCCATCAAATTTTGGTAAGATCTGATATTTTCATGCGCGCACACATTAAAACAGGTGAACGTGTGTTTCTGATTATGGTGCTGTGTCTCTGCTGCCCACCAGTGGGAGTTGGTGTATGACTGTTTCCCGGCCGATGCAGGGCGACAAGTGTATGTGTCTTTGTCCTCCAAACCAAAGAGAGAAGACAGGTACATCGTACAAGACATCTGTCCAGGTAATGAATCTCAAAACCTAACCTTCCACATCCATCACTTTTCCCCTTCCCTCATGTGATCAAAATGACGTAATAATGTATTACATTTCTATAGTCATTTTGCATACTATGACTCTCTGTCTGTGGTGATTCAGATCCAGTGCCGGAGTTTGACCTGTTTGTTGATGAGCTGGCTCGATCCCTCACTGTAACTGTAGCCACTGGGGACCACATGTACCAGCCGGCTCTCTCACCTGAAGTGTACACCAGGCTGTGCTACAGACAGACAGACTCAGAATGCTCCAACCTTTCTCCACTTACCACTGTAAGCCCATTGTGTGTGTAGACGTGTTTCAAAAGGTGAAAGTTGTGTACAAAGATGTATATAATTTGTTTATGGATAACGTATGTTTTCACCAGATTGACACCAATCAGGCATTGTCAGTGACTCTCAGGTTCCCCTACCTGCTTCGCTGTGTCTGTGTTCAGGTAAGGTCTCACTCGACTACATATCAGATAATGTGCAATGGACAGTGACATTGCTGCATGGCTCAAACTATGTCCCATGTAAGTGTCCTTACTTGTCTTGTCTGTTTGTATGTCTGCCTGCTACAGGTATATTACACACACCTGGATGCAAGGCGAACCACAGTTTGCCCATTTGTGAACAGCTCATTAGGTGGTGAGTATTCATGTTTTTTTTTATGTCTCTTAGACTTGTGTGAGATGCAGTAGTTGATGATTAGCTTCAGTCTCTGCCTGTGTTACCTGTAAATTGCCCTGTGAATCTGATCTGGGGAACCAGGGGCTTTCTGCTGGATCTATTATTATTATTGTGAGTCACAGATAAACCAGCAGAGGATGCAGTCCTTAGAGACCAAAGTCATCTTGGAGCATTCACTCCTCACACTACTATCTGTAATAATGCACTGTCTGTGTGTGATTTGAAGAGGGCAGAGACGTGTGGCACTCCAGTTTTGTGACTCTGTATGGTGAGTTGGGTTCCAACCTGGCATGGAGTTCCCCGTGTCCTGCTGCTTACCTGAAGCTCTCTGCCTCCCTCTGCTGGCAACACCAGAGAAACACATCCCACTGCACTCCCATCTTCAACTCCACACTGGAGGACATAGTGGAGAAGAGAGATCTGGTAAGGGTTGGTGATTACTATGATGATGATGATGAAGAGGAGGATAATAATGATGAATATTCCCTTCCCTCTCCCGTTGACAGAAATATAATGTTTCTGCTGTGGATAAACACCCTCAGATGTGTGTGCAGGTAAGACTGTGAGCCGATACATGTATAATATCAACAGTTAACTGTATAGTACATGTGGGTTTCAGTCGCTGATGTTCTCATGTCTCTCCTCTCTGTAGTTGTCCTTCAGAAGCAGTTTTGATGTCCACTGTCCATTCCTGCCAGGTGAGAGACCACAAGACCGCAGTGATATGAATACTGCGCTTGATATTGTTATTATTTATTTATTTATTTAACCTTTTATTTAACTAGGCAAGTCAGTTAAGAACAAATTCTTATTTACAATGACAGCCTACCCCGGCCAAACCCAGACGACGCTGGGCCAATTATGCGCCGCCCTATGGGACTCCCAGTCACGGCCAGTTATGATACAGCCTGGATTCAAATCTGTAGTGACACCTCAAGCATTGAGATGCAGTGCCTTAGACCGCTGCGCCACTCGGGAGCTCATAAACACATCTTCTGTGCAACTAAGAGCGGTAAAACTCCATACCACTTTTAGTCTACCCAAATGCATGCAAGACCCTCCCTTCAGCAAATCCGACCATGAGTCTATAAACCCTTCTTTCTGATTCCAAACAAATGCTCAAAAAGGAAGTACCATCTGACCCGAGGCTACAATACTATTTTGCTAATACAGACTGGAATAAGTTCCGGGGATCAACCGATAGCATTGAGGAGTTTACCACATCAGTCACGGGCTTCATCAATAAGTGCATAGACGATGTCGTTCCCACAGTGCCTATACAAGCGTGTAAACCAAAAAACATGTATTACAGGCAATATCCTTGCTGGGCTAAAGGCTAGAACTACTGCTTACAAAGAATGGGACATGGATATGGGTGCATACAAGAAAGACTGCTACGACCTCCGAGACATCAAACATGAAAAAGGACAATATAGGAGGAAGGTGGAATTCAAATCAAATCAAAATCAAATGTATTTATATAGCCCTTCGTACATCAGCTGATATCTCAAAGTGCTGTACAGAAACCCAGCCTAAAACTCCAAACAGCAAGCAATGCAGGTGTAGGAGCATGGTGGCTAGGAAAAACTCCCTAGAAAGGCCAAAACCTAGGAAGAAACCTAGAGAGGAACCAGGCTATGTGGGGTGGCCAGTCCTCTTCTGGCTGTGCCGGGTGGAGATTATAACAGAACATGGCCAAGATGTTCAAATGTTCATAAATGACCAGCATGGTCCAATAATAACAAGGCAGAACAGTTGAAACTGGAGCAGCAGCACGGCCAGGTGGACTGGGGACAGCAAGGAGTCATCATGTCAGGTAGTCCTGAGGCATGGTCCTAGGGCTCAGGTCCTCCGAGAGAGAGAAAGAAAGAGAGAATTAGAGAGAGGACACTTAAATTCACACAGGACACCGAATAGGACAGGAGAAGTACTCCAGATATAACAAACTGACCCTAGCCCCCCGACACATAAACTACTGCAGCATAAATACTGGAGGCTGAGACAGGAGGGGTCAGGAGACACTGTGGCCCCATCCGAGGACACCCCCGGACCAGGCCAAACAGGAAGGATATAACCCCACCCACTTTGCCAAAGCACAGCCCCCACACCACTAGAGGGATATCTTCAACCACCAACTTACCATCCTGAGACAAGGCTGAGTATAGCCCACAAAGATCTCCGCCATGGCACAACCCAAGGGGGGGTGCCAACCCAGACAGGATGACCACATCAGTGAATCAACCCACTCAGGTGATGCACCCCTTCCAGGGACGGCATGAGAGAGCCCCAGTAAGCCAGTGACTCAGCCCCTGTAATAGGGTTAGAGGCAGAGAATCCCAGAGGGGAACCGGCCAGACAGAGACAGCAAGGGCGGTTCGTTGCTCCAGAGCCTTTCCGTTCATCTTCCCACTCCTGGGCCAGACTACACTCAATCATATGACCCACTGAAGAGATGAGTCTTCAGTAAAGACTTAAAGGTTGAGACCGAGTTTCTCTATTACACCGGCTCTGATGCTCGTTGGATGTGGCAGGGATGGCAGACAATAACAAAGGGAAACCCAGCCATGAGATGCCCAGTGACGAGAAATTCCCAAACTAGCTAGGCCACAACAACTACGCCACACTGACCCTAAACACAGGGGCCCCTCAGGAGTGTGAGTTTAGTCCCCACCTGTACTCCCTGTTCACCCATGACTGAGTGGCCATACACGACTCTAACACCATCATCAAGTTTGCTGACGACACAATGGTTGTAGGGCCTGATCTCCGACGGCGATGAGACAGCCTATAGGGAGGAGGTCAGAGACTTGGCAGTGTGGTGCCAGGACAACAACCTCTCCCTCAGCAAAACCAAGAAGCTTATCGTGAACTACAGGAGAAGGGGTCGAGAGGTTCAGGTTCCTTGGTGTCCACATCACTAAGGCCTTAACATGGTCCATACACACCCGCACAGTCGTGAAGAGAGCACGAGAACATCAGCGACTGACTAAATAGCCATAAGACTGCTAAATGGTTAATTAAATGGTTCATCACTCCAGAGAACGTGTTTCCACTGCTCCAGAGTTCCAATGGCGATGAGCTTTACACCACTCCAGCCAACGCTTGGCATTGCACATGGTGATTTTAGGCTTGTGTGCTGCTGCTCGGCCATGGAAACCCATTTCATGAAACTCCTGACTAACAGTTCTTGTCCTGACATTGTTTCCAGAGGCAGTTTGGAACTCGGTAGTGAGTGTTGCAACTGAGGACAGGCGATTTTTAAGCGCTATGCGCTTCAGCACTCAGCGGTACTGTTCTGTGAGCTTGTGTGTTCTATCACTTTGTGGCTGAGCAGTTGTTGCTCCTAGATGTTTCCACTTCACAATAACAGCATTTACAGTTGACCGGGGCAGCTCTAGCAGGGCAGAAATTTGATGAACTGACTTGTCATTGAGCTCTTCAGTAAGGCCATTCCACTGCCAATGTTTGTCTATGGAGATTGCATGGCTGTGCTCGATTTAAAAATATATGTTTTATACACCTGTCAGCAAAGGGTGTGGCTGAAATGGCCTAATCCACTAATTTGAAGGGGTGTCCACATACTTTTGAATATGTAGTTTATCTATCTCAAATTCCTGGTACTGTATATAGTTGAATTCCTCTTTGTATTTATATATATATTTTCAACTGCATCGTTGGGAAGGGCTCGTAATCAAACAGTAAAGTCTACATCCATTCCGCGCATATGACCGATAAAATGTGATTTGAACATCTCTCTCTCTCCTTCCTTCCCTCAGGTATGTCTAAGTGGGAGGCATATGTTGGTCCTGGTTCACAGAGTCTCCGTGTCTATCTCACTTCCACTATCCCAGCATCCTTTGCTGCTCAACTCTGTGTATGGCAGGACAAGGGATGTGTGTCCAGAGGAGCTATCTACTTAGTAAACATGGTAAGGTAAGAAGACACTGTTACTGTATTATAGAGCTGTAAACACTGGTCCATGCTGTTAAGAGTGCAGTTTTCTGTTGTACAGGGTGGGGGCACCAGAGAGACACAGCTGAACCTGCCCTTATCCTTCCTAACTGAGGGACTATGTGTGCAGGTATAACCTATTTAATAAAAAAAATGTACCTTTATTTTACTAGGCAAGTCAGTTAAGAACAAATTCTTATTTTCAATGACGGCCTAGGAACAGTGGGTTAACTGCCTGTTCAGGGGCAGAACGACAGATTTGTACCTTGTCAGCTCGGGGATTCGAACTTGCAACCTTTCGGTTACTAGTCCAACGCTCTAACCTACCCTGCCGCCCCTAACTATGAATGTTTTTGTATTATTATTATTATTATTATTATTTTATATTATTATTATTATTATTATTATTAAGGATATCTTACCTTACTTTGACTTTCTTTTCATTTCACGCTCTCTTTAACTCTCTGAAGGTGTGGCGGTCAGATCCTCCACAGTATGGGAGGAGAATACTCTGTCCTGACTGTGAGTTCTCACTCACACACACACACACACACACACACACACACACACCACACACACACACACCTTCCAGCACTAATAAGTAGTATCCTCTTATGCCTTCTCAGATTCCCACAGGAGATCGGGTCTCTATGCTGTTGCAGCCTTGACACTTCTGGTTACTGTGGCAATGCTGGGACGCCTCATCCACTATGTGACCAAGAATGGAGTCACAGGTCAGTTTTTCTTGTACTGTACGTAGACCTTTGTAGCCCCTTCTTGTGTCCTCAGTCATATTATATTGCATTCACAATGTTTGCAATATTATGTACTGTTTTTGACCTACTTGTCTGCTCTGTCTTTGTATCACCTTATCCTTCAAACCTAATTTAATCCACATTTGATTTGATCCCAAAGGCTTAATGGCCATCAGTGAAATAATAGAGAAATCAAGCAATAACTTACAATAATTTCCAATCATTTTTTTTGTCTCATCCTCGTAACCCTCTCCTTTGTGTGTGTGTCTGCCTCGCCCCTTCTCTCCCTCCCTGCAGGTTGGCTGTTCATCCAGAGGCCTGTGTTGTTGGTGTGTTCCTCAGAGCTGTCAACCCATGTGTCTCCCGTGTGTGCTTTGGCCTCCATTCTACAGGGAGAGCTGTGTGCTGACGTGCGCATGGCTCTGTGGGCCCAGATCTCCAATGGGGATGGTCCTGGGGCTATGGAGAGGTCTGGGGCTGGTGTGGCTGAGCTGGGCCCTGTGCCCTGGATGTATGGACAGTGGGAGGCAGTCAGAGAGGCAGGAGGCCGGGTGCTGATCATATGGAGCCCAGAGGCTAAGGAGTCCTACAAGAGCTGGAGAGAAGAGCGAGATGGGAAAAAGATAGGAGGGAGTAAAGGAGAGGAGATGCGACAAGGGGAGAGTGGAGGAGAGGAGCTGAAAGGACTTGAGTTAACAAGAGATAAACAGGAGCAAGCAGGAATGGAGAAAGAAGTGGAATGGAAAGAGGAAGGTAGGAGCAGAGAGGAGGAGAGGGAGCCCTGCTCAGTGACGGGGCCGGTGTTCAGGGCTGCCCTGTCCTGTCTGCAGGGGGCACTACAGGGGACAGGCAAGAGCCACGGCTTTGCCCTTGTCTACTTCCAGGACCTCTGTCACAGCCGAGACATCCCCAAAGACCTCAGAGGTGTCCCGCGCTACTGCCTGCCTCGGGATTTTGGGGGCCTGATACGAGAGCTGGGCGGGATGGCTAGAGGAAGGAACAATGTGATTGGCAGCTGGCACTGCTGGCTCAGACTCCTCTCCAAAACATTGTCGCTTTTGTTGGCACGACGACTAACTCACAAGGTGAGTTGCCACGGACGCACCCACAGGAAGAAGAGGGTCCAAAACCGAAATTGTCGCAGAAAGTGATGTCAGAGAGGACACTAAGCAGGCATGTGTCGCCACTGTCAACCAATTAAGAGAGGACAGAGCCAAGCACTTTGCAGGAGGAGTCACTCAGCGGGCCACCGTGGTGATGAGGCAGGGCATCTCAGGTTTGACCTTTTATACAGGGCCAGTTTTTTTGTTGTCTTGACTGTAGAGGCATGGGTGGTGTAGTGACCCAAACAGAGACAACGAACATTTATGCCTAATCAAGTCAATAGGGGGTAACACTTCACCACTAAGATACCTTACCACTTGATTCGCTAAGCTAAATAAATATGGTCGTCTGGGTACATCCCACGTAGGGCCACAGTTTGTTCTTTGTGTACTGAGTACACTGTTTGAACCTGACCATGAAGCCGCACACATCAGCCTTACCGTTGTGGGTTTGCCTGAACAAAGGAGACACCTTAATCTAGGGAATATCTCCTACAAAATCAACCACCCTCTGTTAATACAACAAGATTTAAATTCACTACATTACTCTGAACAATCTTGGCTAATTATTTTGTTTTGATTATATAAGTGATTTTTGACATAATATAGTGAAATCAGAACAAGTTGACATGGCAGAGTGCATGGGGGCTGCCACATCAAGCAGCATTACGGGAAATGTTAAAGAAAAGGAGGCTTGAAGTACAGTTGCCGGGCGTAACACACCAAAGGAAACGGTTCACCCTATCATCATCTTGGAGAGAAAAATCCTTACAAGGGAGGAGGCCAGAGCTAACCCCCTGAGGGAAGAATAGCTCAACCATAGCATACAGGGAATCCACCCAAGCCACTTGAGGTTGGTACAGAGAGTGCACTCTGGCGTATCTAAGTAAATAGGAGGCAAGGGCAACTCCTTATTGGAGGAATATCTGTCTGTGGAAATAATGTACTGTTCAAGGAAAACAACCCTGTCAGTCTGAAGTCACGCATGGCCAATCAGAACTCAGTTCAAGGTACAATCAAAGAGCTGCCTAAATCAGCAGATGACAGAGTTTCTGACCAAAGCAGGCTGCAAGACTGGGGAAAGTTATGAAACGCATGATTCGATGCAAGAACCAACTCACTAACTGTTCCAATGGAGAGCGCTTTGTTTACATTGAAGCAGTGCCCCCCAAACCCAGACCACGCTCTGCAAAGATGGGTCCACACTGGGTCAAAATATTATTCTATGGATCGTGCAATGGACAGCGTCAAGACGAGCCGGAACAAAAGCCTGCACTGAGCCCAAAATGCATTCCAGCCACTGAAGAGAACTTGAATTACATAGAGGAGATGTACAGTATAGCTAGTCTGTGCTGGATGACAAAGCCTGCCTGAAAGTGGAACGGAGCTATCAGAAACACCCGCAGAATCTGGAGAAATTCAGGCCACTTCTACACCGAACAATAAGGGGGATGAGCCTGGAGAAAACAGTGTGCCAGACCCAACTATACATTCTAATGAGCAGAGACTATACATTCTAATGAGCAGAGAAAGAAGAAGAAATTAAGTAGCAAAAGAATGTGAAGAGAAAAAAATGGAAGTGACAAAAGCAGAGTAAAACAAGAAGAAAGGCAAAGATGGTAAGATGAACAGAAGAACTTGGGAGGGCAAAAGAAGGGAATCCATCCTTTAATTATCTTATTCCCTCTGTGCTCTTCCTCTGTTCTCTACAGGCAAGTAAGAGACCTAGGGAGACTCACAAAGTTAAGTCTGAAACAGAAGTCAAAGAAAGAAAATGATGATGAACAGGACCAAAGTCCCCAGATCACAAGTGAAGAACACAAAAAGTCCACCCAGGAAGTATAAGGGTGATAGAACCATCATGGACAATGTGTGATGTAAATACTACCTGAGCTTGATGATCACTAACTCACTGGGCACACCACGTAATTTCAACGTGGAAATGTGGGTAATAGTTGGGTAAGACGTTGATCAATAAGATTTCACTGTGCTTCATTTAATACCATAACCAAATGACCTGGATTGCAGTTCAGATTATATTAAAAGTACATAGTGTCAATGATCAATGTTGTTTGAGATTTTACACAGATTATTATAGCAATTGTGAAGATCTCCACAGACCTGTGATGACCTTTGCATGCTATCTTGAACATGCACACTTTCTATAATTACACAAGACATTTATAGTTCCAGTAGGCTAACCTCAGAATGTGGCCATGGATCTGTTACTTATTTTAAGGTAGAATAAGTACTGTTACATTAGCCTTATTGCTATATACTGTATTACAAAAGTAAATGGAACTGTCCAAGGTACATATTCTTCAAATGTTGATATTTGGTTGCCAAATGCATTTCAATATCCAGTTTGTCTACAAATGAATAATTTGTTGGATTCACGTCTCCATCTCAACCAAAAATCTAAGTTAAAGAATTGTCACTAGAGCCGTGCGCTGAAAATAATGGATACATCCTGTACAATGTACTGAGCTTTGAACACTTCATCTGATTTTTCAAATGTGAAGCTTGTCTTCAAGTGTCTCTCAATGGTCTTTCCCCTGAACCCCCTGCCCTAACAGATGCCGGAGCTGCAAAGGCCTGGAATGTCCACCAGGAAAAACTGCGGGGTCTTTCTACTGCATTGTTTCCCAACAGGCTGCTACTGCTTCAGCAGTGCAATCATGTATGAACTGCCCTGTGTTATCCAACAGACCCATTAAGACTGTTGTATGTCCAAGTTGTAAATATTACTGCTATGAGATTTGCTTAGGTGCATCTAATTGAAGGCTGGCATTGTGGATATAATTATGAAAATGTACAGATGTGATATTTTTATTGGTTACGTATTTCTTTTCTTTTCATTAAAGTCTATTTTGGGACGGGTGTTGAAAATGAGCTTGAGCTAGACACACTAGTGCAATGCATCGGACGATTGTTTGTTCATTGTGTCAATGTGTTTCTCCCCATTCAAATAAACTAAACTATTATTGTATGAAACTGAATGTCTTTGATGTGTACCCTCACCACAGGTGCTCACGTCATCACAGGTTACAGAAACTCACTTCATCACTCTGATGGAAGTATGTGATATCTTTGGGCACTAACTATACATACAAAGTGTTGTTTTACCCAAGTCTCCACTTGACTGTCAGAATCTTTCTGGAATATGTCATTCTACTGAAGTGCACAGCATCAACATGCCCCATCTTGAGCCAGCACATGTCCATATCTAACTGGTTGGCAGTAGAACTGCCTGGGTATGCACAGTGCCATAGAGATGATATACAATGTCTGGGTATAGAGACCACTCCTACATTGTAATGAGCTCAACTGGACCGGGATAGGTCAGCTCCAATGAGCTTGTATGGACTGTACTGTAACCTAAGGTATATGAGAAATAGACACCTTAGTGACTCATTCTCTGGTCCAATGATGACATGGTCTTAGTTTAATATTAAAATTATTCAAGTCTTTGTTTTCAGAATATTTCACTTTGCAGTATGTAGTTATCAACTATCACACCCTGATCTGTTTCACCTGTCTGTGTGCTTGTCTCCACCCCCCCTCCACGTGTCGCCCATCTTGCCCATTATCCCTTGTGCATTTATACCTGTGTTCTCTGTCTGTTGCCAGTTTGTCAAGTCAACCAGTGTCAACCCGGCTCCCCGGTATTGTCTCGGGCAGAAGGTATGGCTATCCACCCAGGATCTGCCCCCTCAGGTGTAATCCCGCAAACTCTCCCCCTGGTTTATGGGCCCTTTCTCCATCTCCAAGGTTATTAGCACCTCTGCTGATCATCTTCTGTTGCTCCGTACCCTTCGTAACTTCTAAAGGATCGGCGTCCCTTCAACAGGACAGTTGTAAATCATGCAGTCATGTCAATATCGCAGATTTGAAAGAAACAACAAATATCAAGACTTCACTATATCATTAGGGGTGTAGTATATCCTATAGGACCATATTTGGTCAGAGCGATGCCTTCATGGCATGCCGACGACACGGGCAGTCATCTCTTGAACTTTGTCAACTAAGCACCAATCGGGGGTCGAACAAAGCTAGCTAGATAGCCAATAAGCTGGGCTTTACAGGAGTATCCAGAAACCATGTATATGTCTTAAAATGTAGTTACTAACCTTGTACGACAGCATGCCTTTTCATTTTGGACAAATTACAAGGATATTCACAGTTATGAAAACGGGTTGTTTTGCAAATGTTGAACGCATATGGCCACTAATACTTGGAAAGCTAAATCAAAGTCCAAGTATACAGATTTGACAATATTCTTACATAAAAATATAATATGCATGCAAATGGCTCCTTCACGATTTTCCCAAATGTACCTGGGGACTTCAGTCTTGCAGTTCACTCATACTTCAAGTTATCCATCAAACTTTGCACATAAACTGCTGCTATGTTGTGGACACTATCGGAATTACAACCAGAGTGATGGCTAGAACTGTGCCCTTTCTCTTGCATTTCAAAGATGGTGGTAGAAAAATACATTTTTTTCTTATTTTCTTCTACAAGATCTATTGTGTTATTCTACTACATTCAATTCACATTTCCACAAACTTAAGTGTTCCCTTTCAAATGGTACCAAGAATATGCATATCCTTGCTTCAGTTCCTGAGCTACAGGCAGTTAGATTTGGGTATGTCATTTGGGCAAAAATTGGGGGAAAAAAAGGAAGTTATCCTAAACATCCCACCTTTCATCCCACAACTTGCAGGCTTGTTTTCGAGTTGCTGTGCGTTTTGTTGCCAACCTATTTTGCTACCTGACAACTTTACGGTTTTCATTTTTTAATTACCGTTCATATATTTATTTATTTTTTCCTCAACTTTTTCACTCCGGACGCTTTATCTGGACACGATTCGTCAGGACCTCCAACAGCCGAAGCTAAGTAGTAACATTAACATGATGCCTTCTAATTGCAGCCGCTGTGCTCGCCTTACGGCGAGGATAGCTGTACTGCAAGCCCAGCTTCAGACGCAATCGTTAGGCAAGGGTAATTTTAGTGTAGGAAAGGATGAAACAGCGTCTGTGCCACCAGTAAGTACAGATAGTAGTATAAATCCCCTGGCACAGTCCCCGCAGCCGGACAATTTTCTCACGGTTTCTGGAAGGAAATGCTGTAGGAACGCTCAACCGGTGTCGCTCATTCAGCCGACAGAAACTTTCAACCGGTTTTCCCCATTAAGCAGCGGGTCGGTGTCAGAGGCCGAGTCTTCTGGTCTCTACTCCTCCCGTTACGGGGTCTGAGATGCCGAAGCTTCCCACCATTAGCTCTGACAAATTGAAAACTCTAGTCATTGGCGACTCCATTACCCGCAGTATTAGACTTAAAGCGAATCATCCAGCGATCATACACTGTTTACCCGGGGGCAGGGCTACCGACGTTAAGGCTAATCTGAAGATGGTGCTGGCTAAAGCTAAAACTGGCGAGTGTAGAGAGTATAGAGATATTGTTATCCACGTCGGCACCAACGATGTTAGGATGAAACAGTCAGAGATCACCAAGCGCAACATAGCTTCTGCGTGCATATCAGCTAGAAAGATGTGTCGGCATCGAGTAATTGTCTCTGGCCCTCCCAGTTAGGGGGAGTGATGAGCTCTACAGCAGTCTCACAACTCAATCGCTGGTTGAAAACTGTTTTCTGCCCCTCCCAAAAGATAGAATTTGTAGATAATTGGCCCTCTTTCTGGGACTCACCCACAAACAGGACCAAGCCTGACCTGCTGAGGAGTGACGGACTCCATCCTAGCTGGAGGGGTGCTCTCATCTTATCTACCAACATAGACAGGGCTCTAACTCCTCTAGCTCCACAATGAAATAGGGTGCAGGCCAGGCAGCAGGCTATTAGCCAGCCTGCCAGCATAGTGGAGTCTGCCACTAGCATAGTCAGTGTAGTCAGCTCAGCTATCACCATTGAGACCGTGTCTGTGCCTCGACCTAGGTTGGGCAAAACTAAACATGGCGGTGTTCGCCTTAGCAATCTCACTAGGATAAAGACCACCTCCATTCCTGTCATTACTGAAAGAGATCATGATACCTCACTTCTCAAAATAGGGCTACTTAATGTTAGATCCCTTACTTCAAAGGCAATTATAGTCAATGAACTAATCACTGATCATAATCTTGATGTGATTGGCCTGACTGAAACATGGCTTAAGCCTGATGAATTTACTGTGTTAAATGAGGCCTCACCTCCTGGCTACACTAGTGAGCATATCCCCCGTGCATCCCGCAAAGGCGGAGGTGTTGCTAACATTTACGATAGCAAATTTCAATTTACAAAAAAAAAAGACGTTTTCGTCTTTTGAGCTTCTAGTCATGAAATCTATGCAGCCTACTCAATCACTTTTTATAGCTACTGTTTACAGGCCTCCTGGGCCATATACAGCGTTTCTCACTGAGTTCCCTGAATTCCTATCGGACCTTGTAGTCATTGCAGATAATATTCTAATCTTTGGTGACTTTAATATTCACATGGAAAAGTCCACAGACCCACTCCAAAAGGCTTTCGAGCCATCATCGACTCAGTGGGTTTTGTCCAACATGTCTCTGGACCCACTCACTGTCACAGTCATACGCTGGACCTAGTTTTGTCCCATGGAATAAATGTTGTGGATCTTAATGTTTTTCCTCATAATCCTGGACTATCGGACCACCATTTTATTACGTTTGCAATTGCAACAAATAATCTGCTCAGACCCCAACCAAGGAACATCAAAAGTCGTGCTATAAATTCACAGACAACACAAAGATTCCTTGATGCCCTTCCAGACTCCCTCTGCCTACCCAAGGACGCCAGAGGACAAAAATCCGTTAACCACCTAACTGAGTATCTCAATTTAACCTTGCGCAATACCCTAGATGCAGTTGCACCCCTAAAAACTAAAAAAATGTCTCATAAGAAACTAGCTCCCTGGTACACAGAAAATACCCGAGCTCTGAAGCAAGCTTCCAGAAAATTGGAACGGAAATGGCGCCACACCAAACTGGAAGTCTTCCGACTAGCTTGGAAGGACGGTACCGTGCAGTACCGAAGAGCCCTTACTGCTGCTCGATCATCCTATTTTTCTAACTTAATTGAGGAAAATAAAGAACAATCCGAAATTCCTTTTTGATACTGTCGCAAAGCTAACTAAAAAGCAGCATTCCCCAAGAGAGGATGACTTTCACTTTAGCAGTGATAAATTCATGAACTTCTTTGAGGAAAAGATTATGATTATTAGAAAGCAAATTACGGACTCCTCTTTAAACCTGCGTATTCCTCCAAACCTCAGTTGTCCTGAGTCTGCACAACTCTGCCAGGACCTAGGATCAAGAGAGACGCTCAAGTCTTTTAGTACTATATCTCTTGACACAATGATGAAAATAATCATGGCCTCTAAACCTTCAAGCTGCATACTGGACCCTATTCCAACTAAACTACTGAAAGAGCTGCTTCCTGTGCTTGGCCCTCCTATGTTGAACATAATAAACGGCTCTCTATCCACTGGATGTGTACCAAACTCACTAAAAGTGGCAGTAATAAAGCCTCTCTTGAAAAAGCCAAACCTTGACCCAGAAAATATAAAAACTATCGGCCTATATCGAATCTTCCATTCCTCTCAAAAATTTTAGAGAAGGCTGTTGCGCAGCAACTCACTGCCTTCCTGAAGACAAACAATGTATACGAAATGCTTCAGTCTGGTTTTAGACCCCATCATAGCACTGAGACGGCACTTGTGAAGGTGGTAAATGACATTTTAATGGCAACGGACCGAGGCTCTGCATCTGTCCTCGTGCTCCTAGACCTTAGTGCTGCTTTTGATACCATCGATCACCACATTCTTTTGGAGAGATTGGAAACCCAAATTGGTCTACACGGACATGTTCTGGCCTGGTTTAGATCTTATCTGTCGGAAAGATATCAGTTTGTCTCTGTGAATGGTTTGTCCTCTGACAAATCAACTGTAAATTTCGGTGTTCCTCAAGGTTCTGTTTTAGGACCACTATTGTTTTCACTATATATTTTACCTCTTGGGGATGTTATTCGAAAACATAATGTAAACTTTCACTGCTATGCGGATGACACACAGCTGTACATTTCAATGAAACATGGTGAAGCCCCAAAATTGCCCTCGCTAGAAGCATGTGTTTCAGACATAAGGAAGTGGATGGCTGCAAACTTTCTACTATTAAACTCGGACAAAACAGAGATGCTTGTTCTAGGTCCCAAGAAACAAAGAGATCTTCTGTTGAATCTGACAATTAATCTTAATGGTTGTACAGTCGTCTCAAATAAAACTGTGAAGGACCTCGGCGTTACTCTGACCCTGATCTCTCTTTTGAAGAACATATCAAGACCATTTCGAGGACAGCTTTTTTCCATCTACGTAACATTGCAAAAATCAGAAACTTTCTGTCCAAAAATGATGCAGAAAAATTAATCCATGCTTTTGTCACTTCTAGGTTAGACTACTGCAATGCTCTATTTTCCGGCTACCCGGATAAAGCACTAAATAAACTTCAGTTAGTGCTGAATACGGCTGCTAGAATCCTGACTAGAACCAAAAAATGTGATCATATTACTCCAGTGCTAGCCTCTCTACACTGGCTTCCTGTCAAAGCAAGGGCTGATTTCAAGGTTTTACTGCTAACCTACAAAGCATTACATGGGCTTGCTCCTACCTATCTCTCTGATTTGGTCCTGCCGTACATACCTACACGTACGCTACGGTCACAAGACGCAGGCCTCCTAATTGTCCCTAGAATTTCTAAGCAAACAGCTGGAGGCAGGGCTTTCTCCTATAGAGCTCCATTTTTATGGAACGGTCTGCCTACCCATGTCAGAGACGCAAACTCGGTCTCAACCTTTAAGTCTTTACTGAAGACTCATCTCTTCAGTGGGTCATATGATTGAGTGTAGTCTGGCCCAGGAGTGGGAAGGATTAACGAACCGCCCTTGCTGTCTCTGCCTGGCCGATTCCCCTCTTTCCACTGGGATTCTCTGCCTCTACCCTGTTACGGGGGCTGAGTCACTGGCTTACTGGGGCTCTCTCATGCCGTCCCTGGGGGGTGCGTCACCTGGGTGGGTTGATTCACTGTTGTGGTCGGCCTGTCTGGGTTGGCGCCCCTGGGTTGAGGTGTGGCGGAGATCTTTGTGGGCTATACTCGGCCTTGTCTCAGGATGGTAAGTTGGTGGTTGAAGATATCCCTCTAGTGGTGTGGGGGCTGTGCTTTGGCAAAGTGGGTGGGGTTATATCCTTCCTGTTTGGCCCTGTCCGGGGTGTCCTCGGATGGGGCCACAGTGTCTCCTGACCCCTCCTGTCTCAGCCTCCAGTATTTATGCTGCATTAGTTTATGTGTCGGGGGCTAGGGTCAGTTTGTTATATCTGGAGTACTTCTCCTGTCCTATTCGGTGTCCTGTGTGAATCTAAGTGTGCGTTCTCTAATTCTCTCCTTCTCTCTTTCTTTCTCTCTCTCGGAGGACCTGAGCCCTAGGACCATGCCCCAGGACTACCTGACATGATGACTCCTTGCTGTCCCCAGTCCACCTGGCCATGCTGCTGCTCCAGTTTCAACTGTTCTGCCTTACTATTATTCAACCATGCTGGTCATTTATGAACATTTGAACATCTTGGCCACGTTCTGTTATAATCTCCACCCGGCACAGCCAGAAGAGGACTGGCCACCCCACATATGCTCTCTCTAATTCTCTCTTTCTTTCTCTCTCTCGGAGGACCTGAGCCCTAGGACCGTGCCCCAGGACTACCTGACATGATGACTCCTTGCTGTCCCCAGTCCACCTGACTGTGCTGCTGCTCCAGTTTCAACTGTTCTGCCTTATTATTATTCGACCATGCTGGTCATTTATGAACATTTGAACATCTTGGTCATGTTCTGTTATAATCTCTACCCGGCACAGCCAGAAGAGGACTGGCCACCCCACATAGCCTGGTTCCTCTCTAGGTTTCTTCCTAGGTTTTGGCCTTTCTAGGGAGTTTTTCCTAGCCACCGTGCTTTTACACCTGCATTGTTTGCTGTTTGGGGTTTTAGGCTGGGTTTCTGTACAGCACTTTGAGATATCAGCTGATGTACGAAGGGCTATATAAATAAATTTGATTTGATTTGATTCATGTGTCCAGAGCCAAACCTATTTCTCACAGCCCTTTGTCTACTGTTTCCAGGCCCACCCCCTCTACACTGTCTCGGTGAGGCGTCTCCTGAAGGTTCGACCTCTGGGCAGGGGGTTCTAGTACCTGGTTGACTGGGAGGGTTATGGCCCGGAGGAGAGCTGCTGGGTCCCCGCCAGGGACATCCTGGACCCAGGCCTCATCAGGGTGTCGACGTTGAAAAACCGCGATCATCCAGGTATACACCCAGGTAGGACACCAGGTGACGCCCCTAGAGGGGGGGTACTGTCACACCCTGATCTGTTTCACCTGTCTGTGTGCTTGTCTCCACCCCCCTCCAGGTGTCGCCCATCTTCCCCATTATCCCCTGTGTATTTATACCTGTTCTGTTTGTCTGTTGCCTGTTTGCGAAGTCAACCAGCATTTTTGGGGGGGGGGGGTCAGCTCCTGCTTTTCCCCAGTCTCTCTTTTCTCGTGCTCCTGGTTTTGACCCTTGTCTGTCCTGACTCTGAGCCCTCCTGCCTGACCACTCTGCCTGCCCCTGAGCCGGCCTGCCATCCGGTACCGTTGCCCCAACTCTGGTTTTACTGACCCCTGCCTGTCTTGACCTGTCTATTGCCTGCCCCTGTTGGAATATTAAACCATTGTCAATTCGACGTGTCTGCATCTGGGGGGGGGGGATTACCCCCTTTCTGAAAGGAAAAAAAATCAAGGTTAGGTAAGATTTACAGTAGATATGGGCTATCCTTAGGCAAACACATTTTAAGGGAAACAAAAAATGTTCAATAAAAACAAAGTTTCGAATGGGGGGTCGTTTTGCTAAAATCCATTTTATGTTTTTAGTCATGAGTAATTAACTGATCTTTAGGTTCCCTTTGTGTGTGTATATATAACGTTTATAGATCTGACTTCCATTAGACAAAATTACAAAATATATTGTTTGGAGTGACTTAAGTTGATGAGACCGATACAATACTAGTGGCATTCATGGAAAGTGTTTAAAAAATGGGGACATAGCATAAAGTGGTTTCTGTGAGAATTACAGGAGGGGAGCGCTTAACCCTGGGGGGTCGTTTATCCCCAAGCCACCCTACCATAAGACAATTGTTCTACCCAGAGAAGTAAGTAATGTTTGCAATTATATGCAGTAAAGAGGCAGATCCGTTGTCATTGAAGGTTTAAATGAACTGCATTCTGTGTTTAATGACTTTACCCTATGCATTGTGTGGACTTGAGTACATGTTGCATACACTTTGAAATGCTATTTTGTACATTAGTAAAAATGTGTGTTTGTAAATGTCCTTGATGTTTATTTATCCTTTTTGCTTTCTACAGACACTTTGTGTATACTGTATTGGTAACAGAACAGATCTGAGAGAGCATGTGCCCTATGGATATGACGCCTCTGTAAATCAGAACCACTTGATTGTCATGGTTTACTAAAAAAACTAAATTGCATTGATCATGGAAATCTAATTGGCAACTCCATGCAGCACAATTGAGCCACCTTTTCAGGTAAACATACCTCTGTCATCCTCCTGACTGTCACTCTCCATTCACACGTATTTCCAGGAGATTGGATTGAAGTGCCACAGAGCATCCGCGGGAATAGCTAAGTAACTTTTGATTTACCTGAAACAACAGGTGCATGTTGACACAATGTAAAATTGAAGTGAAATTGTAATATTAATTAATTGCAGTGCATCAATAGGCCTATATACACATGTATTAGTTAGTCCTGTCCGTGATAAATGTATCTTTTTGTAAAAGTACAAAAATGTACCATGTTAAATGATTTGGTATCCTACTTCAGCTTGCAGTTTATTAGCTTACCTTTAATTGATGACAAGGAAGAAATCACTGAGAAACACTGTGCCTTCGGAGGACTGCCAGTAAACGTTGCGATGTAACGAATATATGATTTCTTGCTTCTAGATAATGATGTGGGAATCCGTGTGATCAGCGCAACCAGCTCCACTTTTCAAGACAGAAAAAGGGCCGACCTGGAGGCAGACGCGCTCAGGGTCCTGTAGAGCCAATGGCTTCGCCTGTTCCTTTGGGTTCACTTTGTCCTGCTCCTACTGCTGCAGCGAAGGTCCCCGTCGGCAGGTACGCTGGAGATGATACACGGTGCACATCGTGCATTGACATTGGGCCTCTTAGGTTTCTTAAATTGTTTATCGAGTGTGTTTCAAATCATTTCAATTCTAAAGATAACATTGCAAGTCTTGTAATTAGGTTGTAAATACTGATAAGGTATGGATAGCTATTGCACACAAGTATGATTGTATAGATGTATTATTTGTTTGTGTGCATGCTTTTGTGGCTTTCTTTACCACATGCAAATTCATGGTGGCTGTGTGTGTGTGTGTGGGGGGAGGGCACATGCAAAAACCCAAACACACAGACAAGCTTTAGTTCACTTGCACGCACCATGCACAGTAATTTGTCTTATCTAGTAAGAGGCTGTCAGAAAGAAAACATCACAATGATCCTTAACCTGCTCTCTCTGCATTAACCACACTTCTGATCTAGTCTTTATTTACCTAGGCAAGACAGTTAAGAACTCATTCTTATTTACAATGACAGCCTATCCCTGCCAAACCAGGACAGAGCTGGGCCAATTGTGCACCACCCTCCCAATCACAGCTGGATGTGATTCAGCCTGGATTTTAACCAGGGACTGTAGTGACACCTCTAGCACTGAAATGCAGTGCCTTAATCCGCTGCACCACTCAGGAGCCCAGTCTGGTGTCTGTGCATTAAGTCTGGTGCCTGTGCATTAAGTCTTGTCTATGTGCATTAAGTCAACACTGGTAAGATGCTTGATCTATTTGAGTGAACAGATGAATGTTTTTATTGACATGCTGTAGCTCAGTCTGTACTGTAGAACAGAGTTTACCAAACTCCATCCTGCCTGGTCTGCATGTTGTAGGAAATCAATCTCTCTGTGCTCTCTCCTTAGGGCCTGACTGACTGCAGTATAAAAGGTGAGACCATTCAAAGAAAGTATAGTGCATTATAAGCCAAATTACACTGAACAAAAATATAAATGCAACATGTAAAGTGTTGGTCCCATGTTTCGTGTAGTTTTCTGTATTCTGTAGTTTTAGTCAGAATTATCACCTTCCGTGAGAACTATAAATTAAATGAAAAATACAGTTAAGCACTCTTGCAACCTTATTAGCTTGGTATAACTCTGAAGTACTTACATACATAACAGTTTAACCGGCGCTATAATATTAAACACATGAATTAAAGGAAAAATACCTCATTGGCTGCTTATTACAGAAGGGAGGAAATCAAACTTCACACTTATTATTCCTGGCATGAATTCACACTTCATCCCAACATACACGCTGCAACCTTTATGAACTACACCCGATGACATGAAAACTTAGCTAACAGGATTGCCTTCCCTCCAAAAGTGTGTTGCTACAATAAGGATCCCCGTTACAACAGTATTAGCTACGTAGTTCAGCTTGTCTTATTATTTCCCCTGCACAGCAGACATGTAAACAATTCAAACAAAAGACAGTCTAACTGTCAGTTACAACCACAAACACACCGGGTGGACGGCCACTCTCCACGGACATTGGGTAATGCCAACCGTGTGAAAAGTTGACTTACCCATTACCTTTAATAGTGTGTATAATAATCTATGCCATTTAGCAGACTCTTTTTTTCCAAAGGGAAAGGGCGATACCTAGGGATACCTGTACAACTGAATGCATTTAACTAAAATGTGTCTTCCGCATTTTAAAAAGCGAATCCCAGTAGTGCATGCGCAGGTTTTCGTATGGGTGGCCCAAGCAGGAATCAAACCCTTGACTTTGGCATTGCTAAACCACAGATGAATATCTGATGTTTTCTGATCACTGACAGTGTGTTTGTGTTTGGATGTCTTTTTTCAGAAAAGAGGAGGGTTCATCAATGTGAACCCCCATCCTGCTTTGTGTGTTCAAGTAAGGTGTTTTCTTTCCCTTCACACTTGATGACTATTGGGCAGCATGCACTGTATAAAAAAAATGTGAGCCTGTATTTGCTCTGAAATGTAAGTGCAAGTGTTTGTGTCTGACACTGTACTGCTTCTTGTTGTCTAGATGAACGTACAGGGGATGGATACAAAGCTGGATCCCTTAATATGTCCATTTGCAAGTACGAATTTCACCCCTGAGGGTCAATTTATCTATAATGATTGATTATCTGGTCACCTCCAAAATTACTGGCACCCTTGATGAATATATAAAAAAATAATACAAATATCGAGCTATATTATATGTTCACAATTTATGTGTGCTTGAGGTCATTGTCTTGCTGAAACCACAAGTTCTTCCTGGTAGAGCATTGTATGGCTGAAACCACACGTTCTTCCTGGTAGAGCATTGTCTTGCTGAAACCACAAGTTCTTCCTGGTAGAGCATTGTCTAGCTGAAACCACAAGTTCTTCCTGGTAGAGCATTGTCTAGCTGAAACCACAAGTTCTTCCTGGTAGAGCATTGTCTTGCTGAAACTACAAGTTCTTCCTGGTAGAGCATTGTCTAGCTGAAACTACAAGTTCTTCCTGGTAGAGCATTGTCTAGCTGAAACCACAAGTTCTTCCTGGTAGAGGCAAAATGTTCTGGTACTTGGTAGACTTCATGATGCCGTTGACCTTTTTTATTTTTAAATATTTTTTTCACCTTTATTTAACCAGGTAGGCAAGTTGAGAACAAGTTCTCATTTACAATTGCGACCTGGCCAAGATAAAGCAAAGCAGTTCGACACATGCAACGACACAGAGTTACACATGGAGTAAAACAAACATACAGTCAATAATACAGTAAAAACAAGTCTATATACGATGTGAGCAAATGAGGTGAGATAAGGGAGGTAAAGGCAAAAAAAAGGCCTTGGTGGCAAAGTAAGTACAATATAGCAAGTAAAACACTGGAATGGAATGGTAGAAGAATGTGCAAAGTAGAAATAAAAATAATGGGGTGCAAAGAAGCAAAATAAATAAATAAAATAAATAAATACAGTAGGGAAAGAGGTAGTTGTTTGGGCTATATTATAGGTGGGCTATGTACAGGTGCAGTAATCTGTGAGCTGCTCTGACAGTTGGTGCTTAAAGCTAGTGAGGGAGATAAGTGTTTCCAGTTACAGAGATTTTTGTAGTTTGTTCCAGTCATTGGCAGCAGAGGACTGGAAGGAGAGGCGGCCAAAGAAATAATTGGTTTTGGGGGTGACCAGAGAGATATACCTGCTGGAGCGCGTTCTACAGGTAGGTGATGCTATGGTGAACAGCGAGCTGAGAAAAGGGGGGACTTTACCTAGCAGGGTCTTGTAGATGACATGGAGCCAGTGGGTTTGGCGACGAGTATGAAGCGAGGGCCAGCCAACGAGAGTGTACAGGTCGCAATGGTGGGTAGTATATGGGGCTTTGGTGACAAAACGGATTGCACTGTGATAGACTGCATCCAATTTGTTGAGTAGGGTATTGGAGGCTATTTTCTAAATGACATCGCCAAAGTCGAGGATTGGTAGGATGGTCAGTTTTACAAGGGTATGTTTGGCAGCATGAGTGAAGGATGCTTTGTTGCGAAATAGGAAGCCAATTCTAGATTTTACTTTGGATTGGAGATGTTTGATGTGGGTCTGGAAGGAGAGTTTACAGTCTAACAAGACACCTAGGTATTTGTAGTTGTCCGCGTATTCTAAGTCAGAGCCGTCCAGAGTAGTGATGTTGGACAGGCGGGCAGGTGCAGGCAGCGATCGGTTGAAGAGCATGCATTTAGTTTTACTTGTATTTAAGAGCAATTGGAGGCCACGGAAGGAGAGTTGTATGGCATTGAAGCTTGCCTGGAGGGTTGTTAACACAGTGTCCAAAGAAGGGCCAGAAGTATACCGAATGGTGTTGTCTGCTTAGAGGTGGATCAGAGACTCACCAGCAGCAAGAGCGACATCATTGATGTATACAGAGAAGAGATACTTTAACAAAGGCCCCATGACCAGTGGAAGCGAAATAGCCCCATAACATCAAAGATACACCACTATATTTTACTGTAGGTATGAGGTTATTTTTGGCATATGCATCCTTTGTCGACGAAAAACCAAACGCTGGTTTGCGTGGTTAAAGACCCCTATTTTCATCTCATCTGATCATAGCACCCGGATCCAATCCAAGTACCAATGCCATTTCGCTAACTCCAGACATTTACATACGTTGGTTTCTCTCAATAAAGGATATTTTCTGGCAACCCTGGAGACTTGGTGACCCCCAAGATGCGACCAAATTCTGTAATTCTCCAACTGTTGCCTTCAATTTTCCGTTGCCTCCCAAACCATCTTCCTCCGTGTGCGTGTGGACAAGATACACTTACCAGCAAGTTTATCACTGTTCAAGTGGTTATACACTTTATAATACTTGCCCTAATAGTGGTATAATTAAACAATAAGCCGAGGGGGTGTGCTATATGGTCAATATACCACGGCTAAGCGCTGTTCTTATGCCCGACACAACGCAGAAGACCTGGATACAGCCCTTAGCCCGTGGTATATTGACAATATATCTCAAACTCCCAAGTGCCTTATTGCTTAATTATACTTCTTACCATTTATTAAGGCAATAATTAAAAGGTGTAAAATCACTTGAACAGTGGTAAACTGCTGGTAAGTGTATCTTGTCCCCACGCACAGTGCTATTATAAATTGGTTACCAATTGAATGAGTAAAAATACATGTTTTGTCATACCCGTGGTATACGGTCTAGCCAATCAGCATTCAGGGCTCGGACCGTCCAGTTTATAATTATTGTTTTAGTCATTTTTTGGTACCAATTGCCTGATTTTATGAAGGTCAACAACCATTTGTGTCTTTTTGTTTGAGTTCTTTACCTTTCCCCATGGTGATGGATGACAAATGGATTTTATGTGTGTTACTTAATTTTTATGCCCCAGTGAAACAGGAAGGCCATGAAAGGCCACATTACAGTTCCTTAAGCTGAGACGACCTTTACAAAGTAGAATGTTCATGCAGATGTACATTTTTTTTTTTTTTATCTTTAGGGGTGTATCCTTATATCCTTCCTGTTTGGCCACGGATGGGGCCACAGTGTCTCCTGACCCCTCCTGTCTCTGCCTCCAGTATTTATGCTGCAGTAGTTTGTGTCGAGGGGCTAGGGTCAGTTTGTTATATCTGGAGTACTTCTCCTGTCCTATTCGGTGTCCTGTGTGAATTTAAGTGTGCTCTCTCTAATTCTCTCTTTCTTTCTCTCTCTCGGAGGACCTGAGCCCTAGGACCATGCCTCAGGACTACCTGACATGATGACTCCTTGCTGTCCCCAGTCCACCTGGCCGTGCTGCTGCTCCAGTTTCAACTGTTCTGCCTTGTTATTATTGGACCATGCTGGTCATTTATGAACATTTGAACATCTTGGCCATGTTAATCTCCACCCGGCACAGCCAGAAGAGGACTGGCCACCCCACATAGCCTGGTTCCTCTCTAGGTTTCTTCCTAGGTTTTGGCCTTTCTAGGGAGTTTTTCCTAGCCACCGTGCTTCTACACCTGCATTGCTTGCTGTTTGGGGTTTTAGGCTGGGTTTCTGTACAGCACTTTGAAATATCAGCTGATGTACGAAGGGCTATATAAATACATTTGATTTGATTTTGGGTGCCAATCATTTTGACACTTTTTTTTTGGGGGGGGGGGGGTTGTATTACTTTTTAAACAATGTGCAATTCTATTATAAAATCATGTACTTTCCCAATTTTTTCACATACAATATAACTTAGAATTTGTATTACTTCATTTTATACAGTATTTCTGTTGCTCATCTTTATCAAGGGTTCCAATACATTTGGAGGTGGCTGTATTATTTCATCTGACAAATTAACCATATTATTTATCAGTGTCGATAGTATAGACCAGGTTAGCTCATTGGATAATTTGTCTCTCTAACATGCAGCGTAGAGATTAGTGCTCTTTTAGCGAGAAGGATATTTGGCAGAAATAATGGATACAGTCATGGATTATGAGACATTGATCCCCAGCTCTAAAAGGTATAATCAGATAGACTTCTCCTGTAGCATCCAGGAGCCGATGGAGTCTGACTCTTCTGATCGGGCTACTACTAATCTGTCTGGCAGTACTTGGGGCCTACGTTGTCCATGGTGCTCAAAGGTTAGTGATGCAACTATATATTAATAATATTATTAGCTATCTAATCACATCTACTAAAATTAATATAATACTACAAGCCTGGTTTCAAGCCTGAGATTTTTATTTCAAGTGTGTGAGGCAAATTTCTCAGATTGGCACTGAGGCTAGGACAGCACACACATGTCATCGTAATGACTTTGCCATAATTACGGTGTGTGTCTGTCCACAGCATACCTGTGGAGATGGTTGAAAGACCATGAAAGATGACATAGGAGGTAATGATTTGCCCCTTCTACTCAGTCTTTAATATGAGTCCAATTAAACACTTTCTTCATGTTTTAGAAAAATAAGCGCTCTCTCTCTCTTGATTTCCTTCCCTCTCCCTCCCTTTTCTCTACAACCCCCCCCCCCTCTCTCAGGCGCAGTAGGAGGCAGCAATATCGTGTTGCTGTACCCTCCTGACAGCGATCAGGCTCTGCCGGGACTGGTGTGTCGTTTGGGCTCATTCCTGTCCTCTCTGGGCATCAGTGTGTCTGTTGTCCTGTGGAGCCAGGCTGAGCTCAGTGTCCTCAGACCTGTTCCATGGCTCCACTCCCGGCTGGACTGCCTGTAGAGACAGGGGTCAAAGTAGTGCTGGTGCTGACCCAGGCAGCCTGGGAGAGGGACACTCCGGGGGAGTGGATGTGAAGAGGATGGAGTCTGTGGAGGGGTGTCGTTCTCCATATTTGGATGTCTTCAGCGCTTCACTCACTTGCATTCTGTGAACTATCTGCAGGGCCGCGCCACGCCGGTGAAAACTTCACCCTGGTGCAGTTTGAGTCTCTGCCCCTCCGGCCTCCTGGTAGCGGCTGTCCCCTGCCTGAGCTCTACAGGGGGCTGCCGCTCTTCAGCCTCCCCTCCCAGAGCCTGGGCTTCCTGACTGAACTGGCTTTGGGGCGAAGTAGTGGAGCAGCCTCATGGCCACTGGTAGGGTGGCACAGGGCAGCCTCACGGGTACTTGCTGGGGGGCTGAGAGGGTTCCAGCAGTGTTACGGCTTGCAGGGCTGCCACAGGACAGTGTTGGTGCAGGGGTGGAGGACCCCTGGAAGTCTGTGCCTCTGGAGCCGTGTCTCAGTACCCCACCGTCTAGTCCTGACACCAAGACCAGCAGGATAGTCTGAGAGGACATGAGAGGCTAGGAAGGAACCAGGGGCTTTTGCTACAGGACGGTAACTGTGGCACTTATACAGTATACTATAATCAGATACTGGACATAAGGACTTGCGGAGATGGTGGCTTATTGAAACTGTATCTCATCATGCACTTGTAGAGCTACTCTACAAAGTTGAGCATGACTTGTAAATATTGTAAGTGATTCACTTTTGTGCTCCTGAAACACTACTGTCAACCCCAGCTTGGTGCTCAACTACATGTAGTTCAACTACTAATTAAACAACATTTGGTCATAGCTTGGTGGTAGTTTAACTAAATCTAAATCTCGGTAGTGTTTTCAGTAGTTCATTACTTTTTTTTATTAGCTAATTTCTTGCTCAAAATATATAGTAGGCAAGAATTTCCTCACTTGAAATGTGTTTAATAGGCTAAATGACACTTTCTGTTAACATCTGACTCCAGAGCGATTTGTTCTTGCAATTTTTAGTCTATAGCTAATTATTTATTTTATTAAAGGTAGCTATAGTGTAGCTTAACTTCTTCCAGTGTGAAGTAATTGGTAGTTTGGTATACTATGATTTCAGAGTAGCTTCCCCAACACTGTTAAATTCTATTTTCTACATTTGTGTATTATGTTGTGGTGCATTGCTGTGACTGGGTGATTCATAATCAGTCATAGGTCTACAGTGGTTGTGACTAAATGCAGAACAACTACGGACGGGAGTAAACTTTTCGTAGCAGGTTAGCAGAGTATTTTTAGCTAAGCCTTAATATTTTCTCAAACTTCACCTAATTATCCTAAACTGCTACATTAATTATCCTAACCTGCTGCATACGTTTTCCTAACCTTTAACGAACAAGTTACTTCCGGTCGTAGTTGTATACCACGTAGTCAACACCGTCTACAGTGGTTTGATTCATGTTCGTGTATTGGTCCAAATAAATGTTGAAATTGAAATTGGTCTGCTAAATCGTCGCAGGACAAACGATCATGTCGTTCAGGATCAAGGCACGCCCTTCTTGGTACTCGGCGAGTAATGATTGGTTTAAGACTGAGGTCCCAGTGGGATTGGGCGGTATCCTGCCAGCTGCGTCTCGACCAAAAATAGGCAGAAAAAAAGCTACTAGAACCCCTGCATCAGCACCGGTCATGAAACTACCGTAGATAATACGGTGGCTGGTCAATGAATGGCATGGTTGAACAACTGAACCACGGTGTAATTGGATTACTGTGCTGAGGACGCTCCCAGTCTATTGCCTGCAAACTGCTGGTAGGATTCAGCGCAGCGTCATTCTTTAGAAGCAGAACATCTTTGTTGAAGCTAGGTGGCTCCAGCTAGCTAAAACCCCTTTAAAAAGGGCATTAGTTATAGCAGCTAGCTAGTTAGCATAGTACATGATCTGTCCTGCAGTGTACAGTAGGCAGCATCTCATATTACTTGCGCTGATCTGATGGGATTGAGGGTTATCGGATGTGACTGCGAATGGGACCTTGGCTAACGTTAACTAGCTAGAATGATGATGATCCTCTGGACCACAGCCTAGATGGCTCAGTCAGAACAACAACGTTAGTGAGCTCCGTACCTAGCTAAGAATTTAATTAGCTATGTTTTTGCTAAGCAGCAGAAGCGATGTAAAATAATCATCATTAATTAGGCTTATCCTTAACAGGATCCAACTGGATTTGGCAATACATAGCTATGATTAGAGATAGAGTAAGTAAGTGGCACTGCATTGTTTACAAAAAAAGTATATAACTCATCCTCCTTTCTTTTCACACACTTTATTTAATCCTGCTGCCCGTCATTGTACACAGCAGTTCTCAAAGTATGATAAATGACTAGGTTGATTTAAAGACACAGTAACAAATCGTGACATAACCACTGTGATGAAGAAATATCGGACTGTGTATCAGTAGTTAGGGTCAACTACTTTGTACTGAATCTCCTCTGTCCTCCGTGGCTGAGTGGTAGGTAGTCCAAGCCATGTCGTGGTTGTGGCCCCTGCTCCCTGCCCTGGTACTCTTTTCTGTGTTGTCTGTGGTTCGAGTACAGACTGCACCATGCCAGACCTGCCGCAAGCTCACTGACAGCTTCATCAAGGTAGAAGTTGTCTCTCTTCCTGTACTCCCTCTTTGTTAGTTTGTCGGTCACATTGTGCGTTTTTGTATCTGTTGGTATCTCTGTTTTGCTTATTACTCATGTCTCTTGTCGGTAGCTGCTATTTTACTCTCCTTGCTGTTCTGTCTTCACCTGATGGTTTTTGTTTTTCAGGGACTGGATAAAACATCCAATAAGAATCTTGGGGGTGGCAACACTGCTTGGGAGGAGGAAAATCTGGCTAAATATGCTCGCAGGTACTATTGGCCCCACTATGCCTATGTCTCTAGAATCTCTATGAATAAGCAGTCTTTAGGACCTACAGTCTAACATCTGTGTTTATGCAGAGGCAAGTCCACAAGGCCTACTAATCTCTGACAAGCCTTAGCATGTAGTTGAAGGGACAATGCACCATTGTCACTATAAAGGCTTGAATTTGATTCCTCTGACCTGATTCTGTTGTCCTTCTGATTAAGCCAAGGCAGACAAAAGACAAGAGCTTAGTACCCCCTATGTTCTTACACAGTACAGCCTCTCATAATTGTGTGTGTGATACTTCTTGAGTGCATAATGGAGGATAAGGGTGTAGTATTTGTTTTATCTGTGCTATGTTCGCTAGTGAAGTGTACTATATTACTCACTCTTCCCCTCTCATTCTCAGTGAAACCAGGTTGCTGGAGATAGTGGAGGCAGCGTGTGAGAAATCAGACTTAGACTGTAACAAACTGCTGGAGCAGATAGAGGACCAAGTGGAGACATGGTGGTTCCACCGGTATGTATGCCACAGTGTGTATGTTTGTATCTGACTGTAAATGCGTTAAATGCAGTACCAGTCAAAAGTCTGGACACACTTAATCATTCAAGGGTTTTTCTTTATTTTTACTATTCTACATTGTAGAATAATAGTGAAGACATCAACTATGGAATAACACATATGGAATCATGTAGTAAACAAAAGTGTTAAACAAATCCAAATATATTTTAGATTCTTCAAAGTAGCCACCCTTTACCTTGACCACTTTGCACACTCTTGGCATTCTCTCAACCAGCTTCACCTGGAATGCTTTTTCAACAGTCTTGAAGGAATTCCAACATGTGCTGAGCACTTGTTGGCTGCTTTTCCTTCACTCTGCAGTCCAACTCCTCCCAAACAATCTCAATTGGGTTGAGGTTAGGTGATTGCAGAGGCCAGGTCATCTGATGCAGTATTATATCACTCTCCTTCTTGGTCAAATAGCCCTTACACAGCCTGGAGGTGTGTTGGGTCATTGTCCTGTTGAAAAACAAATGATAGTCCCACTAAATGCAAACCAGATGGGATGGTGTATCGCTGTAGAATGATTCACAGTCTCTGAACAGTTGATGTTGAGATGTGTCTGTTACTTGAACTCTGTGAAGCATTTATTTGGGCTGCAATCTGAGATGCAGTTAACTCTTATGAACTTATCCTCTGCTGCAGAGGATAACTCTGGGTCTTCCTTTCCTGTGGCGGTCCTCATGAGAGACAGTTTCATCATAGCGATTAATGGACTGTCGTTTCTCTTTGCTTATTTGAGCTGTTCTTGCCATAATATGGACTTGGTCTTTTACCAAATAGGGCTGTCTTCTGTATACAACCCCTACTTTGTCACAACACAACTGATTGTCTCTAACTCATTAAGAAGGAAAGAAATTCCACAAATTCACTTTTAACAGGGCAAACCTGTTATTTGAAATGCATGAAGCTGGTTGAGAGAATGCCAAGAGTGCAATCTGTCATCAAGGTAAACGGTGGCTACTTTGAAGAATCTAAATTTTGACTTGTTTAACTATTTTTTTTTTTGTTACTTCATAGTTTTTAATGTCTTCACTATTATTCTACAATATAGTAAAAATTATGAATAACCTTTGAGTGAGTGTGTCCCAAACTTTTGACTGGTACTCTCCTCCGTATGCATTTGGACAGTGAAGGAACATTTTTATTTGGCTCTATACTCCAGTTTTGTTTGTTTTTTTAGATCAAATGTGCCATATGAGGCACATCATTTCACCTTTTATTTGAGGGCATTTTCATATCTGTTTTTAGAAAATCAAAGCACTTTATGTATCTAGTCCCCACATTTGGACAAATTCACTTACGGCGTATTAAAGTAGTTAAACGTTTAGGATTTGGTTCCATATTCCTTGCACTCAATGACTATATGAAGCTTGTTGGATGGAGTTTGTTTGTTTTGGTTGTTTCGGATTATATTTAGCCGAATAGGAACTGAATGGTGAACAATACATCTATTGTGTCATTTTGGAGTCACTTTTATTGTAAATAAGAATGTGTTTTTAAATTATATATTTTTTAAACTTCTACATTCATGTGGATGCTACCATGATTATGGATAATTATAAATTAATTGTGAAAATGATGAGTGAGAAAGTTAGATGCTCAAAGACCATACCCCTTCAAAATGCTAACCTGTTATTGGTAACAGTGAGAAGTTAGAAGTTTCTCACTCATCATTATTCAGGATTTTTCTTAGTCTTGGCATTATCAGGATTAGTTTATTTACTCACGTAGAAAGAAATTACTCCAGTTATCATTTACCATTCAGTTCCTATTGGGCAAAACAACCCATAACACAACCAAAACAAACTTCAAATATCACAAACTTGACGTAGTCATTGCGTGCTAGGAATATGGGACCAAATACTAGACTTTTGACTACTTTAATACAATATAAGGGAATTTGTTCAAATACGTATGACTAAATACACAAAGTGCTATCATTTCTAAATGGTAAAACAGATATGTATTAAAATACCCTCAAGTAAAGGGTGACATCTGTAATGTCGTCTCATGAAACATTTGATCTCAAATCCAAAATGCTGGAGTATAGTCAAATTTCAGTGTCTAGATTGTAGCTTCACTGTCCAAATATCTATGGAGGAGAGTGTATACAGTGCCGTGAAAAAGTATTGCAAAGACCCAAACGGCGTTCCATACTTTCTACTTTTGAATACAAGAGTGGGCCAAAATTCCTCCACAGCGATCTGAGAGACTGATCGACAGCTACAGGTTGCAGCTAAAGGTGGCACAACCACTTATTGCGTGTAAGTGGGCAATTACTTTTCACACAGGGGAATTGGGTGTTGCATAACTTTGTTAATTAAATAAGTATCACTTTTGTTATTTGTGAACTCCGGTTCCCTTTATCTAATATTAGGTTTTGGTTGAAGATTTGATAACATTATAAAAAATATGCAAACATAGAGAATCAAACTGGGCAAATACTTTTTCACAGCACTGTAACTGTTCTGTGTCAATTTACATGCACACCTAAGCAGTATGTTATTTGTTTGTGTGTGCTTGTCCTTCCTCTCATCACTGATCTTGTCACTGTCTGTCTCTGTGTGCGTAGGCAGCAAGAGGCTCCAGACCTATTTGAGTGGTTGTGTATAGAAGAGCTCCCGCTCTGCTGTCCCCCGGGACATTTTGGACCAGACTGCAAAGGTACTGAACAACAACACACACACACACACACACACACACACACACACACACACACACACACACACACAGTCACTGTATTAACCGTGTGTTGTTGTTGTGCTGCAGAGTGTCTGTCTGGTCCTGGAGGGGTGTGTGGTGGTCTGGGCCGCTGTGAAGGAGAGGGCACGCGTCTGGGAGATGGAGAGTGCGTGTGTGACCCGGGGTACTTCGGTCAGCTGTGTCAGAGCTGTGCAGACGGCTATTACAGAGAGAAGAGCTCCAATCACAGCACACCAGCCTGCGCAGGTAGATCATCAACCAGACAGCCTGGCTCATATATTATCAAGCAATCTCATGTAGAATGCTCTCCAACCTCGACCAACAGCTCCGCCCCCCCTGCAGCTACTCGCCCAAGCCTCTCCAGGTTCTCCTTTAACCAAATCCAGATAGCAGATGTTCTGAAAGAGCTGCAAAACCTGGACCCGTACAAATCAGCTGGGCTTGACAATCTGGACCCTCTATTTCTGAATCTATCCACCGCCATTGTTGCAACCCCTATTACCAGCCTGTTCAACCTCTTTCATATCGTCTGAGATCCCCAAGGATTGGAAAGGCTCTGATCAGGCCCTACACCCAAACAAGGGCACTGCGTTCATCCACCTCTGGCCTGCTCGCCTCCCTACCACTGAGGAAGTACAGTTCCCGCTCAGCCCAGTCAAAACTGTTCGCTGCTCTGGCCCCCCAATGGTGGAACAAACTCCCTCACGACGCCAGGACAGCGGAGTCAATCACCACCTTCCGGAGACACCTGAAACCCCACCTCTTTAAGGAATACCTAGGATAGGATAAAGTAATCCTTCTCACCCCCCTTAAAAGATTTAGATGCACTATTGTAAAGTGGCTGTTCCACTGGATGTCATAAGGTGAATGCACCAATTTGTAAGTCGCTCTGGATAAGAGCGTCTGCTAAAATGACTTAAATGGAAATGGAAATGTAAGCTGCCGCAGTCATCCCCCTCTTCAAAGGGGGAGACACCCTGGACCCAAACTGTTACAGACCTATATCCATCCTGCCCTGCCTATCTAAGGTCTTCGAAAGCCAAGTCAACAAACAGGTCACTGACCATCTCGAATCCCACCGTACCTTCTCCGCTGTGCAATCTGGTTTCCGAGCCGGTCACGGGTGCACGTCAGCCACGCTCAAGGTACTAAACGATATCATAACCGCCATCGATAAAAGACAGTACTGTGCAGCCGTCTTCATCGACCTTGCCAAGGCTTTCGACTCTGTCAATCACCATATTCTTATCGGCAGACTCAGTAGCCTCGTTTTTTCTGATGACTGCCGTGCCTGGTTCACCAACTACTTTGCAGACAGAGTTCAGTGTGCCAAATCGGAGGTCATGCTGTCCGGTCCTCTGGCAGTCTCTATGGGGGTGCCACAGGGTTCAATTCTCGGGCCGACTCTTTTCTCTATATATATATCAATGATGTTGCTCTTGCTGCGGGCGATTCCCTGATCCACCTCTACGCAGACGACACCATTCTATATACTTCCGGCCCGTCCTTGGACACTGTGCTATCTAACCTCCAAACGAGCTTCAATGCCATACAACACTCCTTCCGTGGCCTCCAACTGCTCTTAAACGCTAGTAAAACCAAATGCATGCTTTTCAACCGATCGCTGCCTGCACCCGCACGCCTGACTAGCATCACCACCCTGGATGGTTCCGACCTTGAATATGTGGACATCTATAAGTACCTAGGTGTCTGGCTAGACTGTAAACTCTCCTTCCAGACTCATATCAAACATCTCCAATCGAAAATAAAATCTAGAGTCGGCTTTCTATTCCGCAACAAAGCCTCCTTCACTCACGCCGCCAAACTTACCCTAGTAAAACTGACTATCCTACCGATCCTCGACTTCGGCGACGTCATCTACAAAATAGCTTCCAACACTCTACTCAGCAAACTGGATGCAGTTTATCACAGTGCCATCCGTTTTGTCACTAAAGCACCTTATACCACCCACCACTGCGACCTGTATGCTCTAGTCGGCTGGCCCTCGCTACATATTCGTCGCCAGACCCACTGGCTCCAGGTCATCTACAAGTCCATGCTAGGTAAAACTCCGCCTTATCTCAGTTCACTGGTCATGATGGCAACACCCACCCGTAGCACGTGCTCCAGTAGGTGTATCTCACTGATCATCCCTAAAGCCAACACCTCATTTGGCCGCCTTTCGTTCCAGTTCTCTGCTGCCTGTGACTGGAACGAATTTCAAAAATTGCTGAAGTTTACATTTACATTTAAGTCATTTAGCAGAAGTTGGAGACTTTTATCTCCCTCACCAACTTCAAACATCTGCTATCTGAGCAGCTAACCGATCGCTGCAGCTGTACATAGTCTATCGGTAAATAGCCCACCCATTTTTACCTACCTCATCCCCATACTGTTTTTATTTATTTACTTTTCTGCTCTTTTGCACACCAATATCTCTACCTGTACATGACCATCTGATCATTTATCACTCCAGTGTTAATCTGCAAAATTGTAATTATTTGCCTACCTCCTCATGCCCTTTGCACACAATGTATATAGACTCTCTCTTTTTTTTTTCTACTGTGTTATTGACTTGTTTATTGTTTACTCCATGTGTAACTCTGTGTTGTCTGTTCACACTGCTATGCTTTATCTTGGCCAGGTCGCAGTTGCAAATGAGAACTTGTTCTCAACTAGCCTACCTGGTTAAATAAAGGTGAAAAAAATAAATAATAATAATAATAATTTATCCTCTGTGTATTGTCTTCAGCATGCTACCGCTCTTGTAAAAAGTGCTCAGGGCCAGAGAACTACAAATGTCTGGAATGCAAACCTGGGTGGCTCTTCCATGACAACAAGTGTGTTGGTGAGTATTTGGCTTTTGTGTGTGTTTGTTCAAGCGTAATGTCGTCCGTTGGTTTTCGTACTGTGCCTGTGTTTAACTCCTGCTGTGTGTGTTGTTTCCAGACACTGATGAGTGTGGCACAGAGCTGGCTCGATGTTCCTCCAACACCTATTGCCACAACACAGATGGATCGTACGAGTGCAGAGGTACTGTAGGCTCTCCCTCTACTATCTGCTAGTAACAGAGTAATGACTAATCCTGTTTGTTGTTGGTAGACCTGTGTGCTGACCCAGTTCTCTGTCCTCTCTTGTCTGTGCCAGGCTGTGACCAGGCATGTGTGGGCTGTATGGGCAGTGGTCCAGCCCGCTGTAAGAAATGTGCTCGGGGCTACAAGCTCAGAGGAGCCAAATGTCTCGGTGAGGGATCCCGGCTGTGTCTTCATTTACTGTCTGTCTGTGTGGCTCCCTTTACTATATGATTCTGCTCAGGGGCGCAGCGTTCACTGGGGACGGGGTGGACATGCCCCCCCACGTTCTGAAATGACATTTTTGCCCACCCCAGTTTTATCATTGGAATGTGATACAAAACAGGCAACGGCGTGCTTTAGGACCATACGGATGCCTCCGAGTGGTCGGGTAGGCTGTTTGGAGTGTTAATCTGACTGAATAAAACAATTATGTCCGCCCCACTTCTAAAAACAAACTTGTGTCCCTGATTCAGCCAATCAGATGAACCTTTTATTAAAGCAGTCTGACTTTCTCACCTACTTGTATTATACACTCTTGTCATGCGGGTCACTCTGTCCAGCTTTTCTCTCTCTCCCACCCAGATGTGGATGAGTGTAGTGAGAGGGCGATAGCATGTCCAGGGCTGAATGAGGCATGTTTCAATGACGAGGGGTCCTTCCGCTGTGAATGTGCTGACGGCTTCATTCGTAGAGACAGCATCTGTGTGGAGAACCATCCGCTGAGTAAGTGACATACACAAACACGTGATAGTTATGTCTGCATGACCTCCACCCCACAGCATCACATTTCTCTCTTCCTCGCGATCGCTCCATCAGGTGGTCCAGAGAAGGGTCTGTTTGATGATATGACTGATGACGAGGTCCTGGTCCTCCAGCAGATGTTCTTTGGCGTGGTCATCTGTGCCCTAGCAACGCTCGCCGCCAAGGGCGACATGGTCTTTACCGCCATCTTCATCGGGGGCGTGGCCGCCATGGCCGGATACTGGCTGTCAGAAAAGGGCGACCGCATGCTGGACGGCTTCCTAAAGGGACGCTAGCCTACCAGGAGCTAGGGATACAGGACAGAGGAAAGAACTCTTGAATGCAAACCAATGAGGGCGACAAAGACTGAGGGGTGACGGCTACAGGAATGCTAGCCAATCAGGGATGTACTATACTATTTTGGGGGTGTTGGCTTGGGATGATTGTGGGTCTTCTGGATTGTGAACCTTTGAGATAAGAGACCTTGGAGCTTAGTGAAATTAGAGAGCTCAATGGAGGAATGAATATAGAAGACCGGGTACTACTTGATCCAAGAACACTGAAAAGACACTGGACTGTCTTTCTGCACTGATATGGGAGACCAAGCCTCTTGCCTCAACTCATGGAATCCCCCCAAAAAACATTTCCACTGAATTTCAGCCGTGACCCAAAAGGACCAGCTGACATGATTCTCTCGTTAACACAGGTGTGAGTGTTGACGAGGACAAGGCTGGAGATCACTCTGTCATGATGAAAAGGGAGGGAGTGCAGGTCGGATAAGACCACTACTGATTGTTACCAAGTTATTATGCATTTGTATCTTCTACTGAGCAAAATATTGCTCCAAAATGATGTCTGTCCATTTCCACACATCCCAACCCAAACTTCTTAGCTATACCCCTCTTACGTCATCAGTATTCTACTGTTCATCATTTCACCGTATACTGAGGAACAGCGGCGTTTCCCTGGTAATGGAAGGTGATATGGGATGGTCAGTGGGGTGTTGAAGCACTAAAGACTGCTGCTATAGTGGACATGGGAAATGTGTAGGAAAGGACAGATGCTCCCTGTTGCACCAGTGAAATTATGTCCAATGTTATAACACTATTTATAATCGCGTCCCTATTATGACTGTTTTTGCACAAACGTATTCTTACTGTATGAATGCATGAGAAAGGCGATACTGTATGTATTTATTATCCTGATAGGCATGAACTTTATAGAACTGCTTGTTTCCCCCTTAAACTGATCAACCAGGATACAAGGATCATCACTTCTGTGTCACCACCCCAAACCCTTGTGCCTGAGCAGTGTGCAAGAGAGTAAAAGGCAGCAGTCCTAGTGAAGATGTCACCCATTGTATTTGTTTTGCAATAATTCATTTCTGATTTTTTTTTTGCAAAAACCTTTTAAAGATTTTTATTCTGTATCTGTTTGATATGTGTGTGATCAGCACCAGGCAAAATGGGGTACTGTACAGTCGTGGCCAAAAGTTGAGAATGACACATACATTTTCACAAAGTCTGCGGCCTCAGTTTGTATGATGGCACTTTGCATATACTCCAGAATGTTATGAAGAGTGATCAGATGAATTGTAATTAATTGCAAAGTCCCTCTTTGCCATGCAAATGAACTGAATCCCCAAAAAACATTTCCACTGAATTTCAGCCGTGACCCAAAAGGACCAGCTGACATGATTCTCTCGTTAACACAGGCGTGAGTGTTGACGAGGACAAGGCTGGAGATCACTCTGTCATGATGATTGAGTTCGAATAACAGACTGGAAGCTTCAAAAGGAGGGTGGTGGTTGGAATCATTGTTCTTCCTCTGTCAACCATGGTTACCTGCAAGGAAACACATTCCGTCATCATTGCTTTGTACAAAACGGGATTCACGGGCAAGGATATTGCTGCCAGTAAGATGCACCTAAATCAACCATTTATCAGATCATCAAGAACTTCAAAGGAGAGCGGTTCCGTTGTTGTGAAGAAGGCTTCTGGGCGCCCAAGAAAGTCCAGCAAGCACCAGGACCGTCTCCTAAAGTTGATTCAGCTGCGGGATCGGGGCACCACCAGTACAGAGCGTGCTCAGGAATGGCAGCAGGCAGGTGTGAGTGCATCTGCACGCACAGTGAGGCAAAGACTTTTGGAGGATGGCCTGGTGTCAAGGGCAGCAAAGAAACTACTTCTCTCCAGGAAAAATATCAGGGACAGACTGATATTCTGCAAAATATTGGACTGCTGAGGACTGGGGTAAAGTCATTTTCTCTGATGAATCCCCTTTCCGATTGTTTGGGGCATCCGGAAAAAAGCTTGTCCGAAGAAGACAAGGTGAGCGCTACCATCAGTCCTGTGTCATGCCAACAGTAAAGCATCCTGAGACCATTCATGTGTGGGGTTGCTTCTCAGCCAAGGGAGCTGGCTCACTCACAATTTTGCCTAAGAACACAGCTATGGATAAAGAATGGTACCAACACATCCTCAGAGAGCAACTTCTCCCAACCATCCAGGAACAGTTTGGTGACGAACAATGCCTTTTCCAGCATGATGGAGCACCTTGACATAAGGCAAAAATGATAACTATGTGGCTCGGGGAACAAAACATTGATATTTTGGGTGCATGGCCAGGAAACCCCCCAGACCTTAATCCCATTGAGAACTTGTGGTCAATCCTCAAGAGGTGGGTGGACAAACAAAAACCCACAAATTTTGACAAACTCCAAGCATTGATTATGCAAGAATGGGATGCCAACAGTCAGGATGTGGCCCAGAAGTTAATTGACAGCATGCCAGGGTGGATTACAGAGGTCTTGAAAAGAAGGGTCAACACTTTAAATATTGACTCTGCATCAACTTCATGTAAATTGTCAATAAAAGCCTTTGACGCTTGTAATTGTACTTCAGTATTCCCTAGTAACATCTGACAAAAATATCTAGACACTGAACCAGCAAAGTTTGTGGAAATAAATTTGTCTCATTCTCAAAACTTTTTTGCCACGACTGTACAAAGCACAAGTGTATTTTATCAGAACTGTGTCAACATGTGCATCCACTCAATCCCAATACGTTGTTCCACCCTCATCCTGAGTATCTACTAAAGCTAGTGCGCTTAGAATAAAACATTTATTCAAATTATATTTTTTCATTTTCAATAATCTTTTTATTTTATTTTTAATCATGTCCTTAGGTTCCAGAACCAGTATGTGTGTATGTTAGGCCTAAGATTCCCAGCTGCACTTACTTGCATTATGACCATTTTTTTTCCCCCAGAGTGCTATTTTCTTTACAATATCCTTTCACCATTTTTATTTGACATGTTGAAATGAACTAAAAGCAATTTAATTTGAACTACTGCTGCTCATTGCTGAAGACCTTACTAAAACACTGCTGTTGCATGTAGGCGATAGATGAAAGCCATTTAAGGAAACAGACCGCTGCACCACTCAGAAGCTACTATCTAAGACACTGCATCTAGAAGTGTCACTACAGACCCTGGTTCGATTCCAGCCAGTATCACAACTGGCCGTGATTGGGAGTCCCATAGGGCGGCACACAATTGGTCCAGCGTCGTTAGGGTTTGGCTGGGGTAGGCCGTCATTGTAAATAAGAATTTGTTCGTAACTGACTTGCCTAATTAAATAACCCTAAAAATAGTGAAGTCCCCTATAAAGCTAGCTATGGAAAAAGAGAATGTGTGAACAGGTGTGTGCTTCTATTTCAGTGTGCCGCTCCAATTAATGGGGTTGTGGCGTAGCAGTTCTCTCTCCATCAGGGCCTCCTGAGAGCGAATCAGTGCCCTGTCCATCCAGCTCTGTTCCATCAGCTATACCACACACACAAAATAGAAGAGTATGAGTAAAAAAATATCACATTAGGACAAAGTCAGTGGAGACTGCTGAGTGGAGGACAGCACGTAATAATGGCCGGAACAGAGCAAATGAAATGCCATCAAACATGATACCATTCTGCTCCAGCCATTAGTACGTAGTGTGTGTGTTAGTGTTCCCCAACTGGCGGCCCGTGGGTTGTTTTATTTGGCCCCCCAAGTTGTCTGGAAAAAAATATATATATATATATTGATAAAGTTTTTAAACTTTTTATTGTTGGACAGAGACTGTAAAAACACCAGGAAATCAGCTCCAAGTGATTTTAATTTAAGAAATCTGTTCAAGTATTCCACACATAAGAGACATGTGGATCGTATACAAATAAGCAAGGTTTAAAATAATTGTTTTAGTCAAACATCTCTAGGCTTCTTGCGGTCAATATGCAGTCTACAAATGATTTGTAATTATGTTTATATTTTACATTTTAGTTGACACTTATCCAGAGCGACTTACATGAGCAATTAGGATTAAGTGCCTTGCTCAAGGGCACATTTACAGATTTTTCACCTAGTCGGCTCTGGGATTCAAACCAGTGACCTTTGAATTACTGGCCCAACACTCTTAACCGCTAGGCTACCTGCTGACCCTGCCTGTTCCGGCCCCCCGACCATCCGCTAGTTGATGATCCCTGGTGTATTACCTTCTTGTTCTCATCTCTGTAGTGGCTCATCGCTCTGCTGTGCTGGATCCTCTGCTGTTTCTCACTGGACAGAGCCAAGCGATCCACTTCCTGTAAAAACTCAGCCTCCTCTGCCTTACTGGTCAACTTCAGCATCAGCCCCGCCCTCTTCTCCTCCATCTGCCTCTTCAGCTGCTGACGTACCTCCGATCTGGAAAATCGAGAGATTTATAAACAATATGACGGAAGCCAGAATCCCACCTAGATATGGGAGGGAAATGAATCATTCAGACGAGGATGCTTTTACCTGTACTCCTCTCTTTCAGTGCAAGATCCGTAGAATGGCTTCCGCCACACCTGGTGATACCTAACAAAGCCCCAGAGAAAAAATATTAATTGGCAGAAATGTGACATTCATATTATCGGTAATTTGTAGTTTTCTCCAAAGTGTCAGAAAATGCAGAAACAGACTGGCATCAGGGTTTATGTTTTACTACTGGAGTCACCTATAGTGCTCCTTTCTCTGCATAACCAGTGCCCTCTGGTGGTTGTGGTGATGCACAGCAGGGGTCTCCAGGCTGACAGTCCGTCTATTGGCCAGAGGAGGATGGAGGGGGTCCAGTCTGGGGACAGACTGCCGACCAGATAGGAAGTTCACTCGGCAGGCCAAAATATTTATAACACTTGAATTTGCTTTATCTTAGAGTCAATGCACACCTGGCTGACTGGCAGTACTGCCGAGGCAGGTGAGATGATGATGGGCAATGTCAGGGGAGTGACCATAAGGTAGCGACTTTGGCGGACAGGTGTGGATCGAGGAATAGACAGAGTTGTGGAATTCAAGCAAACAGCAGCTGTGGTAATGAAAAGAATAATGCACAGTATAAACATTGAACGGTTTAAATAATCAAACATGCACAGTTCAAACTGATAGAAAACCATTCATTAAAAACAATTTAAAACGTCAAAGCTGTTTTCAAAGTTTTCTTACGAAGTTTCATTCCGTAGACAGGGCTGTGCCTTGTGTTTCCCCAGCAGTGGAGTCCGGTCCTTGTGCATTGAAAAACTTCTAAAGGCTCTGTCTTAACTTTTACACTAAGCTCTCTTCTTACTACTGACACTGTCAAAACATTAAAGCTATTTTTCATAACAGTAAAGTTGAAATAATTACATGCAAACTACTTCCTTTTCAAATATTTACTTTAATGACTATGAAGACTTGGATTCAAATAGAAATAGTACAAACAAATGCACTCACTTGGGTGTTTTGCGGTGGCAACGGTTGCCCTGGGAATCAGGTTACTCGTGTGCAGACAGAGAATAAAGCTGGAGCCTAGCGTAGCTAAATGCACTGGTGCTCTCCTAAAGAAATGTATTAGCATGTGAAATAGGGCTGGGCGAGCTATTGTCAGAGCATGGCTACACAGCTAGACAGATGGAGACGATTCAATACACGCAAAAAGGAACACCAATCTCCACTAGACAAAAGGGACACAGTTTATCTGTTGCTTTTCCAGAGGCACAACATCAAAGTCCAATTCAATGTAAATGAGTCATTAGGCTTTTAAAACATGATAAAACAATTTCTTTAATAGAATCATGTCGAGTAACAATTGTTGTCCAAGAGAGATACCAATATGTCAGGTTATAAGCCTAATGATTTAAGAACTAGAACATTCTTCCACTGATAAAACAGGTTGTGACATCGCAGTTCCTCATGGTTCAGATTCCCAACCTCTCATGGTTCTCCCACAGCCAAGCATGGTACTTGTTCAGCATGTGATCCTGGGGTTCAACCTATGTAAATACACACACACAAGGGCAATATCTCTAGTTGACTATATCTGGATCTATTATTTAAATGTTGGTGTAACAACAGTTGTCATATTTGCTAAAGGGAAAATACACTATAAACTGGATGAACAACCTACTATGGGGTCTGTGACTCACTCACCTGTCTCCACTCCTCTACACAGAAGATCCTGTAGGAGTCATTGCCATACTTCCCAATCCCATGCAGCTCTATAGGGTAGCGCCACTGCTTGGTCAGGTATTCATCTGCATAAGAGATTAGAGGTCGACCGATTATGATTTTTCAATGCCGAGGACCAAAAAAGCTAATATCGATTAATCGTCCGATTAAAAAAAATGTATTTGTAACAATGACAATTACAACAATACTGAATTAACACTTATTTTAACTTAATATAATACATCAATAAAATCAATTTAGCCTCAAGTAGATAATGAAACATGTTCAATTTGGTTTAAATAATGCAAAAACAAAGTGTTGGAGAAGAACGTAAAAGTGCAATATGTGCTATGTAAGAAAGCTAACGTTTCAGTTCCTTGCTCAGAACATGAGAACATATGAAATCTGGTGGTTCCTTTTAACATGAGTCTTCAATACTCCCAGTTAAGAAGGTTTAGGTTGTAGTTATTATAGGACTATTTTCCTCTACACCATTTATATTTCATTAACCTTTGACTATTCGATGTTCTTATAGGCACTTTATTATTGCCAGTGTAACAGTATAGCCTCTGTCCCTCTCCTCGCTCCTCCCTGGGCTCGAACTAGCAACACAACGACAACAGCCACCACATCGAAGCAGCGTTACCCATGCAGAGCAAGGGAAACAACCACCCCAAGGCTCAGAGCGAGTGAAGTTTGAAACGCTATTAGCGCGCGCTAACTAGCCAGCCATTTCACTTCGGTCACACCAGCCTCATCTCGGGAGTTGATAGGTTTGAAGCCATAAACAGCGCAATGCTTGACGCACAAGAAGAGCTGCTGGCAAAACGCACGAAAGTGCTGTTTGAATGAATGTTTACACGCCTGCTTCTGCCTACCACCCCTCAGTCAGATACCCGTATGCTTGTATGCTCAGTCAGATTATATGCAACACAGGACACGCTAGATAATATCTAGTAATATCATCAACCATGTGTAGTTAACTAATGATTATGATTGATTGTTTTTTATAAGATAAGTTTAATGCTAGCTAGCAACTTACCTTGGCTTACTGCATTTGCGTAACAGGCAGTCTCCTTGTGGAGTGCAACGAGAGAGAGGCAGGTTGTTATTGCGTTGGACTAGTTAACTGTAAGGTTGCAAGATTGAATCCCCCGAGCTGACAAGGTGAAAATCTGTCTTTCTGCCCCTGAACGGGGCAGTTAACCCACTGTTCCTAGGCAGTCATTGAAAATAAGAATGTGTTCTTAACTGACTTGCCTAGTTAATTAAATAAAGGCGTAAAAATTATAATTTTTTTAATAGGCCAAATCGGTGTCCAAAAAGACCGATTTCCGATTGTTATGAAAACTTGAAATCAGCTCTAATTAATCGGCCATTCCGATTAATCGGTCGACCTCTATAAGAGATGCATAACATCTGCATAACATCCCCATTATTTCTCAGGTGCTGGCAAAAACAAACACACCTCTAACACTTGGAGGATAGGACAACCCAGTCGTCCTCCTCGATTCAGCTAAAACTAAAATCTCACTTTCTAGGAGGGAAATCAGTGGATCATCTCTTGGATCCACAGGTGGAGATGGGAACAGTGACTCACCAGAGAACCTGATGATGATTTTGGCTCGCAGTTCATACAGGCCCAAAGATCTCAGCAGCACAGACAGGGGCTTCCACTCTGCCCCCCTGGTCTCCTCCGCTGATGGGTAAAGCTTAAAGAACTGCCACAACACCGGGATGGCCATTTTACCTGAAAAGGAACACAGAACAGAGACTGTGTGAGATAATTCCAATGTCGTTATTTTAGATGTGTGTGTTTGAGCCTTGTGTGTGTGTTTGTGTCTCACCGCTGGTTTTGTTGAGGAACACGGTGGCTACCAGGAGTTTCCAAGGGTCGTGGAAAAGGGTCTCCTGCACCAGGTGGAAGGGGGAGCGAGGAGGGGTCCACTTCCTTAAGGCTTTCCTCCTGGGGGGGCTTAGACCTGTGTGTGGACATAAGGGGTTTCGGACATAAATAAAGCATTTTTTATTTGACTTACATTTTTCTCCAAGAATGGCAAGTTCTGTTAAGTTCTAACATTTATGAAATGATTACCATCTCTCATTGACTTCCGGCTGAAATAAGGACTGGTCTTCCGTTTCTCTCCTAACAGTTCTGGGCAGAACAGGAACAACAGGCACCACTACACACATTAAACATGTTTTCTCTTGGGTCAGTACACTGAAACCATGGAGGTTCCCTATCTAGGCATCACAGTCAATGCACATTATGCATCATAACTCAGATAGCACAATGCACAGTAGAGAAAATTGATACATACTGCTCTGGGAATCTTTCAGTGGTATACAGCGCTCTCCAGTGGTCTGGGGAGATGGCAGCTCTTCGTCATGCACCTCTGCTTCTATATTCTCTACTCCCTCAGTCTCCCCCACTCCCACACCCTCAGACTCAGCCTCCCCCTCGCTCTCAGAAGCAGACTGCACCCTAAGGACTGGGACAAGTAACAGTGACACAGGAAGCTGTTCTTCTCGACCAATGAGAGCATCTTGTAGATCAGTGAGCGGGGCCAGCCTGAGAAGCTTTTCTCTCAGCAGCCCCGGCCTCCTCTGGGGGCTCTTCTCCAGTATGACATCGTCAACTACCGCCACGACCTTCAGACGCCTCTCAGTCTCATCATCCTCACCCCTTCTCACAGAGGCTTGTATGTTTGTCTCTTTGATGTCTTCATTTGTGTCTGATGGTTGGCCCGTTTCTGTGCCTCTCCCAGCTGCCGGTCTGTGATTCCCCCTTGCCAGGTGAGGCATGTCAGGCCTCAGATGAGTTATTATCGTTCTCTTGTCTCTGGGTCTGGTCCTCTGCTTGCAGGATTTTGCGGAATTGGCTATTTTTGTGTTATTTGGAGGCAGGCTTAATATTCTACCCTCTTCCATATTCTCCTCTGTGTTCTGCCGGTCTTCTTTGATATTGGCCTCTGAGGTATGACGTGTGTCTTTCTGATTAACTTTCCTCTGTCTCTCCTGGCTTGGCAGCGGAGTCACAGCTACACTGCCACTCTTGGCTTTGGTGAAGTCAAAGTCATCTATCTGTAGATCCCCTCCTGCATCTCTGAGAAGGAAAGCTTGAAGAGACGCCCTGGACCGGAACCTCTGTCCCTGGGGACTAGAATCATTGATCATAGGATATCTGCAATGCACTTAGCCCCTGGCCCTGACAGTAAGATATACACACTTCAGGGATGTTTTACATGCAATGAGAGAATGGAGAGTAACTAGTGAGGAAGCAAAAATCAGAATCACCTTGTTATATAGATGTCCATTTTGCCTGCAGTCTTCCCACTTTTCCTCCGTCTCACTACTCTCACCCAGCCCGGCGGCATACTAGAAGGCGGGCACGACTCCTCATCTTCCTGTCTGCTCCGCTGTCTCTTGACTGCATTGGGATCAGCCTCTTTGGTAACTCTCATATCTGAACCTGGAACAGCCATAGTGTCTATGTCAGAATTAGGATTCAAATGTGTGTCAGTGACGGGGTTCTCTGTGTTGAGGTCATTGTTTTTGAGCCTGGTTGTGACTGTGTTGTTGTCCGTAGGGGAAGCACAGGTTGTATCAACAGTAGGCTCAGTTTTAGCCTGATACATATGATAATCAAGTGATAGCATATTGTCCACACTCTGGAGCGTAGAGGATGTCTGTCTCAGATAGGTGTCACAAGCTGGGTTTCATGAGGTTGAGATCCTGCTCCGGTCCTCTTATCTGCTAACATCTTCTTAAGACATCTGGAGCTCTATACCTTGCTGCCACAAACAAAAAGATGGATCAGAATAGTCAACTCACCCTGTCTATCAAATCATATTTTAATTATATTTTATATGGAAGAGCATGGTTTGGACAAATAGGTGACTATTAGCTAGCTAAGCAGCTCAACAGTTGCAGATTGGTTGACCTTCTATATAGTCGATTCAACTGTGCTTCTTTACATACCTCGTGATCACGTGCTGTTCTGGATGAATGGTTCATCTCTATTGGTATGTTATTTGAAGATCGAGTTGAATAAAATTGTCGGAGACATAACATCTTTAGATAAGTTGTATTGTGCGCTGGGCTGTGAAGTGTGTGAACGAGCTTGTGAGCGATTCCGCTTGACTCACACATGACATGCGCAGAACGCAGCACAAGAGACAGGACAGGAAACAGAGAACGGAGTCTGCGCACAAGCGATCCTGTAAACAGTCCTCCACGACAGCAACCTGTTGGACAGCAACCTGTTGAACATCAACTGCGCGAACGGAGAGGAAATCGGAGAAAATAGACATACTTGTGAGTGCGGGTGAGAGTTTGTTTTGGGACATCGGAAGTCCAATGCATTTCCTGTAGACAGCCAGTAGGTGTCAATGTTTGACCAAGCGAGCTCTGACAGGGACTGGTGGAAGTGGGTGCCGTTCTGTGAGGAAGAGGATGATGAGGCAGTGGAAGTGGATGTGGACAGCAGCATGCCAGAGCCCCTGTGCCTGCTCACCGACGCCCCCTACAGCCAGAGCAGGCAGAGCTGCAGCAGCAGGGTAGAGCACCTGGTGCTGAGCTAGGCAGCTGGAGAAAGAGAGGCAGGCAGGGAGAGGAGAGGAGGGGAGCCCCTGCTGCAGGGACTGTTCTCTGATCAAGACCACTGCATGCATGAAGGAAGGGAGGTAACATCAAAACTCAGGGAAAGACTCATTGTGGCGTGTCTCTCTCAGGGATGAGCACAATGACCCACTGAAAGAAATTAGGTAAAAATTATAACGGATCTATATATTTTCAAATAACTGTGCTTTTTCTGATCCACATTGATTTTGACAAACAAAACAACCCCCCACCCCAAATCTGTGGCCCTTCATTGAATTTCAAAATACCGATGTGGCCCTTAAACCAAAAAGTTTACCCACCCCTGGTCTAAAATGTAGTAAATGTTTTTGCCTCCTACTGGCCATCTGGATATTGGTTACATATGAGATAAACATTTAGAGTTTGTTTCCACAGCAAATGAATAGATATGCTATGTTAGACAAGTAGCCTATCTAGTAGAAAATGCAGTCGTGATTTTTTTAAACATTTGCTTCATAGAAAGTATCATAGAAAATACTCTGATGATTGACAATCCAACGTATATCAGTGTGTAGCACAGCGATACACCGAATGGTCGTTATGTAGAGATCAAAGGCCTATGGTTACGACCACAGGGTTTGAGGCTCTGCTCCCAGGTGGGCAGCGGTGATTGGTCAATGGCCTGGGTGTTATCACACTTTCCCATTGCTGTGGCAACGAGCGATAACACATAAACCACAGGCCACCATAATGTATTGATAACACTTCATTAGGCCTTTAAGGCCTGTATGCAATCAGCCTGTCAGGCACTATTGAAACCATAACACTGGACTGGAGGTGATCCTGTTTAGCATTTAATAATGATCCCCTCACTACTCCTCCCCCATATCCCCTGGGTAATACTGTAAGTACAGACAAATATGCACTTTTTTTCATTACCCTGCCATGGAACCTTAGTCTCATGTGTTGTCACTGGGCTGTTCATCGGTTTCAGTGAACATGCTGGTTTGATTACCATGCTGGGAATAATCTGTAATAAAAAAAAGGGAGGTTGTCCAAAATTATTTTATTTCAGGGCAAAAGAATGGACTGTCAGGAGGTTATTTTTCAGAGTGAGGAGAACCAGATGCACAGTCGGGAACTGATATGACGTTGCGCAAATGGACTTCAAGTGCCAGAACAATAGAGCCCATTTAGAAACAAGAGAGTGTGTATGTGTTTTTCCATCTGTTTGGTCAGGCGCTTAACGGGATTGCTAAGGACTGTAAGCTTTGATGTGTCTACTAGGTCGTGGTCTGGAGAAAGCCTTGGCTCATACATTGTGGACCATAAATATGAGAGAAACTTCCCTGTTTTAATGGGTGAGACCACATTTCAAATGATGCCATATTCCTGATACAAAGATATGACCCAGGATGACAGCCTCACGCCCAAACCACCCCACCCCCCTGACCAGCGAGTTCAATACAACCTTCAGTACTCGCCACTTGGCAAATAGTTGGACCATATCATAAAAAAATGCTGGCTCATCTTGAACACCGATCCATAACTGGAAAATAGGTCGTCTTCAGACACGCCTCCAACATCAGTCAAATGAGGATGGATCTTCCACCAGCACCACGTAGCACCTTCCTAGTCAATGTGCCGGACGGTAATTACAGACCCACTGAAACTTTACGAAGAAATGTTCAATCACCCTATCATGGGCAAGGCATCATTAGGTGTTCTACAAACAACGTGGTATGCATAGTCAAGTGTATTTGTGGTCTATGCTGTGTAGGAAAAAAATTAATGAGCTCTGAAAACAAGGATAGCAGAACACAGGGTTCATATAGGAACTCTTGACCAGAGACACCCTGTGCTGCTGCGCATTTCATGGAGGCTCGTCACAAAATCAGCTCTCTGAGATGAAGAACATTGGTATTGAACATGTTAAGACTCCTATGAGTAATAATAATAATTTAATCCATTTTAGAATAAGGCTGTGACGTGACAAAATGTGGAAAAAGGGAAGGGGTCTGAATACTTCCCAATGCACTGTATATGTTTTATTTTCTGTAATAAATACATGTGCCCATCTCATTAATATCAAATTATTAGAATTACTCAAGTTGTTTTTAAAATATACTACATGACTAAAAAGTATGTGGACACCTGCTCGTCGAACATCTCATTCCAAAGTCATGGGCATTAAGATGGAGTTGATACCCCCTTTGCTGCTATAACAGCCTCCACTCTTCTGGGAAGGCTTTCCATTAGATGTTGGAACATTGCTGCAGTGACTTGCTTCAATTCAGCCACAAGACTATTATTGAGGTTGGGCACTGATGTTGGGCGGTTAGACCTGGCTCACAGTCGGCGTTCCAATTCATCCCAAAGGTGTTTGATGGGGTTGAGATCAGGGCTCTGTGCATTCCAGTCAAGTTTTTCCACACCGATCTCGACAAACCATTTCTGTATGGACCTCGCTTTGTGCACGGGGGCATTGCCATGCTGAAACAGTAACGGACCTTCCCCAAACTGTTGCTACAAAGTTGGAAGCACAGAATCATCTAGAATGTCATTGTATGCTGTAGGATTAAGGTTTCCCTTCACTGGAACTAAAGGGCCTAGCCCGAACTATGAAAAACAGCCCCAGACCATTATTCCTCATCCACCAAACTTTACAGTTGGCACTATGCATTGGGGCAGGTAGCGTTCTCCTGGCATCCACCAAACACAGATTCGTCCGTCGGACTGCCGGATGGTGAGGGCGTGATTCATCACTCCAGAGAACGTGTTTCCACTGCTCCAGAGTCCAATGGCGGCAAGCTTTACACCACTACAGCCGATGCTTGGCATTGCACATGGTGATCTTAGGCTTGTGTGCGGCTGTTCGGCCATGGAACAGTTGTTGTGTGAGTATTGCAACCGAGGACAGATGATTTTTAGGACATTAATTTGAGACTTGCTCCCAGTCAGGGGAAGTATTGGCCTAGACAAGTATAGCTCAGTTAAAGGTCAATAAATATGAAGTATAATTCCTTGTTATTTCAATGTCTGTTCCTCTGTCTCTCTCAGATTGGGAAGGACAGAACTCTCTATGACTCCTGCTGCGTCAGCTACTTTCCCAAGTGGGATTACATTGTGATGGGCGGCTCGGACAGGCAGGCCTCCCTCTACACCAAATACTGGGTGCGGCTCGGCACCATCGGGGAACAGAGCTCCTGGGTGTGGACCTGTAGAGTCTATGTGGTGGGTCGCTTTTAGTGTGTGTGTGTACATTTGAGTAACTGTGTAAGAGTGTATGAGAGAGAGTGTGTGTGCGTGTGTCTGAAGGGTACTGTATTGGAACGCTGTAATTTAAAACAGAGCTGACATGGTGCTAAGACATGCTGTGAAGAACGCGGAACGGAAATTATAAGATGCGACTGACGTAAAACGCTATAGATGTCATGCTGTCAGATCAAGTGTTGATGCTACAATGTGATGTTGGGATAAATTCACAGATCAGTTATTTTTAACTTGTGGAAAAAGTATCTGTGATCACCCATAGAGTACATGAAAGTAATATCAATGTAGTTTATTTTATATCTTTAATATTTTGTATTATATTAATACTAGCAACTCACACGAGAAAGCATTAGGTTCTACCTCCACATTGTCTTAGACGGGGATCTAACAACAGGAACACTTTGTCTCTCTGTATTTTCATGGAAGTGTTAATGGGAACCACTGTTACATTGTTCTCTCTTTGTCTTCTGTGTAGGTGTTGGGCTTCCAGGACAGACCATAGCCTTCTTTCAGCTAATCTTCAACACGATGCATGGCCTGTACAAAGATCGTTACGCCTACAGAGACGGCATGACCGATGTCATCCTCCAGCACCTCATCACTGAACAGAAAGATGGATTGACTTAAACAGTACATTGTACTTCCCTTAACTCCCTTAAGTTGTCAGTGTTAGCAGATCTGATGGAAATGGATGGCAGAAGCTCCCTGAAGAAGTCCATTGGAAGGCTATGTAGTCCAGCCCATATGCTCAGATCTATCCAGTCCCTTCAGATCTGTTAACACTAAGGGTGTAGGAGTTAAGTGAAGCTAGGGCTAGTGGTTATTTTTTGACTGGACTTCCTGTGCTTACTATACCTGTTCTCCATGCCCAGTGAGGATGAAGTGCAGAGAGCTGGATAAGAAGATAGCTATCAACAACTTAAATGTAATGTAAATGTAACAGGAACCGCCGGGCCATCCAGCTGCCTATGAAGATCCTCATCTACGATTTCTGACGACTCTTCCGACATGTACAACCGCATCAAGGAGAAGATCTGCAGGAGGTTTGAGTGCAACCTGCTTGTGGTCTGCTCAGAGCACATCATCCTGTGTCAGGTGGAACTTATACCCAGTCCAAAATCATACCCTACTACCCCCAAACACATTTACACTGTGGTAATAGATGGTCGTAGTATTTGTACAGTTATTTAAAGCTGTTTTTAGACTAAATACATTGATTAATAACTGTTTTCTACGGTTTTGCTTTTCACTTCAGGCTTTTCTCAAACACTTGGTGACAAACAACTCCGTAAAGTGCCATAACAAAACACAACACAGGGGGCTGCTGAGGGGAGGAGACCATGTGTTTGATGAGTTCGATACTATTTCATTTAATCTGTTCCAGTCATTCCTATGAGCCCGTCCTCCCCAATTAAGGTGCTACCAACCTCTGTGCAACACAAACTATTTGGCCTGAGTCAATAACTCTGACCTGCAGCGTCTTTGGCTTATGTAAATTATACTAATGCATTGGTGACAGATTGTGAAAGACCCCCCCCCCCCCGAAAGACATTATCATGCTATTAAGATGATGGAAAGCCAGTGAATTAGTGTTTAGTGCTGCATCGCTGCTCTAAAACACATCAGAGAGAGGCCAGAGAGGGATGGCCAGAGAGAGGCCAGAGAGGGACGGCCAGAGAGAGGCCAGAGAGGGACGGCCAGAGAGGGACGGCCAGAGAGGGACGGCCAGAGAGGGACGGCCAGAGAGGGACGGCCAGAGAGGGAAGGCCAGAGAGGGGCGGCCAGAGAGGGACGGCCAGAGAGGGACGGCCAGAGAGAGTCCAGAGAGGGACGGCCAGAGAGAGTCCAGAGAGGGACGGTTAGACCCAGTGGTCCTCCAGATCTTTCTGCCTATCCTTCTTCAACTGTATCTATGTTCCTTTACGGGTTCTCTCTCTGAGTCTCTCCCCCGCCTCCTCAGCCATTAGACAGCCTAAGTGAGGCAGGGAAGAGTGAGTGGTTACCACCACAGCATTGTGGAGCCTGGCTGGATGTATCTGGTGGTTTCCTCCCTGGTTTGTGTCTCTGGGGTTTGACAGAGAAGGGGAGGGGAGTAGTCTAGAGTTTTAACTGTGACAGAGATGCTTTAGATCTGTCTCTAAAAGCCATGTTACAGCTTCACCACTGAGGCTGATGGTTTCTCTGGTATGACTGTCTAACCTCTGAATGGGCTGTGTCAAATACAATCAGAGTTATCTTCACATAGCATTGAACGAGAATGAAACATATGGATAGTTAGATTAGAAGGATATATTAAGGGACAGCCATACAAAAATGCCCCCACGTGACCCTTCCCCCTCATTGAAATAACTCTAAATAATGTTTACGTCCAAAAATAACAATAACTGTAGCGACCCAGTGTTTATAAATGTGGATATCAACTTCGCCACTTCAGCATGCTTTTGTGGGACAGTCAATGCCACACAGGGCTACGGGCCAGAAGGTTGAGGGTTTGACGACCACCAACAGGTTTCTTTGCCAATGCTCCTGATTGGAGCAGCAGTCTAAGGCACTGCATCTCAGTGCAAGAGGCATCACTGCAGTCCATGGTTCGAATCCAGGCTGCATCACATCCAGCCGTGATTGAGAGTCCCATAGGGCAGCACACAATTGGCCCAGCGTCGTCCGGGTTAGGGGAGGGTTTGGCCAGGATAGGCCGTCATTGTAAATAAGAATTTGTTCTTAACTGACTTGCCTAGTTAAATAATTCAAATAAAACAACCAACAAACAAAGCATGCCGACTTTGGGCGCTTCAAAATCATGGTTTGCATTTTCAACACTACAATCAAATAGACTATGTCAGTCTCGACCAACAGAAATGAGATCCCTCCCTACCTTGCACTCGGTGTCGAATGCTTGACTTGACAGTTTCCAAATGTCATTAAACCTTTGGGTGTTTTGTAACAGATGTCTCTTTCCATTCATCAAATGGTACAGTTTGGAAGCTGGAATGACATTTTTGAGGAATGTGTGCAGGTAGCCTATAGGAGACGTTTGAAGGAGCCTAATCATATTAAAACCTTGTGACTGCTTGTGTTTATGCCACACATAAAAGGTGTTACATTTGAAAAGTGAAATTACAAATATTGAAGCGTTAGTTTCTAGGTTGGCAAGGAATAGCCGCTGGAATCACTGAAGTTTAGCCTAGCGTAGAAGTTTGTACTCACTTAAAAACAATAATGCAATTATTCATTGTTGTAGGCTAGTCTAGGTAGGATCATTGTATTGTCCCTAATCAAGATCAATAGGGGGCCTTTTGAGCTGCATGTCTCATGTCTTCAACCTGGCCTCTCTGCTGCTTATCAGCTATTCCTCGTAGTTCTTGTGGATTTACACTATATTGAACATTGGTTCAGCTTTAAATTATTTTATATGTGGTGTCTGTCCTTCACCAATGCAGTGTTTGTCCTTCACCAGTACCAAGTAATAGTGGCTCATGGAGTCTCTGATTCTGAAGTCATTGGTGGCCGACCGGACAGCGAGGGCCTACTGGTGGGGCTAAAGAAGAGAGCAGATACAAACACTTCTGTCTTAGCTAACTTGTATTTATCTAGGTTAGTCTTATTGAGATCTCCTGTGGCTCAAGCCAATCCAACTTGCACCAATGGTATTCATTTTCTCTTCAGATCCTGAAGGTCTTTGTGGACAACCAGTTTGCCATCAATCTGCTGAAGCAGTCTACACCTGTGCGTTGTCTGGACATGAGTGCATCCCGAAGCACGCTGGCAGTGGTGGACGAACACAGCACCTGCCGGTTTAATGACATCCACACCAAGGTACAGCTCTTTAAGGTCAGAGGGCAGACGTCAAGAGTTAAGGCCAAGGTTGAGGTGGCTTCACTTTCAAATTATCGTTCAAAGGTTGTCCCTTTTTCCTTCACCTACTTTTCCCCCTGACTTGCCCTCGTTCTATGAGCATCCTTCCCTACTCCCCAGGAGCCCAATGCTAACAATGTAGCATGGAACACTTAATGTGAGGGCATGCTGTGTTTGTCAGGCAGCTGCTACCTCAACATCAAGTCCAGTAACTTCCCAGTGCACCAACAGAAGCTGCAGGGCTTTGTGGTGGGCTACAATGGTTCCAAGATCTTCTGCCTGCATGTCTACTCCATATCCACCGTGGAGGTTACCGGTGGGTGGGAAGAATAATACTTAAAGAACTGAGCTTTATTTTCCACTATTTAGTTCTGTTTCTACGTTTTCTTATTGTATGTTGAATTGACTGATTTCCCCTTCCTTCCCATCTCTTCTCCACAGTCGGCTCCTATGTACCAGAAGGATGTTCAAGCAGGTCTATCAGATCTCCTGTCTGTGTGTGACTGACAGTGACTGTAGGGATCTGGCCAAGGATGCCCTGGAAGGGCTCGACTGTCACTGTTAAGAAGGTCATACAAGCACATACTCCCACGGAAGAACACACACACCTTTTCACTGCAATGCTAGTGTTCATCACTAGATGGTGCAGCCTGATGCTATTTGTATGAAGAACCTCTCTCATGCTTGTTTGACCAATGTGATAGAATAGCTTAAGTATGTGGTGTGAGTGGATTCTCTGGCTTCCCCATAATTTGTTGTGGCCCCGGACAAGCACACCTCATTCTACTTGTCAACTAATCATCAAGCCCTTGACAAGTTGAATCAGGTGTTTTTGTCCAGGATTACAACAAAAATGTGTGCTGTTGGGGATACTCGAGGACTGGAGTTCCCTTTTGTTTCTCTCTCTCAGCAGGCCTTCATCCGAGTACGAGACCTGCGCTGCCTGGAGCTCATCAACAGCATTGAGGTACAATATGGCACAGACACACTCCCCTAAAATGAATAATGGATTAGTCCAAATGGTATTATTCCAAGATCAAAGAATTTGTCACGGTAGAAAACAGAACAGACCACATAGCTTTAATCAGGGTGGATTTACTGGTTGACCAGAGAACTCCACATGACATCATCAAAGCGAGACAGAGGAGGGGAAACTTGGGATCGCCTGGGTTGCCCTCATTAAGCATTTTCTTACTGCCCCAACATATGACTGTACACACACACACACACACACACACACACACACACAAAGGGCTAGTAAAGGGAGGAAAGCGTTATTTTATGTGAATTTAGCTGATCTCCTGGGAATATTTGGGACTATAAATACATTCATGTGTTTTCATGGACATTCTTTGTGATAAGATTAGACCTGCCTCGGGGGCTGCAGTTTGAAAAGGGAAAAGTCAATAATTTTTTTGTTTTTTGTTGGTGACGGTAGATGTGGAAACAATGGATCATTGAATTCCACAAAACAGTCTTGGTGTCTGTGTGTGTGCATACTGTATGGAATACGTGCAACTATGGGCAGATAGTCCAGGGTCAGACTAGGGTGAAACTGACTGAGCGGCTGATATTAGTTAATTTCTCTCTTTCTTTGCATGTGCGTGCATACACTAGTATTTGTGTGTGTGTGCTGATGGATTTCTAGGAGAGAAAGAAGAGGGGTGAGAACGACAAGGAGCTATTCCTATCGGACGTCTATGCCTACCAGGGGAAATTCCACCAGGCTGCCTTGTCTAAGGACTGGCTACCACTCCAGAGTCCTCAGCTTGTACACTGTACGACTACTGATTGACTCATACACACACTCTCCTACCCTAGACCTGTACATGTTCAAGACAACAGACATTCACACACATGGATGTTTGAATATGCCTGTACCCCCACACACGCATGTGAGACCTGTGCCTGTTTGAGTCAGCCAAGATACTGTACACACACACACAGGGGCTGTGGCTTTAAACATGTTTCCATGTGACACACATACCCAGAAATAATTGATGGTGGGGCTTGAATGTCAGTTGTTGGATCTGAATTATTTTATGAGGGGGTCAGTTGAAGTTGAGGCGATCTCCTGTTAAGTGTGTTTATGTATGTTCATGGTACTGAAGCAGACGACACAGGCGTGACTCCTTTCCCCTCCCTTGTGTGTGTGTGTTTTGTGGCTGCTGTATATTTATGTGGCTGTGAGGCCATCTGGTCCTTGAGGCTGTTTGTTTTACCACTGGAGGACACCAGAGGGGGAATACTGGTCCTGTTTGTGTGACTCCATGTCCCCCCTCTCCAGGCCCTGACCCAGTTGGGCCTGTCTGTCTCTCATTCTCGTTCTCTCTCTGGCCTTTTCTCTCACTCATCCTCCCACTTTTTCTGTCCCTCTGTAGGAGTATGGGGGCGTGACAGACCCTAAAAACACTTGCATGCTGATGTCCAAGCAGGCAGACTGGGCTAAGAACAGCAAGGAGCCGCAGGCCGCTGCTCAGATGTACCTATCTGTAGGAGAACACCTCAAAGCCATCGACATCATAGGAGAACAAGGCTGAGTCGACATGTGGATCACACACACACACACACACACTCTTGGTTTTCCTGTGAGTCATGGGAAAGCGTTATGGGTGTGTGGTTGGGAGGCAGGCAGATGGCTAATGCTGGGTCCTGTGGCTCTATCAGAGCTCCCCATGGGCCCCTCTCTCTGTGTCTGCTGCTTGTCAATCACACACCCACCCTGGCCCAGACCACCTAGGCTAAGGCGGCCTCAGCATAACAAACACAGGGAAAGACTGGTTGGCCTCATCAAGCTTTATCAGGCATGACAGCTGACATTCGGGTGTGAGTGAGTTCGGCCTCATTCCTAAGTGTAGTGTGATGCGCTTATAGGAGCTATGTGATTTGTAAAGGGTCCTCTACGAGGCCTGATCCACACACACACTTGGACACACACACTCAACCCCCACCCCCCACACACTCCGTCTGATCGCATCTCTTCCCACCCCCCCCCACTAGGCTGATTGACATCGCCCGTAAGCTGGATAATGCGGAGCACCATGGCTACTCCTCTGAGACCTACTCCAAGATGGGAGACCTGCAGGCCCTGGTGCAGCTGCACGTGGAGGCACGATACTGGGACCAGGTCAGTCAAAACCTTTCACATTTCACTTATGGTCCTTCCATCTGTTGGACACAGCTACAGTATTCTATCTTACTTGGCTCATCATAAAGTTGACCTCATAGGTCCCACCCAGAACACAGAAAATGCAACTGCATATTTACTGGAACAAGACAAACTGAAACGGTGTTCTATTAAAAACAGAGCAACGTTTCCAGCCAAACCAGAGATTTCCTCTGAATCTCTGCCTACATTATGACTAGAATGTGAGAAGCACCCAACAGTCCAAAGCAATAAAGAGCCTTAGCTCAACCACCCCCATCAGAGCAGAAAACACTACATTTCCTAAATCCATCACTAGTGTTTCATCAATTACAGGCGGTCCTGAGAGCAAACTGCCGATGTCCACGGTGAAACAGAGAATGCTAAAAAACTAGAACCTTTTATCAGATTCATATTGTATGAATCTGGCATGGCGTTAGCAGCCATGTTTTTATATCCCATTCTGGGGGAGGTGGACATTGAGAGAGAACAGAACACAGCCTACAGTACAGTATGAATGGGCCATATGGATGCTATTCACTGCACTCACTCTTATCCTGGGTCCTAGCCTGGGTTTAGTCTGCTTAGACTCAGAGGCTGATTGGGCTGTGCAGAAGAGGGCTTTGACATTACTGTGACACACAGTTACACATATTAAGAGGAGTGTACTTAACAACATTCTTGCTATGGGACGTTTAGGTTAATCAATCAACATGACAGGCAGGTATGCCTCCATAGGGTACTGTCACACTACTCTACTACAGACAAACACCAGCTACTCTACTACAGACAACACAAGCTACTCTACCACAGACACCACCAGCTACTCTACTACAGACAACACCAGCTACTCTACTACAGACAACACCAGCTACTCTACTACAGACAACACCAGCTACTCTACCACAGACAACACCAGCTACTCTACCACAGACAACACCAGCTACTCTACTACAGACAACACCAGCTACTCTACTACAGACAAACACCAGCTGCTCTACTACAGACACACAAGCTACTCTACTACAGACAACACCAGCTACTCTACCACAGACAACACCAGCTACTCTACTACAGACAAACACCAGCTGCTCTACTACAGACAACACCAGCTACTCTACTACAGACACCACCAGCTACTCTACTACGGACAACACCAGCTACTCTACTACGGACAACACCAGCTACTCTACCACAGACAACACCAGCTACTCTACCACAGACAACACCAGCTACTCTACCACAGACAACACCAGCTACTCTACTACAGACAACACCAGCTACTCTACTACAGACAACACCAGCTACTCTACTACAGACAACACCAGCTACTCTACTACAGACAACACCAGCTACTCTACTACAGACAACACCAGCTACTCTACTACAGACAACACCAGCTACTCTACTACAGACAACACCAGCTACTCTACTACAGACAACACCAGCTACTCTACTACAGACAACACCAGCTACTCTACTACAGACACACACCAGCTACTCTACTACAGACAACACAAGCTACTCTACTACAGACAACACCAGCTACTCTACTACAGACAACACCAGCTACTCTACTACAGACAACACCAGCTAATTGACCATGACATAAAATCAGTCTAATATACTGTAGTAGGGTGGCTACTTTTAAGATGTATACAATACAAATGTACAATATATTTTTATTTGTTTAACACTTTTTGGTTACTTTGTTTAACACTTGTTTGGTTACTACATGATTCCATATGTGTTATTTCATAGTTTTGATGTCTTCACTATTATTCTACAATGTAGAATATAGAAAAAATTAAGAAAAACCCTTGAATGATTAAGTGTGTCCAGACTTTTGACTGGTACTGTATGTTAACCCTAATATATCACATTAGTAATGAGATGTATTAATGTTTTGGCTAGATGAAGTAGTGTGTCTGTGTTTTAAAGCCTGTGTTACTAATTACTCACAATTGTAGGCCAATTTCCCCGGGAATATTGCCTCATAAAGACACGATATTTCAAGGTTTTTAATCTGGTTGTATGTCAGATATGTGATCGAAGTGCATGAATGTAAATATTCAATGCATTGCATCTACTATGTTACTTAATGGTGATAGCTCCTTGAATCTCTCAATCAATCACAGATGATTACTACTGGCAGGCAGCCCGGTCTCAAAGAAGATGTTGGGTCTTAGATGGCAGTCATCCCACTCTCTCCCAATCCGCCAGTGGATACAGTTACTATTAGAAGTTATAACTTTAGAGTTGTTGAAACCGAGAATGAATAGTGCTAGTTACAGAACAATTGAGGCCTGGACCATTACACTCTGTAAAGAATCATCTCAACTAAAGCCCAACATATACAAATAAACAATCTATACTGAACAAAAATATAAACGCAACATGCAACAATTTAACAGATGTTACCAAGTTACAGTTCATAGAAGGAAATCAGTCAATAGTAATAAATGTATTAGGCCTTAAATCGATGGATTTCACATGACTGGGAATACAGATATGCATCTGTTGGTCACAGATACCTTAAAAAGGTAGGAGCGTGGATCAGAAAACCTTTCAGTGTCTGGTGTGACCACCATTTGCCTCATGCAGCGCAACACATCTCCTTCGCATAGAGTTGATCAGGCTGTTGATTGTGGCCTGTGGAAGGTTGTCCCACTCTTCTTCAATGGCAGTGTGAAGTTGCTGGATATTGGCCGGAACTGGAACACGCTGTCGTACACTTCTATCCAGAGCATCCCAAACACATGCTCAATGGGTGACATGTCTACTGAGTATGCAGGCCATCGAAGAACTGGAACATGTTCAGCTTCTAGGAATTGTGTACAGGTCCTTGTGACATGCTGAAACATGAACGGATGTGGGCGGATGAATGGCATGGCAATGGGCCTCAGGATTTCATCATGGTATCTCTGTGCATTCAAATTGCCATCGATAAAATGCAATGCTGTTCGTTGACCGTAGCTTATGCCCATACCATAACCCCACTTCCACCATGGGGCACTCTGTTCACAATGTTGACGTCGGCAAACCGCTCGCCCACACAACGCCATACACGTGGTCTACGGTTGTGAGGCCGATTTGGACGTACTGCCAAATTCTCGAAAACAACATTGGAGGCGGCTTATGGTAAAGAAATGACCATTCACTTATCTGGCAACAACTCTGTTGGACATCCCTACAATCTGCATGCCAATTGCACACTCCCTCAAAACATCTGTTGCATTGTGTTGTGTGAAAAAACTGCACATTTTAGAGTGGCCTTTTATTGGCCCCAGCACAAGGTGCATCTGTGTAATGATCATGCTGTTTAATCAGCTTCTGGATATGACACACCTGTCAGGTGGATGGATTATCTTGGCAGAGGAGAAATGCTCACTAACAGGAATATAAACAAATTTGTGCACAAAATGTGAGAGAAAAACCCTTTACATGTTGCGTTTTACATTTTTGTACACTGTATTAAGCCCAACACATACATACGTACGTACGTTCCACAGGAACGTTCGAAAGCGTTCCACAGGGATGGTGGCCTATGTTGACTCCAATGCTTCCCACAGTTGTGTCAAGTTGGGTGTCAAACTGTTGAGTGTGAAAAACCCGGCAGCGCTGCACTTCTTGACACAAACCGGTGTGCCTGACACCTACCACCATACCCCGTTCTAAGGCACTTAAATATTTAGTCTTTTGTCAATTCATGTCTCAAGGCTTAAAAATCCTTCTTTAAACTGTCTCCTCCCCTTCATCTATACTGATTGAAGTGGATTTAACAGGTGACCTCAATAAGGGATCATAGCTTTCACCTGGATTCACCTGGTCAGTCTGTTGGAACGAGTAGGTGTTCATAATGTTTTGTATACTCAGTGCTTATATATTATATATACTTATATAATATATCGATATACTTATAGTACCGGTCAAAAGTTTTAGAACACCTACTCATTCAAGGGTTTTTCTTTATTTTACTATTTTCTACATTGTAGAAAAGTGGAATGCTGGAATGCGTTTAAATTAACAGGCGTGCCTTCTTAAAAGTCAATTTGTGAAATTTCTTTCCTTATTAATGAATTTAAACCAATCACTTGTGTTGCGACAAGGAAGGGGGGTATACAGAAGATAGCCCTATTTGGTAAAAGACCGAGTCCATGTTATGGCAAGAACACATCAAATAAGCAAAGACAAACGACAGTCCATCATTACTTTAAGACATGAAGGTCAGTCAATAAGGAAAATATCTGCAAAGAAACATTACTGAAGGACACCAATAAGAAGAAGAGACTTGCCTGGGCCAAGAAACACAAGCAATGGACATTAGACCGGTGGAAATCTGTCCTTTTGTCTGGAGTCCAAATTGGAGATTTTTGATTCCAACCAACTTGTTTTTGTGAGATGCAGTGTGGGTGAATGGATGGTCTCCACATGTGTATTTCCCACCGTAAAGCATGGAGGAGGAGGTGTTATGGTGTGGAGGTGCTTTGCTGGTGACACTGTCAGTGATTCATTTGGAATACAAGGCACACTTAACCAGCATGGCTACCACAGCATTCTGCAGTGATACGCCTTCCCATCTGGTTTGTGCTTCAACAGGAAAATGACTCAACATACCTCCAGACTGTGTAAGGGCTATTTGACCAAGAAAGGGAGTGATGGAGTGCTGCATCAGATGACCTGGCCTCCACAATCCCCAGACCTCAACCAAATTGAGATGGTTTGGGATGAGTCGGACCGCAGTGTGAAGGAAAGCCAGCCAACAAGTGCTCAGCATATGTGGGAACTGTCATCAAGGCAGAGGGTGGCTATTTGAAGAATGTCAAATACAAATATATTTTGATTTGTTTAACACTTTTTTGATTACTCAATGATTCCATGTGTTATTTTATAGTTTCATGTCTTCACTATTATTCTACAATGTAGAAAATAGTATAAATTAAGAAAATCCCTTTGAGTAGGCGTTCTAAAACCTTTGACCGATAGTGTACCTATTTTCATATTTTTGACTTTATTTGCTTCCAGGCCCACGGGGAAGGGGTGGAATATGGAGGGTTGCTCTCTGTTCTCCGGGAGCAGGGCGTGAGGGTGGATCTATGTACCTTTTCAAGATCATCTGTGATATAAACACTTCTTCCCCTCTCTCTCCCAGGCTTTATCTCTGGTATAGAAACATGCTCAGTTTAAAGATGACTTCTATGTGCCCTACGCTCAGTGGCTGGCTGAGAACAACCTTTTTGAGGATGGAACAGAGAGGTGGGAGTGAAGAGAGAATAGACTCATCCCTATATGTTACAGGAGCTCAATGTTTGATGTTCCCAAATGGTATAGTAACTTTGCCAAAGCCATGTCTGTTGAAACTTCTTAGCACTAGTTTTTTTTAAATCTCATTTTGTGCACCTTACATTGACCAGACATATCTCAGATCCTTCTGGAATCAGAACTATATCAACGTATCGCTAGAAGGCAATGTTAGTTCCTAACATGGGGTACATATGGAAACCATATAAAGGTTGGCCCGTGTAGTTTTTTACTACTTCCTCTTCACTGCTCTCTCTGCTCACTGTAAAACATGATCCACAGCTAGACAGACTGCTAACACTATTACATGCCATGCATGGTTCCAATCAGCACTACAACAAGAATTCCTAATTATGACTTGAAGAACTATAATCACCATTATAGTATATATTTACAATTAGGATCCCTGCATGCATATTTATCTACTGTACTGTATCCAATCGATCTTGCACAATATTCTTCTCTGTGTCTTGCTGTGGAGTATATAGTTGAACAGCCCTGGTTGTGTTTCAGTCTGGCAGTAATCTGGTGTTGTGCTGTCTGTATTGTGTTTTCGTAATGGTGTATTGTGTTACCACCACAGTGATTGGTATTGCCTTTAGGCCCTTGTAGCCTGGTAGTTCCTCACCTGGCTAAGGCTGACTGGCGACTGTAACTCCTCACAAACTCAAACGTGAGGTGTAACCGAGCTACATCACAGAGCTTTGTGGGCCCAGACCACAGCCCATGTTAATCATTGTTAGTGTAGTGTGTTTGGGGGAGGGTATGTGGTTTGTGTGTGTGCCTGTATAGTGTTTGTGTCCTTACACTAAGCAGCAGCAGCTGACTGTGGTTTTATCCGCCTGGCTGCACTGATAAATATTAGCCACTAATATGTCCTGACCTCCTGTACATCTAGCAGGACAGACAGGGTCACCCGAGGGGCTGTCTCCCTGAAGCTGGCTTTAATTAGCCACAGATAGCAGCATGAAGAATAGGACATATGTTTACTGGCGCTCTGCTTGCTAAGTGCCATGCTGTTTGACATTTGGGAGTGGGTTCGTTTAAGAAGACGTCTGTTTGTAGTTAGTGAAAATATTGTCTCGTATACGTTAAGTACAAATTGCCCTTGGCGTGTAGTAGCGAGAGAGAGAGTGTGTGATGCTGTTAAACTCTGGCAGCCTGAGAATGAGACAGAGTAATGGGAAAGGTGTTGGCTCCTATAAGGTTGAATCTCAAGGAGATTTCTTAGACTTGTCAAAGCATATCTCTGTTGTTGCAATAGAAGCAGTGTTAAGGGCTGTCCAGACGGGAAGAGATGGGGTGGAGCGGAGTTCTCCAAAACAGAGCAGATTCCTATTTTTACGTGCACGATCACCACCAATCACTCCGCCTGGATAGAATTCTGCCCCCTGACTGGCTCCGTTGGAAATGTATGGGCAGCTCTACCCCGCTTCATGTCTGGAAAGCCCTTTTAAAGGTAGACTCAGTGAAATGATGTTGCCATGAGCAGTAACGGAGATTTTGAGAGGAGCGAGATGCAACATTTCACACAGTATCTGTGCAGGTACACAGGTCTGCTTCACGCTGTGGACAGCGTGGTAACCAGGGGACCAAAACAGCAGAGAAGTTGAGCCTCACGCTTCAACGCTCTTAGTTGTTGTGGAAATTATCCCACTATGCTGTTTACTTTCTGCATCTACGTCATATTGCGTGATAAGTCTACCTTTAAGCCATCGCTACAATTAAGTCTCTTCACTTCCTTCTCTCCTCCCCCCACAGCATTCCACAAGGCGGGCGGACAGAGTGATGCTGTGAAGGTGTTGAAACAGCTTACCCACAATGCCGTGGTGAAGAGCAGGTTTAATGAGGCTGCTTATTATTACTGGATACTGTCTATGCAGTGTTTGGACATCACTAGGGGTAAGGGAGTCTACCTAGTGAAAGTCTTCACATTTTCCTGCCTCAAAATTACCTTTAAAAGTGGGGGAAGAAAAGAAAATTAGGAGAGGAAGGAGTAGACGCTGAAGAAGTTCAGGCATTTCCAGCAGCTGGCTGAGCTCTACCATGTTTACCGCTCTATACAGCGTTACACTGTAAGATGCTCACCATGCCTAAAGGTAGAGTAGAGCCCAGTAAGTACAGTTAAGAGTGGGTTAAGGTTGAGTTAAGAAAAGCTAAGAAGTTAAGAATAACAGGTTTGAGAAAGTTGAGAATGGTAGCTTACAGTATGGCCAGACAAAAACTATGAAGGCTAAATTCCCTTCAGTTCCTTAGTTGAAATTACAAAATGCTTTTGGAATCCATTCCAATTCAGCAATATACTGCTGCAAAGCATAAGTTGGTTAGATATACAGAGCAAAGCCATCAATGAGAGAACATTCCTGGAGATTCTGTCGACAACAGCCCCGATGACCATTGCTTTACAACCCAACTCATGTCAACCATGACGTCAACTCTCTGAACCCACTATGACCTCTGTTTCTATAGTAACCAGTTAATTAAATTATAATTTATTATGATAACCCCTCCCACCAGCACCCCTTCTTGAGGGGTACACTATATATACAAAAGTATGTGGGACACCCCTTTAAATGATTGGTTTCGACTATTTCAACCACACCCGTTGCTGACAGGTGTATAAAATCGAGCATAATCTCCATAGACAAACATTGGCAGTAGAATGGCATTTACTGAAGAGCTCAGTGACTTTCAATGTGGCACCGTCATAGGATGCCACCTTTCCAACAAGTCAGATCATCAAAGCTGCCCCGGTCAACTTTTTAAGTGCTGGTATTGTGAAGTGGAAACGTCTAGGAGGAACAATGGCTCAGCCACACAAGCTCACAGAATAGGACAGACAAGTGCTGAAGCGCTTAAAAATCGCCTGTCCTCAGTTGCAACACTCACTACCGAGTTCCAAACTGCCTCTTGAAGCATTATCAGCATAAAACTGTTCATCTGGAGCTTCATCGAATGGGTTTCCATGGCCCACGCACACACACACAAGCCTATCACCGTGCGCAATGCCAAGCGTCAGCTAGAGTTGTGTAAAGCTCGCCGCCATTGGACTCTGGAGCAGTGGAAACGCATTCTCTGAAGTGATTAATCACGTTTCACCATCTGGCAGTCTGACGGACGAATCTGGGTTTGGCGGATGACTTCAACCCCATCGAACACCTTTGGGCTGAATTGGAAAGCCGACTGCAAGCCAGGCCTAATCGCCGAACATCAGTGCCAGACCTCACTACGGCAAGTCGCCGCAGCAATGTTCCAACGTCTAGTGGAAATCCTTCCCAGAAGAGTGGAGGCTGTTATAGCAGCAAAGGGGGGACCAACTCCATATTAATGCCCATGATTTTGGAGATGTTCGACGAGCAGGTGTCCACATACTTTTGGTCATGTAGTGTATGTCTGATTATAAGCACCCTGTCCCTTTTAGGCTGGTATGCAGTGGCTTAACTATCCCTGGCCTGTGTCAGTGTGCTCTCTCTCTCTCTGTTTGTTTTTACAGTACCCTGGTCACACCCCTGAAATGAGGAACCCCTGTGATTGAATCCAGAGCATGAACCTTATAGATCTCACTTTAACTCTCCCGGCCAAAGGGCTTTGATGAGCCATCAAACACTGTGGGAGCTAGCTGGCGCTACACACTAATAAACACACCCTGCTTCTTAACCTAGCCCATGTGAGCAAAGTGTTCTGTGCTGTGAAGGGAGGATGTGGCGCAGCTCAGGCTATTCTTTATCTTCAGACTAGTGTTTAAGGCAGGAGAGCGAGGAAGAGAAAAGAAGTGGAGGGCAAGGGAGGTAGAGAGGAGCAAAAGGGGCAGAGACGGAGTCGTGGTGCCTCTGTGTCCTTACAGAGATGCCCAAAGATGTGTGTATCTGAAGGATGTTGTGTGCCTTCTGTCTCTCTCTGCCCCCTTTCCCTGCCGCCCATCCTTACATTTTAGTCATTTAGCAGATGCTCTTATCCCGAGCAACTTACAGTTTACAGTTATTGCATTCAAGAAAGCTAGGTGGGACAACCACATAGTAAGTCCACCTTTCCTCATTAAAGTAGCTATCAGCAAAGTCAGAGCTAGAAGGGGGGGGGGGGTCAAGTGCAAATGTGAGGAGGGGAATTATTTAAAATACTCTTTGAAGAGGTAGGGTTTCAGGTGCTTTCGTGAGATGGAAGCTGGCTCTACCATTGGGGTGCCAGAGAAGAGATTGCACTGGCCTGAGCAGGAGCTGCCCTTCCTTAGGGGTGGGAGGGCCAAGAGACCAGAGGTGGCAGAACGGAGTGCTCGGTTTGGGTTGTAGGGTTTGTGCATAGCCTGAAGGTAGGGAGGGGCAGTTCCTCTTGCTGCTCCGTAGGTAAGCATCATGGTCTTGTAGTGGAAGTGCTCTTCGATTGGAAGCCAGTGGAGGAGCGGGATGACATGGGAGAACTTGAAAAGGATGAAAACCAAGCGGGCTGCAGCACTCTGGATAAGTTGCAGGGGTTTGATGGGGCGAGTTGCAGTAGTCCAGACGGGACATGACAAGTGTCTGGATTAGGAACTGCGCCGCTTCCTGTGTGAGGTAGGGTCGTACTCTACGGATGTTGTAGAGCATGACCTGCAGGAGTGAGTCACTGCTTTGATGTTTGCAGAGAACGATAGGGTGTTGTCCAGGGTCACGCCAAGGTTCTTTGCACTCTAGGAGGGAAACACTGTGGACTTTTCAATCATGATGGAGATGTCTTTGAGCAGGCAGGCCTTCCCCTGGAGAAAGAGTAGCTCCGTCTTGTCGAGCTTCCTGCTTCCTTTCCCACCCTCTATTTCCCTCCTCTCTCCCTTCTCCTCTCTCCAGGATGAACCCTTCAGCTCTCATATACCTGAGACGCTCTTTAACATCTCCAGGTACTTCCTGCACAACCTCACCAACCTTACCACTGGGCATTACTAAAGTGTATCCTTCCAATGTGGGGCCTACTTCTGCGACTTGTGTTGCAACGGTCTAAAGCAGAAGGCCAAATCCATGTGTCAAATGTCACCTTTAAATGTTTTGTTTTAGTTGATGCACAGAGAGGGAGAAGGTAAAGTATAAAAAGAGAGAGAGTGTTGGTGCCAGTGAACAAACAGATTAGAGGAAACAGCCCAGCGCAGCCAAGAGATGGGCAGGAAGAGAAGACGCCAGGAAGAGGCACATCCTCACTAACCAAAACAAATCCACTGATTACCACACACACACTCACTCACTCACACACACACACACACACACACACACACACACACACACACACACACACACACACACACACACACACACACACACACACACACACACGCCACACGCCACACGCCAGGAAGAGGATGTGCCTCTTCCTGGCCATCTCCCTTTTACTTCACTTGGTTTCCTCTAATCTGTTTGTTCACTGGCACCAACACTCTCTCTCTTTTTTCTATTCTTTTCTACTTTTACCATCCTCTCTGGTGCCGCTTGGAAAACTTTGAACTGGGTTTTATGAGTTTAGCGGACTCTGGACGGAATAACACGGCACAATGTCATGGAAAACATTGCTAAACAACACACAACAGGAGGAGATAAATTGATTAACAATTCCAGTACTGACACTGGGACAGAGGAGAGGAGAGCTGTTGGAGCTAGTAGATGAATATCAGTTATATAGGGCTTCTGCAGCTGCAAGTCATTGACCTAGTGTTGCCTTTCTTAGAGGTCCCTCAGTGCACAACAATCTTCATCTATACAAACAGGCAGCAATTTCCTCTGCTCAAACACACACATGCAAGGATGAATACACAAACACTTACAAGTATAAATTCCTCTACTCACAGCACTTTTAAACAAAAAGCCAAGGTAGTTATTTTACATTTACATTACATTTAAGTCATTTAGCAGACGCTCTTATCCAGAGCGACTTACAAATTGGTGCGTTCACCTTATGACATCCAGTGGAACAGCCACTTTACAATAGTGCATCTAAATCTTTTAAGGGGGGAGAGGATCAGTACACCCATCACAGAGTAAAACAGAGTATTGACTGGGGCTTGTGGTTGCTGGCAACAATGGCTATGCTTAGCATACATACACAGCTCTGATGAGTGTACAGTATGTACTATCAATTGCGTGCCCAGTTCTGTCTTAATCTACACTTCCTGTTCTGGAGTTCTGAAGAAGTTTCCAGTAGGCACTGATCTAAGTTCAGTTTTCCATTTCCTATCCTAATAGTTAGGGTATAATTTGAAGAGGGTATGCTGACCCCAGATCTGTTGCTAAGGGCAATTTCTACCTGTAGCACCTTGTTGTCCTTGATGGTGGGTCTCAGTAACACTCTGTATGCGTTGGCTAAGCAGAGCAGAACCCCGGGAGAGTTTGAGCAGGCCAGACCCTCTCGCTTCCAGGAGACCATGGACCTGGGTAGCCTTACCGTCTGCTCCAAACCACTTCAACCAGGTGTGTGTGCCTTTGCATGCGTGCACCCCAGGGTTTCTGTTAGGAAAATGTGGCGCCGGACAACGTGATTTTAATTTACCGGCCATTTGAGAAATTTACCGGACCCATATGCTTTGGGGTGCTTAACAGAACATGTACCTCATGTATTGAAGCAGCCAATAATGCAATTTGGGGGAAACACAAACATTCTGTGCAAATATAGCGATTACAAATGTGACAAAGATTAAAATCTCTGTTAGAAACTTAGAAAGGGGGGGGGGAACTAAAGATGCAACATCTAGGTTGGGTTGTATATATGACTAGAATTGTGCCTTTGGCTTCTGGACAACAAAATAAAGTTGACATGAAAACCAATAGAACAGGAAAGAAATGGCATAGTGGTGGGTCCAATAGGGAAGTATACTGAAGGAAAATATAAATGCAACATGTCCAACATTTTACTGAGTTACAGTTAATTTAAGGAAATCAGTCAATTGAAATGAATTAAATTATTGCCTAATCGATGAATTGCACATGACTGGGAATGCATTAAGGTCACAGATACCTGTGTGTGTGACCACCATTTGCCTCATGCAGCGCTACACATCTCCTTTGCATAGAGTTGATCAGGCTGTTGATTATGGCCTGTGTAATGTTGCCCCACTCCTCTTCAATGGCTGTGCGAAGTAGGTATATATTGGCGGAAACAGAAACACGCTGTTGTACATGTCGATCTAGAGCATCCCAAACATGCTCAATGGGTGACATGTCTGGTGAGTATGCAGGCCATGGAAAAACTGGGACATTTTCAGCTTTCAGGGATTGTGTACAGATCCTTGCGACATGGGGCTGTGCATTATCAGACTGAAACATCAGGTGATGGCGACGGACAAATGGCATGACAATGGGCCTCAGGTTCTCGTCACAGTATCTCTGAGCATTCAAATTGCCATAGATAAAAATACATATGTGTTTGTGGTCCGTAACTTATGCCTGCCTATACCATAACCCCACCGCCACCATGGAGCACTCTGTTTACAATGTTGACATCAACAAACCGCTCACCCAACAACGCCATACATGTGGTCTGCGGTCGTGTACAACGATGTTGGAGGAGGCTTATGGTAGAGAAATTAACACAAAATTCCCTGGCAACAGCTCTGGTGGACATTCCTGCAGTCAGCATGCCAATTGCAGACATCTGTGGCATTGTGTTGTGTGACAAAACTGCACATTTTAGAGTGGCATTTTATTGTCCCCAGCACAAGGTGTGCCTGTGTAATGATGCTGTTTAATCAACTTCTTGAAATGCCACACCCATCAGGATTATCTTGGCAAAGGAGAAATGCTCACTCATAGGGATTTAAACAAATTTGTGCACAACATTTGAGAAAAATAACCTTTTTGTTCATATGGAACATTTCTGGGATCTTTAATTTCAGCTCATGAAATATAGGACCAACACTTTGCATAATATAATCACTCCTATACTGAAATACTTCACCAGAAAGCATGACTTATCCACAGTGGAATTGAAGATAAATAGCCTCTTTTTAAAAAAATTAAAAATCATTTAGCACACACTGTTATCCAGAGCGACTTACAGGAACAATTAGTGTTGACTGCCTTGCTCAAGGGCACATCGACAGATTTTTCACCTAGTCTGCTCAGGGATTCAAACCAGCAGCCTTTCAGTTATTGGCTCAACACTCTTAACCGCTAGGCTACCTGCCACCCTACCGCATGTCTGATTTCTCTGTCCTGATAATGTTGAGGGGGCATGCGAACCTGAGTATGCATAAGAAGTACCTGGCCTGCTGCACAGAAATGTAGGAAAGTGATTCCATTTTTTTTTTTTACATGCAAATTCGACTAATAATATATTAAAACTATAGTTCCTCACAGTAAGCTATTTATAAATCTTTCTTACAATCTCCCCCTCGATAATCACCAATCCTTAGTGTAAAAGATGGAAGTTATACTGCTACATAGGCTATGAGTTCCATGTGCTCATTTCTTTAGCCGCCAATGCATCCCAGTGTATCAGTGTGCCAATATGGCAGAGGCTGGTGATCTCGCTTTAGTTGACTTTGAACTTTTTATAATGAACCGCGTGACAATGATTTTGAGAAACTAAGATGGTAATTATCGAAATTAATCTGTTCCAAGAAAAAGCACATATGAAAATCATAACTGGCACGCGGAATTGTAGATATGGTAGAATGATTTGTATGCTTCCCCAAGCTTGAAACTCACGCGCCGCCTATGAAGTCTTAATAAAATAATTGCCTTCATGGTCAGATTTTGCCCATAGAAATGCGTCATAATATGAAACAAAACATTCAGGTTTCAAACAATTAAGTATGTTTTTAAAATGGATACTGCCTTCAGCTCATTTACATTTACATTTACATTTAAGTCATTTAGCAGACGCTATTATCCAGAGCGACTTACAAATTGGTGCTTTCACCTTATGACATCCAGTGGAACAGCCACTTTACAATAGTGCATCTAGGTCTTTTAAGGGGGGAGGGAGGGGGGGAGAAGGATTACTTTATCCTATCCTAGGTATTCCTTAAAGAGGTGGGGTTTCAGGTGTCTCCGGAAGGTGGTGATTGACTCCGCTGTCCTGGCGTCGTGAGGGAGTTTGTTCCACCATTGGGGGGCCAGAGCAGCGAACAGTTTTGACTGGGCTGAGCGGGAACTGTACTTCCTCAGTGGTAGGGAGGCGAGCAGGCCAGAGGTGGATGAACGCAGTGCCCTTGTTTGGGTGTAGGGCCTGATCAGAGCCTGGAGGTACTGAGGTGCCGTTCCCCTCACAGCTCCGTAGGCAAGCACCATGGTCTTGTAGCGGATGCGAGCTTCAACTGGAAGCCAGTGGAGAGAGCGGAGGAGCGGGGTGACGTGGAGAGAACTTGGGAAGGTTGAACACCAGACGGGCTGCGGCGTTCTGGATGAGTTGTAGGGGTTTAATGGCACAGGCAGGGAGCCCAGCCAACAGCGAGTTGCAGTAATCCAGACGGGAGATGACAAGTGCCTGGATTAGGACCTGCGCCGCTTCCTGTGTGAGGCAGGGTCGTACTCTGCGGATGTTGTAGAGCATGAACCTACAGGAACGGGCCACCGCCTTGATGTTATTTGAGAACGACAGGGTGTTGTCCAGGATCACGCCAAGGTTCTTAGCGCTCTGGGACGAGGACACAGTGGAGTTGTCAACCGTGATGGCGAGATCATGGAACGGGCAGTCCTTCCCCGGGAGGAAGAGCAGCTCCGTCTTGCCGAGGTTCAGCTTGAGGTGATGATCCGTCATCCACACTGATATGTCTGCCAGACATGCAGAGATGCGATTCGCCACCTGGTCGTCAGAAGGGGGAAAGGAGAAGATTAATTGTGTGTCGTCTGCATAGCAATGATAGGAGAGACCATGTGAGGTTATGACAGAGCCAAGTGACTTGGTGTATAGCGAGAATAGGAGAGGGCCTAGAACAGAGCCCTGGGGGACACCAGTGGTGAGAGCACGTGGTGAGGAGACGGATTCTCGCCACGCCACCTGGTAGGAGCGACCTGTCAGGTAGGACGCAATCCAAGCGTGGGCCGCGCCGGAGATGCCCAACTCGGAGAGGGTGGAGAGGAGGATCTGATGGTTCACAGTATCGAAGGCAGCCGATAGGTCTAGAAGGATGAGAGCAGAGGAGAGAGAGTTAGCTTTAGCAGTGCGGAGCACCTCCGTGATACAGAGAAGAGCTGTCTCAGTTGAATGACTAGTCTTGAAACCTGACTGATTTGGATCAAGAAGGTCATTCTGAGAGAGATAGCGGGAGAGCTGGCCAAGGACGGCACGTTCAAGGGTTTTGGAGAGAAAAGAAAGAAGGGATACTGGTCTGTAGTTGTTGACATCGGAGGGATCGAGTGTAGGTTTTTTCAGAAGGGGTGCAACTCTCGCTCTCTTGAAGACAGGAGGGACGTAGCCAGCGGTCAGGGATGAGTTGATGAGCGAGGTGAGGTAAGGGAGAAGGTCACCGGAGATGGTCTGGAGAAGAGAGGAGGGGATAGGGTCAAGCGGGCAGGTTGTTGGGCGGCCGGCCGTCACAAGACGCGAGATGTCATCTGGAGAGAGAGGGGAGAAAGAGGTCAGAGCACAGGGTAGGGCAGTGTGAGCAGAACCAGCGGTGTCGTTTGACTTAGCAAACGAGGATCGGATGTCGTCGACCTTCTTTTCAAAATGGTTGACGAAGTCATCTGCAGAGAGGGGAGGGGGGGAGGGGGAGGAGGATTCAAGAGGGAGGAGAAGGTGGCAAAGAGCTTCCTAGGGTTAGAGGCAGATGCTTGGAATTTAGAGTGGTAGAAAGTGGCTTTAGCAGCAGAGACAGAGGAGGAAAATGTAGAGAGGAGGGAGTGAAAGGATGCCAGGTCCGCAGGGAGGCGAGTTTTCCTCCATTTCCGCTCGGCTGCCCGGAGCCCTGTTCTGTGAGCTCGCAATGAGTCGTCGAGCCACGGAGCGGGAGGGGAGGACCGAGCCGGCCTGGAGGATAGGGGACATAGAGAGTCAAAGGATGCAGAAAGGGAGGAGAGGAGGGTTGAGGAGGCAGAATCAGGAGATAGGTTGGAGAAGGTTTGAGCAGAGGGAAGAGATGATAGGATGGAAGAGGAGAGAGTAGCGGGGAGAGAGAGCGAAGGTTGGGACGGCGCGATACCATCCGAGTAGGGGCAGTGTGGGAAGTGTTGGATGAGAGCGAGAGGGAAAAGGATACAAGGTAGTGGTCGGAGACTTGGAGGGGAGTTGCAATGAGGTTAGTGGAGGAACAGCATCTAGTAAAGATGAGGTCGAGCGTATTGCCTGCCTTGTGAGTAGGGGGGAAGGTGAGAGGGTGAGGTCAAAAGAGGAGAGGAGTGGAAAGAAGGAGGCAGAGAGGAATGAGTCAAAGGTAGACGTGGGGAGGTTAAAGTCGCCCAGAACTGTGAGAGGTGAGCCGTCCTCAGGAAAGGAGCTTATCAAGGCATCAAGCTCATTGATGAACTCTCCGAGGGAACCTGGAGGGCGATAAATGATAAGGATGTTAAGCTTGAAAGGGCTAGTAACTGTGACAGCATGGAATTCAAAGGAGGCGATAGACAGATGGGTAAGGGGAGAAAGAGAGAATGACCACTTGGGAGAGATGAGGATCCCGGTGCCACCACCCCGCTGACCAGAAGCTCTCGGGGTGTGCGAGAACACGTGGGCGGACGAAGAGAGAGCAGTAGGAGTAGCGGTGTTGTCTGTGGTGATCCATGTTTCCGTCAGAGCCAAGAAGTCGAGGGACTGGAGGGAGGCATAGGCTGAGATGAACTCTGCCTTGTTGGCCGCAGATCGGCAGTTCCAGAGGCTACCGGAGACCTGGAACTCCACGTGGGTCGTGCGCGCTGGGACCACCAGATTAGGGTGGCCGCGGCCATGCGGTGTGGAGCGTTTGTATGGTCTGTGCAGAGAGGAGAGAACAGGGATAGACAGACACATAGTTGACAGGCTAGAGAAGAGGCTACGCTAATGCAGAGGAGATTGGAATGACAAGTGGACTACACGTCTCGAATGTTCAGAAAGTTAAGCTTACGTAGCAAGAATCTAATTGACTAAAATGATTAAAATGATACAGTACTGCTGGGGTAGGCTAGCTGCGTTGTTGACACTACCCTAATCAAGTCGTACCGTTGAGTGTGAAGTTTCTACAATGCTGCTTTTCGGGAGCTAGCTGGCTAGCTAGCAGTGTTGGTTACGTTACGTTGCGTTAGGAGAACGACAATAGCTGGCTAGCTAACCTAGAAAATCGCTCTAGACTACACAATTATCTTTGAAACAAAGACGGCTATGTAGCTAGCTATGTAGCTAGCTACGATCAAACAAATCACACCGTTGGGACTGTAATGAAATGAAATGAAAACGTGATACTACCTGTGGAGCGAAGCGGAATGCGACCGGAATGCGAAAGTTCTATTCAGTAGACGTTGGCTGGCTATTGGCTAGCTAGGAGTGTCTCCTACGTTAAGGACGACAAAATAGCTGGCTAGCTAACCTCGGTGAATTAAGATAATCACTCTAAGACTACACACTCTAAACTACACAATTATCTTGGATACGAAGACAGCAAAGACAGCTATGTAGCTAGCTAATACTACACTAATCAAGTCGTTCAGTTGAGTGTGATAGTTACTACAGTGCTACGGTAGCCGGTGAACGTATGCTAGCTGGCTAGCTGCTAGGCAGATAGGAGGACGACGAAATACGATAATAACGCAATTATCACTCTAAGACTCCACACTCTAAACTACACAATTATCTTGGATACGAAGACAGCAAAGACAACTATGTAGCTAGCTAACACTACACTAATCAAGTCGTTCAGTTGAGTGTGATAGTTACTACAGTGCTACGGTAGACGGTGAACGTGTTGGGCAGATAGGAGACGACGTAATACGATAATTACGCAATTATCTTTGATACAACGACGACTATGTAGCTAGCTAAGAAGAAATTGCTAAGATTAGACAAATCAGACCGTTGTACTATAATGAAATGTAATGAAATGTAATGAAAAAAGCTCACATTGTAAAGTTGTGGGTGAAGCTCTTATAGCCTGTTGCCTATGCTTGAATGGTGAATGGGAGACCGCTTAAATTACCAGTTGAAAATAAAAATAGTAGCTCTTTTTAATCGTGCACCCAAACAGTTTTAACACGCAATTGCATTTAGAATTGTTGTGTAATGAATGTACTTATAAAAGCACATGTTTTACTCCAGCAGCAACCAAATGAGGAGTTGCAGGAGAAATCCCTCACAAAATAACCGCTGTATGTTTTGCACATGATAGTTTTGTTGGATAAATAAAATACACACAGGCCAATTTAATTCCACTAAATTATGCAATTTATAGACCTTACAGATATGAATCCTAATGTTAATATATTATAACATGAATGAAAATGACATATATATGGATGTTGCAAAAAAATAAATGATTGGTAAATGTTGAATTAATATGGAAATGACTAAAAGTAACTCCACTACATGTAACTGTTATTCTTATATGTGTGGGGTACAGAGATGAGGTAGTCATTTAAAAATCATGTTAAACACACAGAGTGAATCCATACAACTTACTATGTGACTTGTTCAGCAAATTTTTACTCCTGTACTTAGGCTTGCCGTAACAAAATGGTTACTTATTTACTCAAAACATTTTTAGCTTTAAATGTGTTATTAATTTGTAAACATTTCGAAAAACATAATTCCACTTTGACATTATGGGGTAAGCGAGTGAGAAAAAAAATATCTCAATTGAACCCATTTTAAATTCAAGCTGTAAAACGACAAAATGTGGAAAAGGTAAAGGCGTGTGAATACTTTCTGAAGGCACTTTATTTAATTTTTTTGTGGTGTGTGTATCTTATACGTTTGTGTATATTCACAAAGGTGTGTATGTGTGTAACCCAGGACCTGGGGCCTGTTGCACAAAAGTAGAATTAAGACATCCGGGATAAATGACTCAGCTGAGCTCAATGAAGCCAAAACATGTGCGTCCAGGCTTAATTGGTTGCACAAAGACCAAGCCAGGATGAGCAGACACGGATTCATTAAGCCAGGTGAAACCAATCCTGGATAGGTGCGCGCTCACGGCTCACTCAAATAGACCCCGCCACAGATCACAGATTAACTGATTTACCATGGCAACTAGAGCCGCGTACTTTTCCCCGTCGGAAGCACAAATCCTCATGGAGGCATACGAGGAGGTAAAAGATATAATTAAGAAGAAAGGCAACACCGCCACAGTGATAAAGCAAAGAGAAAAAGCGTGGCAAAGTATTGCAGACCGCCTGAATGCGTAAGTAGTGCACAATTACACACTCACCGCTCCGCTGAAACATCACAATTACAATTCAAATATTTAATTCACATCTCCAAAAATGCAGTTGTACTGTAATTATGAAACGGTTAAATTTTTAATTGAAATGCACTGCAGATATGAGTGAAATTGTGTAAAGTAACTCCATCACACTGTTTAAAGCTATGATACATTCTTTGATATTTTTACTGAAAACAAGACAAAAATACCAAGTAATTTTTTGCAGTGTGACTCCATTAAATGTGTGTGTGTGTGTGTGTAGATTAAACATGAACGGGCCAAAACGGACATGGTAGCAGGTCAAAATCAAATACAAGAACATTCTGCAGAATGGTATGGTCCCTGACTAATATTTAACAAAGCACAAGCATATATTGTACCCAGGAGGTGCCTGCTCACACATTGTCTGTACTGTTTTAGCAGTGAAAAAGAATACCCACAGACAAGGCACGGGTGGTGGGTCACCAAAGGCTGACCTTACCCCAGCAGAGGACATGGCCTTGGAGCTAAATAAAGGCAGGCCCGTCTTAGAGGGGATCCCTGGGGGGAAAGAGACGAGCATAGGTTCCTCCCAAGATGCCACCCGCTTCATTCAAGGTATGTCCTTCCATCTCTACATGGGATACAACCACATTCATATTGAATCAATTTGGACTGTCTGACTTTGGTTTACCTATTGCCTTGCAGTGCCTGGCAGCACTGTGTTCCTGTTAGAGCCACCAGCACAAGCACCAGACGATGCTGATCCAGTGAGTACTCCATCAAAGGCATACTGTAGGCCTGGCATGTCTTGTCTACTAGCTTCAATATGAATCCGATTAAATGTGATAGGGTGAAGGCCCCAGTGCAGCAGCAACAGCACATGATGGAGACGATGATGAGGAGGAGACCATCTCTCTGGATTCCAGAAGGCATGAGGTATCATGTTAAGACTGTGAAAGTACTATTTACTCTACAATGGTGAGGAGTCCTCATCAAAATCAAAAAATCTAATTTCTTTTACAGGACCCAGATGCTATACAGTGGGAAAACCAGCCTGGCAACATAGTGCGTATTAATAAAAGGACACCACATCCTGCCAAATTCCAGCTGCGCTAATTGTATTGTGTTCACAGAGCTCACAAGCTATCAGAAAGTTGTATGGCAACCACCTCCGGCGCCAAATAGAACTGGCAGACATAGACATTCAGTACAAGAAGAAAAAGATGGAAAATCTTGCACTGGAGTCCGAAATAAAAAGAGGACAATTAGGAAACTGGACCTTGAAATAAAAAAACTTGCGAGGGAGGTGAGATATGCCTTCAATGTACACTGTATGCTAACTGTAACACAAATGTATTAATCATTATTTTTATTTCCTCCCCCAGCTCCAAGAAGATGACACAGCTCAAAATAAAAATTTGGTATATTCTCGTAAAGTCAAGTGAGCCATGACATATGAGCTCTTATTGTGAGCACACAGGACGGTGGCATCTTTCTAAGGTTTTTTTATTTTCCCAGCAATCAGTACAACCAAGTCATCGTTATAAGGCATCGCCCTCTTTTGCCCACCCCCCCAGCACCAGGTGTGGCCACTAGCCTATATGAAGGCCCAAAATTGTGTGTTCCTTTCTGCTCTGACAATGGCATGCCCATTCGTGCGAGATGTGGTGGATGAAGAAGCACTTGTGCTGAGGAGAGCCTTCAGGCGAGAAAGGGTCTTCAGGGACCGGTTGGACCCACTGGCCTTCCCTGATGACCATCTATATGAAAGATACAGGTTTTCTGCAGATGGCATCAGGTATCTATGCAGACTACTGGGTCCCAGGATTAAGCACCGCACTGCACGGAGCCATGCACTGAGTGTGGAGCAAATGGTTTGTGTGGCCTTGCGCTTTTTTGCTAGTGGAGCCTTCCTGTACTCAGTGGGGGATGCAGAACAGCTGAACAAGGCCACAATTTGCCGCACAATAAGGAGTGTGTGTCTGGCTATCAAAGCATTAGCAGATGTCTTCATCTCCTTCCCTGGCCACAGAAGACTCTGTGACATCAAAGAGGAGTTCTATAGGATTGCAGGTAAGAGGATCTACAAATTACAGGACAACTGTTAACACATAGTAGGATACTCATTACTTTGTGTGACAGGTTTCCCCAATGTCATTGGTGCAGTGGACTGCACACACATAAGGATAAAAGCCCCTCAGGTGCCCATGAGGCCGATTTTGTGAATAGGAAATCCTTTCACAGCATTAATGTTCAGGTGAACATAACTTTTTGATATTGTCCATTGACGAACACTCTGCATTGCCAGTGATGTGCATTGATTGGTGTAATATTCCTCATCTTATGATTTCAGATGGTCTGCAATGCTGACTGTGTGATCAGCAATGTTGTGGCAAAATGGCCTGGCTCAGTCCATGACTCCAGAATCTTTCGGGCCTCTGAAATCTATCAGTGCCTATCACAAGGTAAGCCACACAACCCCTATTTATAACCATCATGGCTGTGTCAAGAATATCACTGTGTTTATGAGGTAGTAATGATGAGATTTTGTGTTGACAGGTGAATTCTCTGGTGTGTTGCTGGGAGACAGGGGTATGGCTGCCAGCCTTTTCTCCTGACACCTTTCACAGACCCCCAGGAAGCACAGCAGGCCTACAACCATGCCCATGCCAGGACCAGGGCCAGAGTTGAAATGACCTTTGGCCTCCTGAAGGCACGCTTTCACTGCCTTCACAAATTAAGGGTCAGCCCTGTTAGGGCATGTGATATTACTGTGGCTTGTGCTGTCCTCCACAATGTGGCCTGCCTGAGGAAGGAGAGGGCCCCCAGAGTGCCACCAGCCATGGACTGGGACAATCCGGCAATCTTCCCTGATGACGACAGTGGTCGGCTGCTGAGGGACCAATATGTGTTGAATTATTTTAGTTAGTATGTGTGCTTTCAATTTTGGTTAAATATGTCCTGCGGTGGCAGAGGAATTTGGGTTTTTTGGGTTCGTTTTTGACGAATTTGGCCTCTTATGATGTTTGTGCGGTATACTGTGTGTAATACAAGGCTGCAGGGAGGCTACTGCATCCATTCATTTGTCTGTTCAGTTGATGTGTATGGATTTGTCCTGCATTTATTTTAGTGTGCAGACATGCAGGGTGTGTTATATACAGACCTTTGAATGTGTATGTATCATTTTGTATAATATGCTTGGATTCTGTGCTTTCCATCTTGTAGAGTCACTGTGACTTCAGTTTCGAAAGGAGCTGATGGTTTACCTGCTTTGTTTTGTCCTTATTCAATAAAGGAACATAATGTTACACATTGTGTTTTTATATTCATATGGAATGTGTATTTGTTTATATGACAGAGTACTAGGGCCACACTGAAGAAAAAGGATAAAGTCATAAATTTATGAGGCTGGTTCTTTCTGCAGAAAAGCTACATATTGTTTTTACAGTTTTGATACTTATGACAATGTGATACTTAATATTCTGGCACATCAGCATGTCTTTGTTTATGAAACCATACTGAAGTACAATTTCACAAAATGCCCCACATCTGTCATTTTAACAACTGTCCTCCTTTAAAACAACTGGTTACAATATTATGACTTGTGTTTTTTTCCCCTCTGTGGCCCTAATATTCTATCATTTTATATATAGCCTTATAGTCTATGGGAAACTGTAAATTATCTAATGATAGCAACATCATCTAAAAATCATTTTTTATCCAAAATCATTGAAATTAATGATCACAAACGTTTAAATAATAACAGTGGGTCTAGTTATGTGATAACAATGTATAGTGAGCAGTGAAATAACTATTGGTTTCCATTTGTGGTGACTGCTGACTGACATTAGGGATGAGATTAAATAGATCCTGGAATTTAGCCTGGTCTGGAGCAGGCTAGCTCCACAGAATAAATCTCCATGGTAATTTATACCATAACATATCCTCCTGCCCCTTATCCATCTTTAGTGCAACCGGATTACGGATCAATTGAGCCAGGATCACCAAGATATCCTGGCTTAATCCCTTATCCTAGTTTTGTGCAACAGGCCCCTGATCTCCATGTGTTACCGCTGCTCCACCAACAACCCCCTGCTGGACAGCCAGGGCAGTGTTTGTATCAACTGCAAACAGCCCTTGATCTACACGGCATCGTCATACGGTAAGGTTGACACCCGTCTCTTTGTGATTGATGTTTGGTTCCAAGGTGTGTTATTAATGTGTCACTGTACTGTAAAGGTCCTACCTCTGTCGCAGTTCTACCTGGACGAGGGTATTGGTGATGAGGAGGCTGTGTCTGTCATTGCCCTGGAGGTCCCTCGCATCGACAGGAATGCCACAGTAGGGGTATCCATTACCTTATGCAGTGTACACCACTAAAATCAACACATTTCTCATGACCACTTTTAGCTAATGGGAATCATCTGTATGTTAAGGTTGTGTGCTCGTACACGTTTCCATACATACACACATTACATACAGTATGTGTACTTGTCAGTGCTGAGGTGTGTGTTCTGAGAAGGTAGTAATCCAAGTATTTCTTGGCACTGATTTAATTTCTGCCGAGCAGCATAAGCTGTCAGGCCTAAGTCATCTTAGCGGTGAGAGTTAATAGGGTTAGAGGGAATCTTCTCTCTCAGTTTAATGACACTAACACCTCAGAGACCTCTCTGTCTGGGATTAACCTGCATTAGCCTGCCTGCCACAAGGGCACGGTGGCCACGGCTTTTCCTAGAAACCACATGCTGACTAACTCACTGACTGACCTTTAGTAGTCTACTCTCTCCGTCACTCTTACTGGCTGAGCTCTGAGGGTGAAATGTTGTGCATTTTAGTGTCTTTTGTTTTTCTTTGGTGTTAAAATGCTCAAAGTGGTGGCATGGGTCTGTTAATGGTGTATGGCTTAAATGTGTGTAAGAAAGCAGGAAGCAGAAGTATTGTGCAAGTATACGAGTGAGTCCTTAACGGTGTCAGAATCCCAGTCCCTGAAGCTGGATGATGGCACGGAAGACACAAAGGAGGACACCTTCATGGCCAAACTCAGCTTTGAGTTGAGGAGGGAGGGACAGAAATAGGGAAGGATATGGGAAGTAAGGAGAGTGTAGGAGAGAGGGACAGATGGAAGGGGTAAGGAGTGAGAGGGTGGTTAGAAAGGTGGGAGGAGGGAAACTAACAGGAGAGTATGAATGGAAAGACTCAGTTTCCCTTTACAGCAGGGTGGGTCTGACTATGTCCCCGTGGTGGTGAGTCGCTCTGTGCTGAGGTCTATGGGCAGCAGGGATGTCCTGCTCAAGCCCTGGCCTAAACCCCTTCAGTGAGAGTACTACCGCTCCTTACTGCCTGCTGTCAGCATCAATATGTGCCGCTCCTGGTTCCAGGTACTAAATAGATGGAACACACAGACCCACACACACAGAATTTGCACTTCATGCCCCCTCACCCCTTTCACACACACACCCAGGTGCAGAATAGGGAGGTACATTTTTTTCGAATCATTAAAATATTACACAGTACATGCTCGCACACACCTTGGCACTCCATAGCCCTCTGGCAGAATCTCAGAATTAGAGCTAGCTTTTATGTTTCACTTATTTTTTTGTTTCGTGTCTTTTACCAAATGTTGCTAGCGGCAGTGCTAGATGTTGTGTTGCTATCTATGGGAATCCCTCCTCTGCCTGGTGCTGTGTTCTCTGACCCATTCATCCTGTCTTCTCTGCTGTGTTTCCTCTAATCTAGATGTTCCACAGTGAAGACTATGAGCTGCCAGAGCTTCAACTTAACTGCTCTCTCTACTGCTGACTGCCGATCGATGAACCCAACTGACCTCCGCAAACTGGTTTAGAATCACTTAATCCATCTCCCAGTTTATTAATTTATTTTATCAACATTTCTACTTGGTTATAATCCAGCCAATAAATATTTATGTTCGATTGTATGCTGATCTGGAATCAGTTACATGGCTTTCATCGAATGTCCAGTCTGATTGAAAAATGAGTTGGAGTCAGTTTCTCTCTTGCTCTTCTGAGGAATATTCCACCCATATGCTCACACCCGATCAGAAATACAGTGTAGACATTGTTAATGTTGTAAATGACGATTGTACCTGGAAACTGCAGAATTTTTAATTGAATATCTACATAGGCATACAGAGGCCCATTATCAGCAACCATCACTCCTGTGTTCCAATGGCACGTTGTGTTAGCTAATTCAAGTTTATCATATTAAAAGGCTAATTGATCATTAGAAAACAACTCTTTTGCAATTGTGTTAGCACAGCTGAAAACTATTGTGCTGATAAAAAGTAGCAATAAAACTGCCTTTAGACTAGTTGAGTATCTGGAGCGTCAGCTTTCGTGGGTTTGATTATAGGCTCAAAATGGCCAGAAACAAAGACCTTTCTTCTGAAACTTGTCAGTCTATTCTTTTTCTGAGAAATGAAGGCTATTCCATGCGAGAAATTGCCAAGAAACTGAAGATCTGGTACAACGCTGTGTACTACTCCCTTCACCGAACAGCGCAAACTGGCTCTAACCAGAATAGAAAGAAGAGTGGGAGGCCCCGGTGCACAACTGAGCAAGAGGACAAGTACATTAGAGTGTCTAGTTTGAGAAACAGATGCCTCACAAGTCCTCAACTGGCAGCTTCATTAAATAGTACCCGCAAAACACCAGTCTCAACGTCAACAGTGAAGAGGCGACTCCGCGATCCCGGCCTTGTTAAATGTTGAGGGGCGGTAGGTAGCATAGTAGTTAGAGCGTTGGGCCAGTAACTGAAAGGTTGCTAGCTCGAATCCCCGAGCTGACAAGGTAAAAATCCCTAAACAAGGCAGTTAACCTAGGCCGTCATTGTAAATAAGAATATATTCTTAACTGACTTGCCTAGTTTTTAAAAAAAAAAAGGTATACACTGTATTTCTGATCAATTTGATGTTATTTTAATGGACATAAAATGTGCTTTTCTTTCAAAAACAAGGAGATTTCTAAGTGACCCTAAACTTTTGAATGGTAGTGTACGTTATTTGAGTGACGAGGTTATGACGATCATTATAGTCCGTAACAAAAGTGCGTCTTTAGCCGATCAACCCAATAGGATTAACAGGATCAGATTACACAGAGCCTATCACACAGATTTACACCAATAGGGAATGTAGACAGTCCATGAAATAACTGTCTGGAACATGATATATAGAAAAAGGTTTGACATGTCGGTCTGCACTAGCAGACTGGTACAGTAGCCTCTTGACATCTAGGATAATGTAAATCTCTGATGACACCATGTTTCCTAGTGCACTACTTTTTGCCAGAGTCATATGTGCTATTTGAGAAGAAGTCTATAAATTGCATTGGTCTTCGTCAGCCTCCTGTAACACTCTCTCCTTAGCAAACTTGTTTATGACACACTTGTGATGATGAAATCATCAGAGGATAACCCTCGAGTATACAGTATATGTCCTAGATGTTTTTCTCATGAATTATTGTGTGTGTGTGTGTGTCCTAAATCTGCCTATGCTGACACCATGCTGAGTTCCATGCACATCCCTAATCCTAAGAGAGAAGCTCTTAAAAGGGTCTGTGCCCGCCTCGGGGGGGGGCAGAGCACACCACTTCTCATCACCAGGATCCATTTCCTCCAACTATCTATCCAACCTTCCAGCTAGAAATAGCTCCTCTTGTAGAAGGCATAGTGCTTTCTCTTTCCTCTCTCCAAATACCAGAGAGGATAGAGACACAAACTCCTGTAGAGACACATAGACAAACAGAAACACACACACACACACACCCCAACAGCCGTCGCCATGAACGGCACAGAGGGCCCAAACTTCTACGTGCCCATGTCTAACAAGACAGGGGTGGTGAGGAGCCCCTTTGAGCACCCTCAGTACTACCTAGCTCCACCCTGGAAGTACTCGCTCCTCGCTGCCTACATGATCTTTCTCATCATCACAGCCTTCCCCGTCAACTTCCTTACGCTCTATGTTACGGTGCAGCACAAGAAGCTACGGACCCCCTTGAACTACATCCTGTTGAATCTGGCTGTGGCTGACCTCTTCATGGTGGTGGGAGGCTTCACTGTGACTCTGGCAACAGCCCTACAGGGATACTTCTTCCTGGGAGTCACCGGCTGTAACGTTGAAGGATTCTTTGCCACTATGGGAGGTAAGTCACGGTGGAGCCTTAGGTTAGGTAGAAGTTGTCGCAAGCTACAGGATAAGATATGTTTGTTCCCATAATGGTTATGGTTAGGCTATGGGGAATTTGATTTTAGATCTGTGGTTAAGAGGAGCTTTTACCGAAAGGGGTGCCCAACTTTTTTCAGGTGTCACCTCAATGTACCTTGAACTCAATGAGTTTAATGTAAGGAGATACAGAACACTAGGGTTAAGTGCCTTGCTCCACTAGGCTACCTGCCGCCCTATAATATGTATATTTGCACCTCTTTTACACACCTGTGTTCTGTGACTGGGGTTGGTGGGGGAAAGGTATTTAATAACTGCAGATGTATAGACCTTATATAATTAATACATTAAGCTCTGTGTTGAAGTAGGACCTACAGTAGTTATCATATCAGTATAAATGAGATCATATAACTGTATGAAAACGTATATTTGCCAATATACTTGGAAGTCACTCACTATACCCTGTGTACTTTTAGATACAGTAGCCTGTGTTCGCTGTTAAGTGTTCTGCCTGTGTCCAATATTCCTTAACTGTCTGAATAGTTTCTGCACATGAGCATTTATACTGTGTATGTCTCTCTAACATGCTGTGTCTCTCTCAGGGGAGATCGCCCTTTGGTCTCTGGTGGTATTGGCCATCGAGCGCTATATCGTGGTGTGTAAACCAATGACCAACTTCCGCTTCAATGAGAGGCACGCCATTGTGGGCGTGGCCTTCACCTGGATCATGTCTCTCACCTGTGCTCTACCTCCATTGTGTGGCTGGTCCAGGTAGGTAACCCTCTAAATATCTTCCAAATAGCATCTCCTACTAGTCTTACCTTAAATGTCACATTAAGAACAGGGAATGGGCTGATGGCTGGTAGACCTCAGGGGCAATACTTCTGTATATTACATTTCCAAACAAAAATATGAGGTGAATGTTTGTAGGTACATCCCAGAGGGCATGCAGTGTTCCTGTGGGATTGACTACTACACCCCGACGCCTGAGCTGGGAAACACCTCCTTTGTCATCTACATGTTCACCCTCCACTTCTCCATCCCTCTGGTCATCATCGGCTTCTGCTACGGCCGTCTGCTCTGCACCGTCCGCGCGGTACGACCACACACACGGTCACTGAGTACCGGTAAACACACAGGACTAATATATCTCCAGTTAGGGCTCATATCAAAGCACTCTGTGTGTGTCTGTCCATTCAGGCGGCAGCCCTGCAGCAGGAGTCAGAGACCACTCAGAGGGCAGAGAAGGAAGTGACCCGTATGGTGATCGTCATGGTCATCTCGTATCTGGTGTGCTGGATGCCCTATGCCACTGTGGCCTGGTACATCTTTGCCAATCAGGGCACCAACTTTGGCCCTGTCATGATGACCATCCCAGCCTTCTTTGCCAAGAGTGCTGCCCTCTACAACCCAATAATCTACATTCTACTCAACAGACAGGTAACCCAAGCAGAGTGTGTGTGTATGTCTACATAAAGCGGACATAGATAGATGTGTGAGAAAAACCTTCCCTCTCCTCCCTTCTCCAGTTCAGGAACTGCATGTTGACCATAGTGTGTTGCGGGAAGAACCCATTCGGTGAGGAGGAGACCTCCACCGCCTCCTCCAAAACACAGGCCTCCTCCATCTCCGCCAGCCAGGTGGCTCCTGCCTGACCTACGACCCATAAAGCCTGACTCCTTACCTGTCCCAGCCCATCTGTGGACCCACCGCCAAGCAGCAGCCTCCGATAGGCCAATTTTCTCGATTTACCTCTATCTGCATTGCATGGGTGTGCCTGTTGTACCTGTACATATATCCCTCAATGTGACCAAAGCATAACAAACCAAGAAACAGTGCTTAGTTGGCTTCATCAATCGTTTACTGGAGTTGGTAGAAGTTGCCTCAAACCACTGATAAAGAGTCAGATTATTTTACTCCCCTTTTAAAGGTTATGGTTAGGAATAGGGGTTGCATTGTCTGATACCAGGTCTGTGGGTTAGTGCATCTTGACTTCTACCTCAAGCACTTTAAGCAGCACCTCTGGGTGTCATTTTGGTGGCTGTCCAACTAAACACATTCCATGGGCTCCCCTTCCATTAAAACACATACAATCATTTAGTGTTGAAGTGAAACCTTCAAATGCCACAATATAAAAAAACCTATGGCAACTTTTGTTTACATAATTGTTCAGCTTATGCCTCTTTTTTAAATGAATACTTAGGGTAAAATACATTTTAAATTGGTTTAGATTGTGCCTACCATAAAGCATTGAGGAGAGCTCTCCCCTGGTTTCTGTGTCTTTCCCATGATGAGGCTGAACGGGTTAGTTCTTAACACTTGGCTCGGAAAAGGTCCTGAATGTAAACAAATGGACCTGCATAGAACCTCTGCAGAAAGAAGACACCTCTGAGAGTGTGTGTGTTAGTGTGCGTGTGTGTATGCGTGTATGTTTAAAAGCTCTGGAGACAGGACTAGTGTTAATAATGTAAAGATTAGGATGTTGTACGTGACGTGGAAATAAAGTTGTTAAATGTCCTGGAATAAAAATGATGATAAAAATATGAGACCTTTCTTTTTCATAGCTGTTTCTTTCATATGGGAGCATTTACAGTACTAGCCTTTCAGAAAAAGTCCAGATGCCCATTGGGTTGTTGGGTGGTATGCACAACCAATCAAGACAGCACAAACAAAACTCTACAGTACATTGCTGCCCTGTGGTTTAAAAATGTCACTTTGCTGAACTTTTCTCAGTTTACATAGGACCAAGGCCTAGATTCAGTCATTAACTGGCGATAGCAGACACCCGCATAGCAGATGTTTTGGCAATGTCAGAGGTGAAACTGCTAGAGCTGTCAAATCGGTGAGCAGCTGCTCTTGCGATCGTTGCCATGAAAGCCAAAGCGCTAGAAGTTCAGAATTAGAAAATGTAGGCTATATAGAAATAATTATGCTCAAATTTATAAATCATCCAATGAAATCATGAGCATTTCTATCATCCTAATCCAGGTGTAGATTATATCTCACATTCCAGTGTTCAAACTTGTAAATAAGGCTGCATGGGATTTTCGTTAATGCAACTACGTGCAGCCAATGGCATTGTCCGCTTTAGGTATAATGCCAGGAGCCACTTGTGGATATGACAGCTCAAGAACTCAGTTCCCATACCGCCAAAACAACCGCTATGCGGATGTTGGCTAAAGCGGATTTGATTGAATCGAGCCCTTGTTATTGATGAAAACAGGAATTGAAATATGATTACGAAACTGACATTTCATAACATTTTATACTATATTAAAGCTTTGTAATAGCATTTACTTTCACAAACTCTGACAATAGACACAAGTCATTTTGGCATCACAAGTACAGTCATGTCAAACAGTTCTTCCTCTTTGATTAACTGAAGGTCATAGTTCTACTCTAAATTTCCCGCTTGATCATTATCAATCTTCGTTCTCAGTCACTTCCAAAACAGATCAACCTGTCTTCACAAGAACACATCCAATGTAATTATATAGAGTCCAGTCTCTTTGCAAGCAGGTCTGGCACATGAAACGTCACCTAAATAAATCACCTAATTATACTCTCTACTCCTCCATAACCCATCACCAACTTGCAAAGCCCATTGGGACTTGTAGTTCAAAGCACCGGTGGAGTTCTTTGCCCATTCCACCAATCAAACCTGAGAACAGTGCAGGTTATAAGAAGATGGGAGGAGTTTCTCATTCACATATCATTGAACAGGCCACTCAGAAAGCATTATAACTCAGCTATAAATATTGCTATGGACATTTATCATACAGTACAGTGCATCATTGGCTCATCCCCCTAGAAAAAGGGGGTCAGTGCGTAAGATGGTTGCCGGGGATCCAGGTCCCAGAGGCGGTGACGTCATCCAGAATGAGGTCCATCTCCAAGTGCCTCCTCTAACTCCACTATGCTTCAGGTCAAAGCAGTGTGAAACCAGAGTGAGATTTAAGCCAGGTGTGAATAAGCAGGAAACCAGCTTGGGGTTATATTCATGAAGAGTCAACACAGTCAAAGGGAGGATCCAGAGATTCTATATTTGATATAAGGGACGTGGGTATCAATTCCTCGGTATCTAAAGCAATTGCTCAATACAAGGTACGTTTCTTAGGACATTTCTTAATCCATGGTACAGTGCTCCCAATCAGGTTTCTGAGGCAGTCTTGGGTTAGGGGTGGTACAGTAAAGCTCAAGCTGACATCTCTTCCAGTCTTAAAGCAAAATCTTTCTTAAAGCAAAGAGTTCCTTTCTGTCTTTGGGCTCTATAAACAGAAGGGATATGTGGAGGGTAGACGGACTGGGGGTTTCCTAGGTCCTTGGACCCCGGGTAGGGTGGAGGCAGCCAGGGGGAATAGGCTGGAATCTGGGTGGAGGGAGACTCAGGCCTCACTGCTGCACTCATAGATGTTGTCCTCCACCAGAGCAATGACCTGCTCAAACTTGTGGTGCAGCTGAGTACGCTTCGCTGTGGGGTTGGACTCAAGAGCACTCACCACCTAACAGAGAGAGAGGGAGAAGGAGAGCGAGAAAGAAACAGTTCAGACAATGGCCAAGTAAGCAACCTTACAACACGTATCTACCCACAGTTAGAGAATGAGAGAGAAAGAGAGAAATAGAGAGAATCATTTCAGTAACCCTCAAGTGTTCATGCATTCTGCAGCACAAGACAGAAACTCAACCACCTGCCCAGCCAGAGAAAGAGTACTTCAGCAGTTCTTCAGCCTTCATGCATGACTCTCTCCCCAAAAGAGCCTTTACTGTTCACATACAGTGGGGCAAAAAAGTATTTAGTCAGCCACCAATTGTGCAAGTTCACCCACTTAAAAAGATGAGAGAGGCCTGTAATTTTCATTATAGGTACACTTCAACTATGACAGACAAAATTAGAAAAAAAATCCAGAAAATCACATTGTAGGAATTTTTATGAATTTATTTGCAAATTATGGTGGAAAATAAGTATTTGGTCAATAACAAAAGCTTCTCAATACTTTGTTATATACCCTTTGTTAGCAATGACAGAGGTCAAACGTTTTCTGTAAGTCTTCACCAGGTTTTCACACACTGTTGCTGGTATTTTGGCCCATTCCTCCATGCAGATCTCCTCTAGAGCAGTGGTGTTTTGGGGCTGTTGCTGGGCAACACGGACTTTCAACTCCCTCCAAAGATTTTCTATGGGGTTGAGATCTGGAGACTGGCTAGGCCTCTCCAGGACCTTGAAATGCTTCTTACGAAGCCACTCCTTCGTTGCCCGGGCAGTGTGTTTGGGATCATTGTCATGCTAAAAGACCCAGCCACGTTTCATCTTCAATGTCCTTGCTGATTGAAGAAGGTTTTCACTCAAAATCTCACGATACATGGCCCCATTCATTCTTTCCTTTACACGGATCAGTCATCCTGGTCCCTTTGCAGAAAAACAGCCCCAAAGCATGATGTTTCCACCCCCATGCTTCACAGTAGGTATGGTGTTCTTTGGATGCAACTCAGCATTCTTTGTTTTTACCAAAAATATATATTTTGGTTTCATCTGACCATATGACATTCTCCCAATCTTCTTCTGGATCATCCAAATGCTCTCTAGCAAACTTCAGACGGGCCTGGACATGTACTGGCTTAAGCAGGGGGACACATCTGGCACTGCAGGATTTGAGTCCCTGGCGGCGTAGTGTGTTACTGATGGTAGGCTTTGTTACTTTGGTCCCAGCTCTCTGCAGGTCATTCACTAGGTCCCCCCGTGTGGTTCTGGGATTTTTTCTCACCGTTCTTGTGATCATTTTGACCCCACGGGGTGAGATCTTGCGTGGAGCCCCAGATCGAGGGAGATTACCAGTGGTCTTGTATGTCTTCCATATCCTAATAATTGCTCCCACAGTTGATTTCTTCAAACCAAGCTGCTTACCTATTGCAGATTCAGTCTTCCCAGCCTGGTGCAGGTCTACAATTTTGTTTCTGGTGTCCTTTGACAGCTCTTTGGTCTTGGCCATAGTGGAGTTTGGAGTGTGACTGTTTGAGGTTGTTACAGGTGTCTTTTATACTGATAACAAGTTCAAACAGGTGCCATTAATACAGGTAACGAGTGGAGGACAGAGGAGCCTCTTAACTTCTTCGAGATAGGGGGCGCTCTTTTAATTTTTGGATAAAAAACATTCCCGTTTTAAACAAGATATTTTGTCACGAAAAGATGCTCGACAATGCATGTAATTGACAGCTTTGGAAAGAAAAAACTTGGACGTTTCCAAAACTGCAAAGATATTATCTGTGAGTGCCCCAGAACTAATGCTACAGGCTAAACCAAGATTAAGTTTCATACAGGAAATGCCCCAGATTCTGAAGGCGCTGTGTTCCAATGTCTCCTTATATGGCTGTGAATGCACCAGGAATGAGCCTGCCCTTTCTGTCGTTTATCCAAGGTGTCTGCAGCATTGTGACGTATTTGTAGGCATATCATTGGAAGATTGACCATAAGAGACATTTACCAGGTGTCCGCCCGGTGTCCTGTGTCGAAATTATTGCGTAATCTCTAGGTCCATGCGCGTTCCATTTCTTCAGAAGAGAAAGTCAACTGCCACGAAGTATTTATCATCGATAGATATGTGAAAAACACCTTGAGGATTGATTTTAAACATCATTTGCCATGTTTCTGTCGATATTATGGAGTTAATTTGGAAAAAAAGTTTGCGTTTTAATGACTTAATTTTCGTTTTTTTTCTTACCCAAACGTGATGAAGAAAACGGAGCGATTTGTCAACACAAATAATATTTTTGTAAAAACTGAACATTTGCTATCTAACTGAGAGTCTCCTCATTGAAAACATCTGAAGTTCTTCAAAGGTAAATTATTTTATTTGAATGCTTTTCTGGTTTTTGTGAAAATGTTGCATGCTGAATGCCAGGCATAATCCTATGCTAGGCTATCAATACTGTTACACAAATGCTTGTTTTTCTATGGTTGAGAAGCATATTTTTGAAAATCTGAGATGACAGTGTTGTTAACAAAAGGCTAAGCTTGAGAGCTAGCATATTAATTTCATTTCATTTGCGATTTTCATGAATAGTTAACGTTGCGTTATGGATCCGGGATGGCTCGACGCAAGAAGTTAAAGAAGAAGTTACAGGTCTGTGAAAGCCAGAAATCTTGCTTGTTTGTAGGTGACCAAATACTTATGTTCCACCATAATTTGCAAATAAATTCATTAAAAAATCCTACAGTGTGATTTTCTGGATTTTTTTTCTAATTTTGCCTGTCATAGTTGAAGTGTAGCTATGATGAAAATTATACAGGCCTCTCTCATCTTTTTAAGTGGGAGAACTTGCACAATTGGTGGCTGACTAAATACTTTTTTGCCCCACTGTACTATTTACAAAACAAAATGCCTGTGATGCCTTTCATGCCTGCTAGTTGTCATGCGTTCAGTGGGTGTTTACTGGCAGCATGTGTCCAGTGAGAGGGCTGTGTGCGAGAATGTGTCATTCAGAAGTGATTCATAGAGAGTCCCAGAGAAACCTCTGAGTGTTGTTAGAGGGCACTTTGGTCACTCCACTGCAGGAAAGTGTTTATAAGGGGGAAATGTGCCTTAAAATGTTTTGTGCAACTGGCTTAAAGTTAAGGAAACTTTAAGGGAAAAGATGAGGGGAAAATTCATTTAAGCTGTTTTATGCAACTGGGCCCCGGTGTCTGCTGGTACAGGAGAATGGCAGGTATAACAGCAGTTAAACACATGAGGGTCATCAGACATTATGATGAGGGTTCTCAGACATTATGATGAGGGCCCTCAGACATCATCACTGTCTGAATCATTCCACGGAACAGTAGGTGTGTGTGTGTGCGCGCAGGTCTTTTTCGGGTCTGGGTGAAAGAGGGTGTGTGGGGTTGTGAAGAGGCCGTTAGATCTTTAAAGAAGCATGTGATCACCTGTACTGATGCTTCATGCCCTGATACTCATCTCTCTCTTTCTCTCTGAAACTCTAAACTCCATGTGGAATATAGACTGTGATAAGGCTGGAGATAGGGCCAGTTTAAACGTGTCAAACAGCTCATCCAGGGCAGAGGTAGTGGGAGAGATAGCGGATCTTACCTGGTTTCTGTATTTCTTGGCGTATTTGTAGATCTCCGTCAAGGCCAGGTTGGTATTGAACTCGTTTCTGTATTTCTGTAACAGAGTGAGCGTATCGTTCCGACATACAGTCAAAAGTTTGTATACACCTACTCATTCAAGGGTTTTTCTTTATTTTTACTATTTTCTACATTGTAGAATAGTAGTGAAGACATCAAAACTATGAAATCACACACATGGAATCATGTAGTAACCCAAAAAAGTGTTAAACAAATCAAAATATATTTTATATTTGAGATATTACAAATAGCCACCCTTTGTCTTGATGACAGCTTTGCACTCTTAGCATTCTCTCAACCAGCTTCAAGAGGGAGGTACCTGGAATGAGCTTCAAATAACAGGTGTATCTTGTTAAAAGTTGATTTGTCAAATTTCTTTCCTTCATTTGAGCCAATCACCTGTGTTGTGACTAGGTAGGGTGGTATACCAAGTCCATATTATGGCAAGAACAGCTAAAATAAGCAAAGACAAATAATAGTCCATCATTACTTTAAGACATGAAGGTCAGTGAATAGGGAACATTTCAAGAATTTTGAAAGTTCCTTCAACTGCAGTCGCAAAAACCATCAAGCGCTCAGATGAAACTGTCTCTCATGAGGACCGTCACAGGAAAGACCCAGAGTTACCTGTGCAGCAGAGGATAAGTTCATTAGAGTTAACTGCACTTCAGATTGCAGCCTAAATAATGCTTCACAGAGTTCAAGTAACAAACATATCTCAACATCAACTTTTCAGAGGAGACTGTGTGAATCAGGCCTTCATGGTCAAATTGCTGCAAAGAAACCACTACTAAAGGACACCAATAAGAAGAGATTTGCTTGGGCCAAGAAACACGAGCAATGGACATTAGACCGGTGGAAAGCTGTCCTTTGGTCTGATGAGTCCAAATGTGAGATGTTTTGGTTCAAACTGCTGTGTCTTTGTGAGACGCAGAGTAGGTGAACAGATGACCTCCGCATGTGTGGTCCCCAACGTGAAGCATGGAGGAGGAGGTGTGATGGTGTGCGGGTGCTTTGCTGGTGACACTGTCAGTGATTTATTTAGAATTCAAGGCACACTTAACCAGTATGGCTACCACAGCATTCTGCAGCGATATGCCATGCCATCTGGTTTGCGCTTAGTGGGACTATCACTTGTTTTTCAACAGGACAATGACCCAAAACACACCTCTAGACTGTGTAAGGGCTATTTGAGCAAGACGGAGAGTGATGGAGTGCTGCATCAGATGACCTCGCCACCACAATCACCTGACCTCAACCCAATTAAGATGTTTTTGGATGAGTTGGACCGCAGAGAAAGAAAAGCAGCCAACAAGTGCTCAGCATATGTGTAGAACTCCTTCAAGACTGTTGGAAAAGCATTCCTCATGAAGCTGGTTGAGAGAATGCCAAGAGTGTACAAAGCTATTGAGGCAAAAGGGGGGCTACTTTGAAGAATCTCCCATATAAAATATATTTTACTACATGATTCCATATGTATTATGTCATGGTTTTGATGTCTTCACCATTATTCTACAATGTAGAACATAGTAAAAATAAAGAAAAACCCTTGAATGAGTAGGTGTGACCAAACTTTCGACTGGTAGTGTAAATCCGTTAAACAAAAGAAATTCAAAGAGTAATACATGAATTAACAGTGTAGCATCGTTGAATGCAGTGACAGTCTGCCACCAAGGATAACAAATTAAAATCAATCAATCAATCATATATTGATCTGTCACTCCTCGCTCTCTCACCCGTGACTCCTCGGCCAAGTGGGCGTTCATCTCCTGCTCGCTCAGTGGCGCCATCTCCTGGATCTGCTTGTAGTAGCACTGCACCCTCTTTTTGTACTCTGGGATCTCCTTGGCATACAGCAGCTTGTTGGTGGGAGAGTCCTGAAACAAGACACAGGCCTATTTAGTCAAAGTAACCTCTATGGAGCTTTTAGTAATTAACCAAACTAGTTCTGTCCTTTACCACTCTCCTGACCACGACCAGTATGTAATAAACCACAGCCTGTGTTTGGTTGTCAGATTGTTTTCAGTATGACAGTGCTCAGTCCAGTGTATGGTGAGTGTGGTCTATGGTCAGTGAGTTGTTAATGAGACTGTGGGCAGCATGGTCTGTGGTCATAATGTAGTTGGTCTATGGTTGGTCTACGGTCATAGTGAGTGATTGGTGTTATCAGTGTGTGAGTATGTCAGCACCTCCTTGTGCTGAGACAAAGAAGGGAGGGCCCAGGGTTTCCTCTCCTCACAATAGGAAAGTTAAACAAGCCATATCCACAGCCACAGAGAACCAGGCCAGACATAACAACCCTTCATTCTACTTACATCTGCTACTTCTCCAAGTTACTGACAGCATTTACAATGGTACTGAAAGCATTATTCAATCACTAAGGTACACATACAAGGTATTGGGTTGAGCTGAGCATACAGATATGTAGGCTATGCATTTGCGTGTGTGTGTGTGGTATCGGAGCTAGGAAGACTCCAGCCACTGCCCCTCCTCCTGATAGGGATCCCTCTCTTCCTGTCCACAAGGTCATTTCATTTCCTGTGGTTCCTCCATCTGCCTGACGACCCCCCTTGACCCCTAATAACCGCCCACACCCCCTCCATCCCTACTGTATGTCTGCAGGCCACCAGATAAGGCTTTCGTGGAAGCAGCTTCGTTTCCAAGCCCCCTCTCACTCCTGCAGAGCGATATCCTGTCCTCTGACCGCTACACACGCACACTTGTGTATTATACTTGTGAGGACTTTTTGGGGATTCCCATTCAAAGTCCTATTTATACCCTAAACCTGACCCTAACCCAGGTTTTGTCATACTCGGTCCTTTTGGTTTTTGCCCTAGCACTACACAACTGATTCAAATAATCAACTAATTATCAAGCTTTGGTCATTTGAATCAGCGTTAGTTAGTGTTAGGGAAAAAAAACTAAATGTGCACACCTTGGGTCCCGTGGACCGAGTTTGGGAAACGCTGCCCTAACCCTAGTTCTAAACCTAACCCGTAAGCCTAAAATAGTCTTTTTCTTTTTAGGACTGGCCAAATGTCCGATGAGCATCGGGATGTGAGCATCTAGATGTTTTTACGGTGTGTTTCTTTGTTTGTGTGTGCGTTCATCCACCTCTGGCCTGCTCGCCTCCCTACCAGCCGCTCAGCCGAGTCAAAACTGTTCGCTGCTCTGGCCCCCCAATGGTGGAACAAACTCCCTCACGACGCCAGGACAGCGGAGTCAATCACCACCTTCCGGAGACACCTGAAACCCCACCTCTTTAAGGAAATACCTAGGATAGGATGAAGTAATCCCTCTCACCCCCCCCCCCTTAAAAGATTTAGATGCACTACTGTTCCACTGGATGTCATAAGGTGAATGCACCAATTTGTAAGTCGCTCTGGATAAGAGCGTTTGCTAAATGACTTAAATGTAATGTAAATGTAAATGTTTCACATGCTTGAGGTGCTTGCATTGGCTCTTTGGCAATGAACAAGTGGAATAGATCAGCATTGTTTGACAAATATCTCCAGGGAGGAAGTCAGTCAGAGAGACAGGAAGCAGTGTGTATGCTAGGGGTCACAACGTCTGAGGGATGAGACTGATTTGTGGGGAGTGAGGGCACTGAAAGACACACACACACACACACACACACACACACACACACACACACACACACACACACACACACACACACACACACACACACACACACACACACACACACACACACACACACACACACACACACACACACACACACACACAATTCCTGGTGCTCATGACCTTGGTTGAGCAGACTGGGCTGAAATAACATGAGGAGAAGGTAGACAGAGCTGATGGACTGACTGGAGAAAGGAGGGGAGGGAGGTTGGCAGGGACTGGGGGAGGAAACTGGGGATTTCTGCACTCGTCTTTTCCTACTACCACTGACTTTGCTGATAACTATTTTGTTGAGGGAAAATGTACTTGTTAAGACAGTGATATGTGGTGGTCTCGCCTAGCTATCTGAAGATTCATTCAATAATTGTAAGTTACTCTGGATAAGAGCGTTTGCTGTCAAAAATGTCTTTTTTTCTGTGTAAGAGTATTTGCTGTAGGTACAGCAGTCTTGTGTATTTGTATCAGGGCCGGCTCTAGCCTTTTGGGTACCCTAAGTGAGATTTGGGTAACCAAAATTGTCTGCCTCTTGACAGTGGAGAGAAAAATTTACCCTTTAAAAGGAAATATCCAGCAATTCTACACATTATGCCAAGGAGGCGTAGAGAAAATATTGCAGTTTTAAAGGAACTCGGAACAGGAAGATTTGTTGGTAGATAAACTATTCAAAGTGGGAAAAAAAGGTCTAAACTTCCCAGAATTCTTGAAGCACCCCAGGATTCCGACAATGAGTCGTTTGTGTTTCCTGCAGTTTTACACATTTTGCCATGGAGTGAAGAGAACATTTTGCAATTTTATAAGAAATATCATGCAATTATACTTATTTCACCATGAGGCAGAGATATATTTTTGCAGTTTTAATGCACATTTCCTGCAATTCTACACATTTTGTCATGACATGTGTGCCCGGTCGGTATTCGGCCTTAATTACTACAAGTTTAGATAACTGGCTAGACTAACTTACAATCTAAAAGTTGTTAGCTGACATGGCTAATTGAGTGACTGTCAAAAAAAGAGAAAATCTGCTGATACACAACCAAATTTACAATTTACAACTTATATATTCTACTATTATAACTCTCAACAGTAAGTTGAGACCCCGACTGAGTTCCAAAGAACTGTGTGGGGGGGGGGGGGGGGCGCTAGCGGCCGGGGGCCCTAAGCGACTGCTGATATGTAACCTTGTCTATGAGTGTGTGTTTACCTAGCAGTGAATATGTTTATGTGTGTATGCATGTTTATGTGTACTGTATTACATGTGTAGTGTACTGTATCACATGTACCATAAAAGTGTGTGCAATGCATGTGTGAAGTGTTTTTGTGTCTCACCTTGCCCAGCTGCAGGTCTGAAATGGAGCAGGCGTCTATGAAGGCCTGGGCGATGACAGACAGACATGCGTCCATGTGATCCGTCTTATCAATGTCAAACACAAACTGAGGGTTCTTCAGGATGTTCACCCAGAAACGCAAAGGTAAACTAAGGAGATGGGAAAACATTCTGTGAGCTTCAGAAAACATTTAGCATTAGAGGTACTATAGAATTGATGAGTAGATGATCCGATGTATCTAGTTCCCCTACCTGTTGGTCTTCCAGATGTGCAGGGTGTCGGGGTCGGTGATGCCCCTCTTGTCCGCCTGCTCCTCCAGGAAGTCAAAAAAGTATTTGATGGCCAGTGGGGGACGTTCTGCAGGAATACTGAGGATGGCCTGGAAAAGGTCGTCCAGGAACTTCTGCAATGTTCCCTACGGAATCACAACACAGATGGGATCAGACACAGAACCAGAACTGGGATCAAGATGGATTGTTTGGAATTCCAGGATGATGTCACTGTAAATAGAACTGTTAATGGGATGATTCATAATGATTAAGGAGTGATGCCTCTGGTTTAGCCAGCTACTCTGATTGTCATGCCAAACTGTTTAGGCTCACGATTGGACATGATAAGGAGTTGGCGAGCTGAAGCAGTAACAGACCCAAACTAGGCTGGCACTGCTTTCTGTCACAGCATTGTAGACTGCAAATCGTTCAAGATGGCTGTCATGTATTTTTTATTTTCTGACCTTGGTGGAGAGGAGGCGTGTCAGGTAGATCTCAGGGAGGACCTTCTTACGGTGACTCTGTCTGTGGGACTTCTTATTCTCAAACAGCTCATCATGAGGCAGGACCTAGATGGGCAGGGGGCAGAGATTAGAGGTCGGGGTACAAAATCATCCATTCAGCACCATGGGAAATTACCTCATTCTAAACGGGAATCTACTGTACTGTAGGTGTGACTAACTTTTGACAGGGAGATTAAATTAGAATTTTTTGTGTTATTTTTGGAAAGTTTCAGTTAATACGTCTTCCATTTCAAAAGGTTTCTCTTATTCTTGCCTCATGAATATGACCCAGGAATCACAGTGGGGATTTATGAGGTATGACTAAAATGATGTCACTTTATGAAATACTGCAAGTTGGAAAAGTCTGGAAAAGTCTTACGCAGTACCAGTATCATGTGACATGCTCCTACAGGTCTTAGCTAGGACAGGGCTATGGAGCTGGGGCAGAAAGACACTGGCGTTTGTCCTCTACTGAGCCTGTCAACAAGCTCCAGTCCAGGCCAGCACACCATAATATGAAGTCCTACAACAAACAACTGCACACTAAAAATGACTGAAGCAAGAACTCATGTCAAACCCAAAGTCATATCTGAGTTTTTTTCAATGGCTAATGTGCTATTAGCGCTGTCATGTCCTTGCTCCAGCTTTTCTACAAGCACACGCACACTCAAATTCTTACGAAAGTATGTAGTCAGATGCATTGCTCAGGCCTTCACTGTGTCTGTCTGAGTTAAATTGAGCTCTCTCTGAGACCAATGGGGCCGATGACAGAAGTACTTATAATAGAACTTTCGCATTCCGGTCGCATTCCGCGTCGCTCCACAGGTAGTATCACTTTTTCATTTCATTTCATTACAGTCCCAACGGTGTGATTTGTTTGATCGTAGCTAGCTACATAGCTAGCTACATAGCCGTCTTTGTTTCAAAGATAATTGTGTAGTCTAGAGCGATTTTCTAGGTTAGCTAGCCAGCTATTGTCGTTCTCCTAACGCAACGTAACGTAACCAACACTGCTAGCTAGCCAGCTAGCTCCCGATAAGCAGCATTGTAGAAACTTCACACTCAACGGTACGACTTGATTAGGGTAGTGTCAACAACGCAGCTAGCCTACCCCAGCAGTACTCTATCATTTTAATCATTTTAGTCAATTAGATTCTTGCTACGTAAGCTTAACTTTCTGAACATTCGAGACGTGTAGTCCACTTGTCATTCCAATCTCCTCTGCATTAGCGTAGCCTCTTCTCTAGCCTGTCAACTATGTGTCTGTCTATCCCTGTTCTCTCCTCTCTGCACAGACCATACAAACGCTCCACACCGCATGGCCGCAGCCACCCTAATCTGGTGGTCCCAGCGCGCACGACCCACGTGGAGTTCCAGGTCTCCGGTAGCCTCTGGAACTGCCGATCTGCGGCCAACAAGGCAGAGTTCATCTCAGCCTATGCCTCCCTCCAGTCCTCGACTTCTTGGCTCTGACGGAAACATGGATCACCACAGACAACACCGCTACTCCTACTGCTCTCTCTTCGTCCGCCCACGTGCTCTCGCACACCCCGAGAGCTTCTGGTCAGCGGGGTGGTGGCACCGGGATCCTCATCTCTCCCAAGTGGTCATTCTCTCTTTCTCCCCTTACCCATCTGTCTATCGCCTCCTTTGAATTCCATGCTGTCACAGTTACCAGCCCTTTCAAGCTTAACATCCTTATCATTTATCGCCCTCCAGGTTCCCTCGGAGAGTTCATCAATGAGCTTGATGCCTTGATAAGCTCCTTTCCTGAGGACGGCTCACCTCTCACAGTTCTGGGCGACTTTAACCTCCCCACGTCTACCTTTGACTCATTCCTCTCTGCCTCCTTCTTTCCACTCCTCTCCTCTTTTGACCTCACCCTCTCACCTTCCCCCTACTCACAAGGCAGGCAATACGCTCGACCTCATCTTTACTAGATGCTGTTCCTCCACTAACCTCATTGCAACTCCCCTCCAAGTCTCCGACCACTACCTTGTATCCTTTTCCCTCTCGCTCTCATCCAACACTTCCCACACTGCCCCTACTCGGATGGTATCGCGCCGTCCCAACCTTCGCTCTCTCTCCCCCGCTACTCTCTCCTCTTCCATCCTATCATCTCTTCCCTCTGCTCAAACCTTCTCCAACCTATCTCCTGATTCTGCCTCCTCAACCCTCCTCTCCTCCCTTTCTGCATCCTTTGACTCTCTATGTCCCTATCCTCCAGGCCGGCTCGGTCCTCCCCTCCCGCTCCGTGGCTCGACGACTCATTGCGAGCTCACAGAACAGGGCTCCGGGCAGCCGAGCGGAAATGGAGGAAAACTCGCCTCCCTGCGGACCTGACATCCTTTCACTCCCTCCTCTCTACATTTTCCTCTTCTCTCTCTGCTGCTAAAGCCACTTTCTACCACTCTAAATTCCAAGCATCTGCCTCTAACCCTAGGAAGCTCTTTGCCACCTTCTCCTCCCTCTTGAATCCTCCTCCCCCTCCCCCCCCCCTCCCTCTCTGCAGATGACTTCGTCAACCATTTTGAAAAGAAGGTCGACGACATCCGATCCTCGTTTGCTAAGTCAAACGACACCGCTGGTTCTGCTCACACTGCCCTACCCTGTGCTCTGACCTCTTTCTCCCCTCTCTCTCCAGATGACATCTCGCGTCTTGTGACGGCCGGCCGCCCAACAACCTGCCCGCTTGACCCTATCCCCTCCTCTCTTCTCCAGACCATCTCCGGTGACCTTCTCCCTTACCTCACCTCGCTCATCAACTCATCCCTGACTGCTGGCTCACGTCCCTCCCGTCTTCAAGAGAGCGAGAGTTGCACCCCTTCTGAAAAAACCTACACTCGATCCCTCCGATGTCAACAACTACAGACCAGTATCCCTTCTTTCTTTTCTCTCCAAAACTCTTGAACGTGCCGTCCTTGGCCAGCTCTCCCGCTATCTCTCTCAGAATTACCTTCTTGATCCAAATCAGTCAGGTTTCAAGACTAGTCATTCAACTGAGACTGCTCTTCTCTGTATCACGGAGGCGCTCCGCACTGCTAAAGCTAACTCTCTCTCCTCTGCTCTCATCCTTCTAGACCTATCGGCTGCCTTCGATACTGTGAACCATCAGATCCTCCTCTCCACCCTCTCCGAGTTGGGCATCTCCGGCGCGGCCCACGCTTGGATTGCGTCCTACCTGACAGGTCGCTCCTACCAGGTGGCGTGGCGAGAATCCGTCTCCTCACCACGTGCTCTCACCACTGGTGTCCCCCAGGGCTCTGTTCTAGGCCCTCTCCTATTCTCGCTATACACCAAGTCACTTGGCTCTGTCATAACCTCACATGGTCTCTCCTATCATTGCTATGCAGACGACACACAATTAATTTTCTCCTTTCCCCCTTCTGACGACCAGGTGGCGAATCGCATCTCTGCATGTCTGGCAGACATATCAGTGTGGATGACGGATCATCACCTCGGCAAGACGGAGCTGCTCTTCCTCCCGGGGAAGGACTGCCCGTTCCATGATCTCGCCATCACGGTTGACAACTCCATTGTGTCCTCGTCCCAGAGCGCTAAGAACCTTGGCGTGATCCTGGACAACACCCTGTCGTTCTCAAATAACATCAAGGCGGTGGCCCGTTCCTGTAGGTTCATGCTCTACAACATCCGCAGAGTACGACCCTGCCTCACACAGGAAGCGGCGCAGGTCCTAATCCAGGCACTTGTCATCTCCCGTCTGGATTACTGCAACTCGCTGTTGGCTGGGCTCCCTGCCTGTGCCATTAAACCCCTACAACTCATCCAGAACGCCGCAGCCCGTCTGGTGTTCAACCTTCCCAAGTTCTCTCACGTCACCCCGCTCCTCCGCTCTCTCCACTGGCTTCCAGTTGAAGCTCGCATCCGCTACAAGACCATGGTGCTTGCCTACGGAGCTGTGAGGGGAACGGCACCTCACTACCTCCAGGCTCTGATCAGGCCCTACACCCAAACAAGGGCACTGCGTTCATCCACCTCTGGCCTGCTCGCCTCCCTACCACTGAGGAAGTACAGTTCCCGCTCAGCCCAGTCAAAACTGTTCGCTGCTCTGGCCCCCAATGGTGGAACAAACTCCCTCACGACGCCAGGACAGCGGAGTCAATCACCACCTTCCGGAGACACCTGAAACCCCACCTCTTTAAGGAATACCTAGGATAGGATAAAGTAATCCTTCTCCCCTCCCCCCTTAAAAGACCTAGATGCACTATTGTAAAGTGGCTGTTCCACTGGATGTCATAAGGTGAAAGCACCAATTTGTAAGTCGCTCTGGATAAGAGCGTCTGCTAAATGACTTAAATGTAAATGTAAATGTAGAAGGAACGGGGTCAATAGGGGTGAATGAGAAAGCTCTCTGTCCATGTGTGTGTGTGAGTGAGTGTGTCTGTACTTACCAAATGGACATATTTCTCTGTGTCCAAGTCTTTGGCTGCAGAGGGAGAGAAAAAACAGAACAAAACAATCAGAAATCAGAGGAGAGAGAGAGAGAAAGAGGCAGTTTGAAAAAAAGAAGATTGGAGGAGGGAAGGCGAGTGAAAGAGAGTATGTAAAGAGCCAACGATTCAGGTGGATTGGGAGCTGAGTGAAAAAAAGAAAGATGAGTGAAAGAATGAGGGAGAAAAGCTGAAGAGAAACAGACAGAGTTTGTGATTGGTGCTGGAGCCAGTCTAATGAGTTTACAAAGCTCAGGCACACACACACAACCCCCCCCCCCCCATGGTGACTGTGCTCTCATTACTCCAGGCCTAGCTTTGTCTGGCAGACAGGTTTAAGCCCCGGTCCCAGTCCAGACCCTCTGAGGTGATCACAGAAAGGGGTAAATGTGTTTTACATTAGCCAGGGTTTACTTCACATCCATTTAGCCTGTTTCTGGCCCAATATGACTGAGAGGAGAGGCCCTAATCATTAGGGTGGACAGAGCGGGTCTGTCAGAACTAAGATCTGTTCTGGGTGAGGTTAGCAGACCCTCCCAAATGTTGACGTCACAGTAGAGAATCATCTGGTACAGGGAACACTCCCCCTCCTGTTTCATCTGGGGCTAGATATCTGATCATGCTTATGGCTACTGGACATCAACCATGCTGTAGAAAGGTCTAAATGTCTGGTTGGCCCTGTTCGGGGGTATAGTCGGACGGGGCCACAGTGTCTCCCGACCCCTCCTGTCTCAGCCTCCAGTAATTATGCTGCAATAGTTCATGTGTTGGGGGGCTAGGGTCAGTCTGTTATATCTGGAGTATTTCTCCGGTCTTATCCGGTGTCCTGTGTGAATTTAAGTATGCTCCCTTTAATTCTCTCTCTCTCTGATGACCTGAGCCCTAGGACCATGCCTCAGGACTACCTGGCCTGATGACTCCTTGCTGTCTCCAGTCCACCTGGTCGTGCTGCTGCTCCAGTTTCAACTGTTCTGCCTGTGGCTATGGAACCCTGACCTGTTCACCGGATGTGCTACCTGTCCCAGACCTGCTGTTTTCGACTCGCTCGCTCTATCGCACCTGCTGTCTCTAACTCTGAATGATCGACTATGAAAAGCCAACTGACATTTACTCCTGAGGTGCTGACCTGTTGCACCCTCTACAATCACTGTGATTATTATTATTATTTCCTGCTGGTCATGTATGAACATCTTGGCCATGTTCTGTTCCCTTTCTAGGGAGTTTTTCCTAGCCACCGTGCTTCTACATCTGCATTGCTTGCTGTTTGGGGTTTTAGGCTGGGTTTCTGTACAGCACTTTGAGATATCAGCTGATGTAAAAAGGGCTTCATAAATACATCTGATTGATTTATTGATTGATGTACTGTGTGTGTGCGTGCATCCGTGTGTGATTGATTAAGCGAGACTGCTACAGCGTGTTTTATGGCGGGAAATGTATGTATGTCGGTGGTTTGATGTGTGAGTGTGTGTAATATGCTCAGGATGAAGTGAGTGTGGGTGGTTTTATCATAATAAAGTTTCTATTTTTCTGAGCATGTAGGAGTGTGTGACAAGGTGACAGAGAGTGTGTGTGTGTGACCTACCTCTCCCCAGGGTGTTGTCTCTCTTGTCTTTCATGCTCATGGCGAACGACGCCCCCTCTGGGATCTGTGGGAGGGTTCAGAGGTCACAGGGACAGGGGTGAGAGGGGGAGCACTGAGAACTGGATCATTATCTGCTGCCTCAGGGTATGTGTGTGTGTTCGGGTGTGTGTGTGAGTCTGAAGTGGCAGGGTGGCTCCAGGGGGGCTCCAGGAGGGTTCCAGGGGGGCTCCAGGGGGCTCGCTGGGCTCATTAAAGTCAACACAGGGAAATGGATTGAACAGCCTTGCCAGTGAACCGAGACTGTTAGTACACACTGTGCCTCACTGCCTTCACAACTCAGCACTAACTTAACAGAGCACGTAACAGCACTGGTAACAGGGCAAAGGTTATAGGTCACCACCCGACTGTTTACACACACAAATACACTCAGACACACAGAATTACTCTGACACATTACAAACATGACAAGACACTAGAAAATGCCAAGACCTCCAATTATTTTTTTTACACCAAGACAAACACACAAATACCCACCACAGACAATGACAGATACAAATAAAAACAGAAATCACACAAAAACATACAACATGTGTATGATGACATAAACAAACACACAGTCACAGAGGGGCACCACACACACATACTGTATCGACACCCATCTGTATGCAAACACAGATAAACAGAATGTGGCACTCCTTGGGCAGTCAACATTTACAGTGACTTCTCACCCTCACCTCTCTGTTACTTCCACCCTTGCCGTGAGTGTGTTAATGTCAGGGAAAACACACAGACACAGGGGACACACACCACGCACAACCTCACTTATGCATCCACTCACGCAGGCACAGGTGAGTTGGTGTGTGTGTTGTGGGAGCAGAGCCTTGCCTGGTAATGCGTGACTGTGTTGAGTTTCTTCCTGCCATCCTCCATCACTGAAGTGTTATCCAGGTCCTGGAGGATCCTGCTGTTACTGCCAGACGCAAACCATTCTACAGCACAGCAGAGAGGGGGGAAAAAGGGAGAGAGGGATGAGGAAAGGGACAATGATGTTATAAATGTTCAAATGCATTTGGCCATCTATTGTATAAGCTTCATATCAGTTGTGCTACAAAGCAAGAGTTGATCAGGAGATGATCTTTCAAAAAATGTATTTCTCAATCAATCTAAATAAAGGAAGGAGAATAAAATACAGTTCTCTCACCCAGGTCTACGTCCTCTGCCTGGGGCCACTGCGAGAAGGGCAGGTTCTTATAGAAGGCATCTAGAATCTTATCCTTCACCTGGCAGATGGTGTCTGTGTTCATCACCCTCACGGCCAGAGAGTCCATCCCACAGCCCTGGAACGAGACGTTGATGTTCTGGACACAAAGAGAGGGAGGACATTAAGAGTAGACAGGGTAGGTCACTATTTAATTAGGACATTATAAACAGGATTATATAGAGGTGAATGATTGACACATGATACATGCATACAGCAAGACATTTAGATTTTTTATTAACCAATCAGTGGTCAGTATATGAAATCAGCATTGCGTTGTTGTGACTGACCTGTGGCTTGGCCTCAATGTTCTCTCTGAGCAGCCACTCCTCGTTAAGGGTGTACCGGGCCTTCCCTGTGATGGCGTCTATAGAACCCTTGTTGATCTGCTGCTTGATGGCACACAGTAGCAGGAAGAAGGGCTCGCCCACTGTCTCCTGAAGAAAACATCACAGTAACATGTTAAAAACGTAACAGATAGCTTTGAGAACCGAGGGATGATGTTTCTCAGTAAGGGGTTCAACTACATTGACAGTGTTGATCATGATTTGATAAAAAGGTCAAGGTGAATCTCGTATTTTATCCCGCCATCCTTCCCACACCTTGAGGTAGCTGTACATGCAGATAGACATCCAGTTGGTGAGCATCTTCTCCACCACAGACTCTGTGCGTCGCAGCATCAGCTTGGGGTTCTTGGCGGCCGAGGCGTCGATCAGGTCCACCAGCAGATCCTTCATAATGCTGGTGTAGTACTCCAGTTTACCATGGAGGGCGATAGTGAGCAAGGACGCCAGGCTACACCTGAGGAAAGAGAGACAAAATAAAAACACCAAAATGTGTATGAGAACAGAGTACAGAGACATACCCAATTCATGCAAGAGGATTTACTCCCCGCACCTGAGAACACACAGAGTTATGTAGTTCAGAAAGGAAATACCACTTGTACATTTAACCATTTATTAGAAAAGATAACCATGCATAGTATTGGCATTAGCAAGAGACACCAGCGCATGTGTGCGTGTGACATCTGGCATTGAGGAAGCATGTGTAGAACTGGTCAACTTCAATAGACCGCATGTAAGTAGAGTGTCAATACATTTGGTGTAATATCAGCTGATGCCACCACACTGGGGTTTCCCTTCTGAACTGGCTCCGCTTTATTTATGAGGTGATTTGCATAACAAAGAGCCTTTCATCCAGGAGACCAGGTAGGGGAAATATTATAGCTGCTGTGTTGCTTAGCCTGGAGAGGGAGGGAAGTGGTTTGGTCTCAGGTAACCTAATGTAGCAGGAGTAAAATAAATGCCTGAGTTCCTAAATCCAGTTTTCAGCAGAAAAGTAAGCTAGGTTGAAGATATCCCTGAGAATTGGATGCATCCGGTTGTTGGCAACTACGCTAAGGGTGGGACTCGGGAATATCCCAGTTCTTTGAAGAGCCTTCAGAACAACATTGTTTTTACACAGATATGCTGAGGTGTTGTATGGAGCTGTCATATTCTACACATAAACACTTTGAACTGGGAAGAGGTGGATACATAGGATCATTAGTTAGGGTCCGATTCCGACTTAGGAAATTACGCCTTTCTTACACAAAGTGTTTGACAATGGTCCAGTCATTGTAAAGCGTGCACCAGGCTCCAGATTTACCTGCTATGTGTGGTCTCCTCGTTATGGCGAACGTGACAGAATAACCCACCATAAAGTTCTGGCCTGGTTTAGATCTTATCTGTCGGAAAGATATCAGTTTGTCTCTGTGAATGGTTTGTCCTCTGACAAATCAACTGTAAATTTCGGTGTTCCTCAAAGGTTCCGTTTTAGGACCACTATTGTTTTCACTATATATTTTACCTCTTGGGGATGTTATTCGAAAACATAATGTTAACTTTCACTGCTATGCGGATGACACACAGCTGTACATTTCAATGAAACATGGTGAAGCCCCAAAATTGCCCTTGCTAGAAGCATGTGTTTCAGACATAAGGAAGTGGATGGCTGCAAACTTTCTACTTTTAAACTCGGACAAAACAGAGATGCTTGTTCTAGGTCCCAAGAAACAAAGAGATCTTCTGTTGAATCTGACAATTAATCTTAATGGTTGTACAGTCTTCTCAAATAAAACTGTGAAGGACCTCGGCGTTACTCTGGACCCTGATCTCTCTTTTGAAGAACATATCAAGACCATTTCAAGGACAGCTTTTTTCCATCTACGTAACATTGCAAAAATCTGAAACTTTCTGTCCAAAAATGATGCAGAAAAATTCATCCATGCTTTTATCACTTCTAGGTTAGACTACTGCAATGCTCTACTTTCCGGCTACCCAGATAAAGCACTAAATAAACTTCAGTTAGTGCTAAATACGGCTGCTAGAATCCTGACTAGAACCAAAAAATGTGATCATATTACTCCAGTGCTACCCTCTCTACACTGGCTTCCTGTCAAAGCAAGGGCTGATTTCAAGGTTTTACTGCTAACCTACAAAGCATTACATGGGCTTGCTCCTACCTATCTCTCTGATTTGGTCCTGCCGTACATACCTACACGTACGCTACGGTCACAAGACGCAGGCCTCCTAATTGTCCCTAGAATTTCTAAGCAAACAGCTGGAGGCAGGGCTTTCTCCTATAGAGCTCAATTTTTATGGAACGGTCTGCCTACCCATGTCAGAGACGCAAACTCGGTCTCAACCTTTAAGTCTTTACTGAAGACTCATCTCTTCAGTGGGTCATATGATTGAGTGTAGTCTGGCCCAGGAGTGGGAAGGTGAACGGAAAGGCTCTGGAGCAACGAACCGCCCTTGCTGTCTCTGCCTGGCCGGTTCCCCTCTTTCCACTGGGATTCTCTGCCTCTAACCCTATTACAGGGGCTGAGTCACTGGCTTACTTACTGGGGCTCTCTCATGCCGTCCCTGGAAGGGGTGCGTCACCTGAGTGGGTTGATTCACTGATGTGGTCATCCTGTCTGGGTTGGCACCCCCCCTTGGGTTGTGCCATGGCGGAGATCTTTGTGGGCTATACTCAGCCTTGTCTCAGGATGGTAAGTTGGTGGTTGAAGATATCCCTCTAGTGGTGTGGGGGCTGTGCTTTGGCAAAGTGGGTGGGGTTATATCCTTCCTGTTTGGCCCTGTCCGGGGGTGTCCTCGGATGGGGCCACAGTGTCTCGTGACCCCTCCTGTCTCAGCCTCCAGTATTTATGCTGCAGTAGTTTATGTGTCGGGGGGCTAGGGTCAGTTTGTTATATCTGGAGTACTTCTCCTGTCCTATTCGGTGGTGTCTTGTGTGAATCTAAGTGTGCGTTCTCTAATTCTCTCCTTCTCTCTTTCTTTCTCTCTCTCGGAGGACCTGAGCCCTAGGACCATGCCCCAGGACTACCTGACATGATGACTCCTTGCTGTCCCCAGTCCACCTGGCCGTGCTGCTGCTCCAGTTACAACTGTTCTGCCTTATTATTATTCGACCATGCTGGTCATTTATGAACATTTGAACATCTTGGCCATGTTCTGTTATAATCTCCACCCGGCACAGCCAGATGAGGACTGGCCACCCCACATAGCCTGGTTCCTCTCTTAGGTTTCTTCCTAGGTTTTGGCCTTTCTAGGGAGTTTTTCCTAGCCACCGTGCTTCTACACCTGTATTGCTTGCTGTTTGGGGTTTTAGGCTGGGTTTCTGTACAGCATTTTGAGATATCAGCTGATGTACGAAGGGCTATATAAATACATTTGATTTGATTTGATTTGATAAAAGGACCAAGCAGCGTGTTAAGGAGGAATGGACCTGGGAGGAAATTTTGGACGGAGCAGGACCTTGGACACAGGCTGAGGAGTCACCGAGGAGCAAGAGAGGACAGCAACGACGTCGGGAAGGTAGGCCACAGAAACCCCAAGATTGTTTTTGGGAGGAGGCACATGGAACAGTCGGCGAAGTTGAGGGGTGAGTCAGAGATTGTCGAGGAGTTATTGGACAGATTGGAGGAGAGTGAACGGAGGGAGATTATGAGACCTTCGAGGAGTTGTTGATTCAATTGGAGGAGAGTGAAGAGAGAGCTGTTGATTTGGCGTAGTATGCACGGCATTCGCGATGAGGAGCGTGTTGGCTGTCTGATGCCACCTGTGTCAGTTCCTCGTACTCATTCTGAAATGTGTTCAAGTTTCGGAACAATTGATGCCGGCTATACACACCAGGTCTCCAGTGTACTTTCACAACCCGGTGTGTCCTGTTCCTACTGCTCGCACTCTTCTCAAGTGCGCCTCCAGAGTCCAGGACGTCCTGTGTCTCCTTCCCGCACTCACCCTGTGGTGTGTGTCCTCATCCCGGTACCACCAGTTCCGGCACCACATCAGGCCTACAGTGCGCCTCGGCAGTCCAGAGCGTCCAGCAATAGTACCCAGTCTAGAGCGTCCGGCGACGGTCCCCAGTCTGGAGCCTCCGGCGACGGTCCCCAGTCCGGGGTCTCCGGTGACGGTCCCCAGTCCGGGGTCTCCGGCGACGGTCCCCAGTCCGGGGTCTCCGGCGACGGTCCCCAGCCCAGGACATCCGGCGATGGTCCACGCAGCGAGGGTCCCCAGCCCGGGGCCTACGGAAAGGATCCGCAGTCCAGAGCCTCCGGAGATGATCCACAAGAGCTACAAGAGCAGACTCAGTGCAAAGAAGGGGGGCGGCGTCCAGAACCAGAGCCGCCATCTAGGGTAAGATGCTCACCCGGACCCTCCCCTATAAGTTCAGGTTTGCGGTCGGGAGTCCACACCTTTGGGGGTGGGTGGGTGGGTCGTGGGGGGGGGGGGGTACTGGGGGTAACATTAGTTATCTATGTTTTATGTATTATTTTGGTCAGGTCAGGGTGTGACGAGAGTGGGTATGTGTGTTTTTGTCCTGTTTAAGGTTTTTGTATATCTATGGGGTTTTTGTATATCCATGTTATTTTTGTATGTCTAGGTAATGTAGGTCTATGGTGGCCTGAATTGGTTCCCAATCAGAGGCAGCTGTTTATCGTTGTCTCTGATTGGGGATCCTATTTAGGTTGCCATTTTCCATTTTGGTTTTGTGGGTTATTGTCTATGTGTAGTTGCCTGGCAGCACTGACGTTTCACGTTCGTTTTTGTTGTTTTGTTAGTTTGTTTAGTGTTCTTCGTAGAATAAAAGAAGAATGTATTCTTGGTCTCGCTGCACCATGGTCTCCTCGTTATGACGAACATGACATACAGTGCATGGAGACTGCTGTTGTTTCTATGGAAAAAAGAAAGTAGATGCTTTTTCCACTTGAAACCGGCAGGTTCGCTCTATGGTTTCCTGGCATGTAAAACGGAATTATGAGGGAATTAAGTCAAGGTCAGTAAACCGCTTATCTGTAGACACACCTCTGCCACACCTTCATTTCTTAGATCTCTACCCCGAACGAATAGTGGGTGAATAGCGTGCTATTCTCATGCTTAAGTTCAAGGTCAGAATACGCATAGAGAGAAATGCATAAAAAGGGAATGACGTTCCATTTTTGCATGTTTAACTTTGGTTGGAATCGGGGCCTTATGCAGTAACAGTGTTTTGGGTTTGAAGTGTGCATGGTTGTCATGATTTTCATGGTTACCTGTCGCGTACGGCAAAGTCCTTCTGTTGCTCCAGCGCGTGGACGAAGGTAACCAGGAAGTGCTTGTTGTTGAGAAGAGTGGAGAAGAGAGTTATGCCCTCTTCCATGTTAGGCTTGGCTGTGTTAGAGGGCTGGAGAGACAAAGAGAATGAGGAGAGAGACAAGAGGGAGTTACATTATGTGTATTGAACCAACCTGTTCAGTCAGTCTCCTCCCTAACCCAAATCCACCTCATAACTTCATTTGATCAGGGTATGATCACTAAAAGACATTATGCAGTTTCTACCTCGGAGCGTTCACCTGCTCTCTCTCACACTCTCAGCCTAGTTAATGAGATGATATCCTATCTAACGGTGCATCTAAGCAGTGTTCTGATAAAGTCTTCCCCCTGGACTGCAGCAATATGCTCCTATTTTCACAGTGACAGGAGAGTGGTGATAAATGACCAATGTGAGATTTGGACGTTGTGGCCTGGAAAACACGGGAAGGATCTGAAACACTTTATCACTCTTAGACAGGCTCCCCAGGCTGTTGACCCAAAACCATGCAGTGATGCAATAGTAGATCTCTCGCTTTCTCACACACACAACCAGAGATGGCTGTCTACATGGTTACAGTAGAATGTGTGTGGTGCCATTGTCAGGGAGATGGTGGGAAGTGTGTCAACAACCTGCCAGTGTCTGGGTGGGCTGGGGTAGTGTTTGACAACATGAGAACTGCCAGAATCATAAGGACTGGCAGCTGCTGAATGGGAATTAAAATGCAATGTATACACACACACACACACACACACACACACACACACACACACACACACACACACACACACACACACACACACACACACACACACACACACACTTGTGGTTTCCTTCTATAGTTACTCCTAATCAACAGCCTCACTGTGGAGACGTAATAATCAGTGTGACCCAGTTGTGAAGCAGAGGCGCTGGAGGTAGAGGAGAGCAGAATGGATAGTGGAACACTTCAGGGGGTTAACTCTTTACCTGCCAGTCCTGCAGAAGGGGGTGTGTCTCAGGGAGGGCTCGTGGACCGAGGGCGTTGTTCTCATAGACGGGCTGGACCAGACTCCTCTCATAGTCTGAACACATCTGAGATAAACACACAGAGAGACAGAATCAGAGAGTGCGGACAGTGTGTGCTTGTGTGTGTGGCAATGTTGGAGTAAGTACATAATAATAACAATAGAGTGGGTGCTTATATTTCTCCTATTTCACACATGTACAAGTGTGTATTAAAAAGCATGTGTGATTGGAAATAGGTTTTTTCACATCCCAACTCGCCCTTAGACACCGTCGGAAAGTGCGGTCACGGCCATCGTCTACCACTATCAACGGCGACCCTGAGCAATTAGGGTTAAGTGCCTTGCTCAATGGTACATTGACAGATCAGCTCGGGGATTCAAACTAGCGACATTTTGGTTACTGGCCCAACACTCTAACCCAGGGGTGTCAAATTAATTCCATAGAGGGCCCAGTGTCTGACAGTTTTTGGATTGTCCTTTCAATTAAGCCCTAGACCACCAGGTGAGGGGAGTTCCTTATTAATTAGTGACCTTAATTCATCAATCAAGTACAAGGGACAAGCGAAAACCCGCAGACACTCGGCCCTCCATGGAATGAGTTTGACACGTGCTCTATTAGCTAAGCTCCTTGCCATTGTTAGGTTGTACTAAAGCGTGTATGTGCATACAAAAGTGTAAGTATGGGTGAGTAGAAGAATGTGTGCTGTGTGCAGCAGTGTGTTTACATAAGTAGGGAAAGTTCTCTTGTGTGAGTGCCCAGTAATGTTCTGTCTCCTTGAAACATCATGTTTAAACATGAAACACACTGTTCAGTCTGTGGAAAAACAGATGGATAGCACACCAGAAAGGAGAAAACACTTACCTGTAACAAATATATGTTCTCCGCTAGTAACTAAAACCACACCACGCTTGAAAAGTTTTGGGACGGAAGAACTATTCAATGTAAATGGTTTCTGATCGAAAATCTCTCTCTAATGGTTGTAGTAAGGTGATATACCCACCTTGGGGGAAGAAGGTCGGTGTGTGTGTGTGTGTGTCTGTGTGTGTGTGTGTGTGTGTGACTGACTCACCTTGGGGAAGAAAGTGCGTGTGACAAACTGTTTGTACTCCAGGAAGGGGATTCCCTGGCTACTGTTCAGCTCCTTAGTCAGGTCTGTCATATCTGTCTGCAGCTCTGCAAAGCCTGGAGGGACACCACAGGGTTAGAGGACAACATCTCACCACCATTCACAGGTCATTTAGTCGAGAACACTTCAGACAACTCTGTCTTTTATTCCAGAGCACAGGCCCAGAACCATGCATATGTCTCTACCTAGTTCTAGAACATTCTAGAATATCCCAGAACCCAGGTTTAACTACATTAGCATATTCTGGTGTCACATGACCGTGCCAGCATTTGCAGTCCAGCACAGCATGCAGGGAAATATTTACAAAACACAATCAGAGCTGCCAGATTCAATCTGAGAGTCTCCTATCAGAACCATGTGTGCTAGCAGTAAAACCCACAAGAACCGTATCAACATATCTAAACACATGGGTCTCATAGGTTCTGCTATGAGTGGATTATGTTCTGTCATTACAAGCTGTTATGAGACATGGAGGGGCTGTGTTGTCTTGTTATTGGACATGGGAGTTCTCTTTATGGACAAGCTCTTCCTTCCTCAGGATGGGAAGTTTGTTTACGTTTTAAACAATAATCACCATGGAGACATTCTGTGTGTGTATCTGTGTGTGTGTCAGGCCAAAACTCCCTCTTAGCATTTCCCTTCGGGATAATACATCCTCTGACAAATAGTCCTTTGGTCAGGCCTGACCATCAATGACTGACTCTACAGCCAAATTCCAGTGCTCTTCAGTCACAAACCTTATCACTCCCACACATACCAAACTATTATCATTCATCTAGATAGGGGTGTCAAACTCATTCCATGGAGAGTCTAGTATCTGCAGGTTTTTGGTTTTTCCTTTTAATTAAGCCCTAGACAACCAGGTGTGGGGAGTTCATTAATAATTAGTGACCTTAATTCATTAATCAAGTACACGAAACACACTCGGCCCTCCGTGGAATGAGTTTGACACGTGTGATCTGATTTTAGGGCGGCAGGTAGCCTAGTGGTTAGAGCGTTGGGCCAGTAGCCGAAAGATTGCTGGATCAAATCCCTGAGCTGACGAGGTAAACATCGGTTGTTCTGCCCCTGAACAAGGCAGTTAACCCACTGTTCCCTAGTAGGCCATCATTGTAAATAAGAATTTGTTTTTAACTGACTTGCCTAATTAAATTGTCCCTGCAATATGCCAATCTCTTTACTCCCTTCCCAAACCTGTCCCCCACCCCTGACACTCTCACCCACACATCTGTGTCCTCTAACAAACCTACCCTCCTCTTCTTTCCCTCATCCTCCTCCCACACCTCTCCACACAGAAACATGTCCCTGACTCCTGCCCCTATTTCTTCCTCTCCCCCTCTCCATTTCTCTTTCTTTCTTTATCCATCTTTATCTATCTGTCCTATAAATCTGGTCGCTCAGACATTCTGTGGCCTTCAAACTGGCCCACAGTGACCCCCCTCCTCTCGACTCCCCTCTCACACTCCTACCACTTTGCCCCTTCAGAGTAGACACATCTGAAGCAGTGTGTGACCACCATGTTTGTGTGTGAGTGATCACTACTCAGTCTGTGTGTTTTATGAGTCACGCTAACTATGCACACATCTTTCAAGTGCTGCCACCACATATCTGCACAGACACACACATACGTAAGCGCACACACATAAAAGCCCTATCCCTAAGTGAAGGTCCATGTTTTCTGTTTTCCCACATGTAGCCTTGGCCCACGAACATCAGAGAACATGAGTGAGACTTCAATGGAGCTTAAATAACATCTGAGTGTAGGGAGACCTGCTGGTAGCATTACGAATCACACAGAAACTCCAGCCTTTCTGCCAGTACAAGAGAGTGCAAGTGTGTGTGTGTGTGGTTCTGAACCTTTGCGGATCTCCTCTCTGATCTGGGACTCCATCTCCTCCATCTGCAGCAGAGTCTTCTGCCAGTAGCGCTCCGCCCTCCGGCTCTTAGTACAGTATACCACCAGAGCTGTGTGTGTGTGCAAGAGAGGGCAAGGGAGATGGAGTGAGAGAGGAAAAGGGCGAGAGAGAAGGAGGGAAAGTATGTGGGAGAGAAACACACAGAAAGAGACATAAGAGTCAATAAATAGATGTCTTTGAAGCCATATCCTGTTATCACAGGTTGACATGTTGTAATGAATCAGGACATACTCAATTTGTAAAAGCTCCATACATAAACAGCTTCTGGAGAGAAATAAAAACACACTTGTCGAAGACACACACACACACATTAAAAAAGACACACAGACATACAACTACGTGAGAACAAACAGACACAAACATCACACACACACACACACACACACACACACACACACACACACACACACACACACACACACACACACACACACACACACACACACACACACACACACACACACACTGGGAGAAGTGGTAACAGTGGTGTCTTTGTGTTGTGTAGACTGGGGGAGAGAGACCCTAACTCCAGAGATCCTTTTATCTCCCTCACATCTGGAGCATCCGTCGCCAGGCAGCCCAGACATCCATCATTCCCGGCAACGTCACCAGCCCAGACACTTACCCACAGTGCACAGCAGCAGCAGGACGCAGCACACCACGATGGACACCACAATGGCCAGCTCACTAGCACCCAGCTGCACCTTGGCTATGATCCTCTGGAAGTTACCCACCTGCACCTAGGGAGGGAGAGAGGGGGAGAAAGAGTAAAGAAAGGAGAGAGGTTGAAAGAAAGGGTGAGATAGGAGGAAAGAGGATTCAGGGGAGAGAACAGTGTTTAGCAGGCCTGTTTCAACATACGAATGCAAACATATGTTCTGAGGTAATAGAAATGCACAAAATCTCACATTGACACACACAATCAAACAAATACACATTCAGACTAACATGACACACACACACTGGAATGTGCGTGATGGTATTAGTCAACCAGTTCAGGGTAAACAGATGTGACTGGAGAGATGAATTTCACTTCTGCTTTCTGGTTGTCCAACCCAATTCCCTATCGCAACCTTGTTGACAAAATTCAGTATGTCTGCTTCAAGGTCCTATATCCTTCTGTTCTTGGACTGAGGAGGGGTACGAGTGGTCTCTCTCTTTCTCCAAACCATGAAAACAAAGCAAGAAAGAGTGTTGGAAAGAAATGCCATTGTTCTGTGTTCATATTTGGTTTGGGGTACAGCAGCCCACACAACCCCTCACACACAGCTCCCCCATACAGAGGCTCAGCTTCACTTCTGAGCCAAGGGAAAAAAGGGAGGTAAAAGTAGGTACTAGTATGCCACTGAAAAGTCTCTGAATAAATCATAAAGGTTGTTTTAATGCCCAGAAGCTAAGAATTTGCATTCCTTTTAAACTGGGGGGAGCTAGCGTACACACACACACACACCGGTACACACACAAATATCTAAACACACACACAAGGTATGAGGGCAGCCCAACCGTTAGTGTTTTGACATCTTGTTGGACCCCTGCCCTCTCTGTTTGTCTGCTAATTGCATGTGTTTATTTATGGACATCCTGAGAGAGTTTTTCCCCTCCTACACTCCATTCCTCCCTCTCTCTCTTTCTGTGACTCACGCCTCACTGACTGTCTGTGAGGGACATAGACAGACAGACAGACAGACAGACAGACAGACAGACAGACAGACAGACAGACAGACAGACAGACAGACAGACAGACAGACAGACAGACAGACAGACAGACAGACAGACAGACAGACAGACAGACAGACAGACAGACAGACAGACAGACAGACAGACAGACAGACAGACAGACAGACAGACAGACAGACAGACAGACAGACAGACAGACAGACAGACAGACAGACAGACAGACAGACATGGCCATTCTAATCCACTGCTCTCAACGGCTTTATTTTCCCCAATAAGCCCTCTCAAAACTGAAATGTGCAACAGACAAGACAGTGGGGGGAGAGAGTAAAACGAGAGAGAGAGAGAGAGTAAAACGAGAGAGAGGGAGAGAGAGAGTCTATCAGAGCAAGGCAGGGTTTAGTTGGTTGAGCCCTTCTATTATAAAGAGAGACTTCTTAGACAAAACAAAAACCATATGGGCAAGTCCTACTGTCCTTTCCGAGAAAGTGTCATTTCAGCTGAAGCCCAGAGTGTGTGTTGACTCTTGCATGCAGGCTTACGCACATGCTTGCGTGCCTGTGTCCCCCTACACGTGTGATTGGGATGGACAGACAGACAAAAGATGAGCAGATAACAGATGAACAGATATCAGATTGGTTTACTCTTTGATTCATTTACTGTTACACCCTGTCCCCTGACCAAGAGTGGCCTGTCATCCTGCTCGTCCCTCTGCTCTCAGCCAGATCATCGAGGCATAGTTAAGTTGGTAGTTATACAAAACTGGACACTGTTTCAAAACATTGATAATAAAGTGGTCCAAAGTAGTAGCCTTAAAATATAATGCAGTTGTACTTACGGTGACAGGCAGTTCTCCTTCACTGGAGCCCAGCGAGCCATTGATGCTGCAGTGGAACAGCTGGTCGTTATGGAAGCTGATGTCACAGGGATAGGAGCCAATCATTACTGAGTATTCCTCCGGCGCCAGTTCCAGATTGCTCGGTCCTTTCTGTGCCAGACCCAAACAAAAACAGACGTCTGTCAGTCAGAGCTCTAGGGACACCATGGTCTGTCTTGGATAGGCACAGCTGACACACAAGCACAGGCACACACATAAACACACACACACATAAACACACCCACTGAGTAGTCCAGAACCAAACTCATTCAGTCTCACAACATTCCTCATACACAGGGCTGGAGTTCATCTTAAAGAATCACACAGTAGACATGGAGAGAACACTTTCTCCAAACTGACTAACCCACTGACTGTCATGACGGACACTGTCCATCTAAACCCCAGCCACTCCTTCATCAATGCACTGTAGGAGCACTGGTCCCCTCCATGCGCGCTCACACGTGGACATGCACCCACCCACCCACCAGTGGAGACTGCTGTGTGAGGAGAGGTTGTATGTTTATCCCCAGTGTGTTTCCTCTCTGTGATTACACCCTCAGGACCATGTACTGTCCTGTCCCCTCTGCAGGATGCCACCCCCTGGGTCTCTGTCAACAAACACTTCCTCAAACACACACACACACACACACACACACACACACACACACACACACACACACACACACACACACACACACACACACACACACACACACACACACACGCACACACACACACACAGACAAAACACATACATGAAACAATGAATTCCAAGGACCAAAACAGGATGAAAGCAAACAAAACCCACCCACATTCCAACAGATGTCCTTAATATAGGATCTAACCAAACAACAATCCCCATCAAACAAACACGTTCTACTCCATCCAACATTATCTGAACCTGGATAAGCCCACAAACATCCAGCCTGGTCCACCCAAAGTGGAATCCACCTTCGTAATGAAAACAAGAAGCAACATTGAGTACCCCCTTGCCCCTACATCACCCAAGTAGACAGGGCTGAGGCAGAAATTCCTGTAAGGGCCCCAGCTTTACACACACATACGCACAGAGGAGAGAAAGAGAGCGAGAGGGGCAGAAAGAGACTTCTCTGTAACTTCCCTGTCTGTGTCTCATCCTGTCTGTACCAGCACCAGTGGAGATCCAGCAGTTTTTAATGACTGCATTAAGACCCTCACTCCTCTCTCATATATGAGGTAGTCATTTATGGGGCAGTAGCTTAGGTCAGCTAGAATACAGACAGGACCTCACACAAAGATGTCGGACTGAGTTATCTGCTAAGAGGTGGTGGTACTGTAATCCCATTCTTTCTGAACAGCCCAGCCACAACTTAACACACCCCAGGTTTCAGAATTACACGGTCTTTTATCTTTTTAAAGTATGAATACAAAGACAGTGAGCCATGATTGCTATTTTCAGAATGAAGTAAGATTGACAGGACTGGACAGTTCCTAGAACAAGTGCACAAATCTCTCTGGTCAATGGGCCTTTCAGTTCTCATCCTGCTCCATCCTCTCCCATTTGGTGGACTTACAAAACTCCCCACCTCCACCCTCTCCCATTAGTGCGCTGGGCTGTCACATACGTTGATGATGAGTGTGAGTGGCTCCCCAGGGTGGTGCTTGATCAGCTTCTCCTTGTTGGCGGTGAAAAATTGAGGGTCCTCCACGTACTCCAACAGGAAGTGACCTCCATGAGGCTCCTCCTCTTCCTCCTGGCCTGGGCCGTAAAAGACCGGGCTATCTCCTGTGTAGAGGACTCCATTCAGGAAGAACTCTACCGTGGCCTGCTGAGATTGGCTAGAGGTGGGGGAGGAGCATGTAATCATGGAGGGAGGCTGCACCTTACAGGCCTAGAGAGGGACCAGGAGGATGAGAGAAAAAACCTTCATCACCTCGAAGTGTACACACTGTGCAAGAGTCCATTCTTCAAGTTTTTAATCTAAGATGTTAGCTACTTCAGGAGTTTATCTATTCATGCTCGAGATGTTCCTTGTTGTTACTTACCGCCTGTCCGATGTCTAGCACCTCCATAGTGACACTCTGAACCAGGTCAAAACCCTGCCCTGTCACTGTGATGGTCCGACCGCCACTGGAACACAACCACACACGGTTAAAAACATAGAACACAGAGACACACCCAAACAACCACTCTGGCCAGAGACGGAGAGCACAAACTCACATGCACATAACCACAGGATCAGAGACAGTGCAAACCAACACACTACACACAGTCAGAGTCGGCACACAAGCCAATCCGACCCACCATGCCCTCCCTCATAGGTCTGTCTCACACATGGGGTGTCATTTCAAACCAACACACACACACCCATGTACGCACGCATGCACATGCAAACCCTGTGGAGAAGCTACAGAGCATAGATCAGGAAGACATTAACATTAACTATGTCATCTCTGTGGCTGGATGGGATACCAGGCAAACACTCCAAGAGAGTGACTGTGGTAGAACGGAACTACAAGAGCATTAGAATGACTGAAATCATATTTTCTATATGCTGTCATACTCTGTTGTCAACAGAACACTGGATAAATAGAATCTATGGAATGCTAGATTGATCAATGGAACAATGCAGGACACTGACTGTTCAGTTTTCTACTTTATGTATGAGATACTGCATAATCAATGGAACAGTGTGTTTGATAAATGTATCGCCAAACCACTGCCCGGCACATACACAGTGCGTCGAAATGTCTTTGTACCTGAGGTAGCTCTGTCTGGGTTTGATGTAGCTGATGCTGGGGTTCTTCTCGTAAATGTACTGGGTGAGGAGCTCAGAGCGCTGACAGGGTATGTATTCAAACTCCACACACACCGACACCGCCTCAGTGTGTGGGTGCAGGGCCGCAGGCATGGTGCACTCAATGGTGTCTTCAGTTAGCCTGGAACACACACACATGCACAAGGACGAAGACACACAGGGATGCACAAGGACAGAAAAATACCACACAATCAGCATGATAAAACGACACACTAAGAGCTTCCATAACAAATATATCCAAGAACAAAAACAGCCTCTGAAAATACAACAAATGCATCAGCTGAAAAAATAACAATACCTCACACATGATATAATTAAACAACTCAACTGGACTGTCTCCTTTAGAATAACACTCAGCATCACAAAGCCATCAGATTCTGCACAGCAACATATGCAAGTTCAACAGTGATGACAATGTACTGAATCCCACAGCAAAACTCACGTGAGGATGGTGCATTCCTGGGTACCATTGACCTTGACTCTGATCTGGGAGCCAGTGTCCAGGTGCTCCCCCTTGATGGTAACCCTGGTTCCCCCAGAACGAGAGCCCTTTCTAGGCTCCATGGATAGCAGCTTGGGGACCTGGGGAGGGAGATGGGTATACAAATGTGTTGGTATACATGTGCCATAAGGCCACGTTGTTGTTATGCTGTCATGTGCTGTCCACACATCCGAGGCAGCAGTCTGCTGGTGTTGCATCATTGTGGCACTGTAATTGAATGATTCAAATAATATTCTATACAGTAGATGTCTACAGTATATGTACCATATGCTTGGTTTCCTCAGCTGAATAAGTTGCTGAGTATAACATATTTTAAGTTTGACAACTTGTGGACACTGCAGCCCTGGGAAACTAAAGTTGAGTAGCCCACCCCTGCAGTTCAGTATTGTTCTGCACTGAGGCCTACGGCTTTGCGTTCATCTCAGCTACATATGGCAGATCCCTGAGGCTAGGATATATTTTGCTATCCAGCTATATAGCAGTACAGCCATACACACACACAGGACAGGTCCCTGGGGCTAAGACGAATATCCCTATACAGCTATACAGTTCTACAGCATCAGCATTCTGGAGACTTCCGAAGCCTCTCTCCCCTCTGTGAACCTTGCCTCCAGGGAGGACCTCTCATTCTCACTGACACAATCCACTTCCTGTGTATGTGTGTGTGTGTGAATGGGGCAGGGGTGTCTATTGTGTGTGCGTAAGGAAAAGGCAGATGTTTCCGGCCCGATATTTGAGGAAGGAGGTCCAAAGGAAGCACATCCGGTCTCCGTTTGGATCTGAACAATTTTCCCTTTTCCTCAGAAATCACCTTCTCCCCTCTCTACCTTTCTTTCCGGCACACCCTGGGGCAGCATCCCAGATAGTGGCAAGGGGCAGAAAGGACTTCTCAGAACCCCTAAAAGTGTTTGTTGCTTTGTATTTCCATACTTTCACATATCCAAGACTGTTACTTCATACTGGGATCATGACTCATACGGAAGGTAGAATCCCCTTTATAAAAGTGTCTGAAATTATGCAGAACCCTTCGACTTTATCCACACTTTGTTAGGTTACATACTCATTCTCGCTGCACAGGTATTTTCAGGTCTCTCCAGAGATGTTCCATCGGGTTCAACTCCAGACTCTGGCTGGGCCACTCAAGGACATTGACATTGAGACTTGTCCCGAAGCCACTCCTGTGTTGTCTTGGCTGTGTGCTTAGGGTCGAAGGTGAACCTTCGCCTCAGTCTGAGGTCCTGAGCGGTCTGGAGCAGGTTTTCATCAAGGATCTCTCTGTACTTTGCTTCGTTCATCTTTGCTTCGGTCCTGACTAGTCTCCTAGTCCCTGCTGCTGAAAAACATCCCCACAGCATGATGCTGCCACGCTTCACCGTAGGGACGGTGGCAGATTCCTCATGTGCCTTTTACTGAGGGGCGGCTTCCGTTCTGCCACTCAACCATAAAGGCCTGATTGGTGGAGTGCTGCATAGATGGTTGTCCATCTGGAAGGTTCTCCCATCTCCACAGAGGAACTCTAGAGCTCTGTCAGAGTGACCTTCGGGTTCTTGGTCACCTCCCTGACAAAGGCCTTCTCCCCCAATGTCTCTGTTTGGCTGGGCAGCCAGCTCTAGGAAGAGTCTTGGTGGTTCCAAACTTCTTCCATTTAAGAATGAGGGCACTGTGTTCTTGGGGACCTTCAATGCTGATGAAATGTTTTGGTACCTTTCCTCAGATCTGTGCCTTGACACAGTCTTGGAGGCTACAGACAATTCTTTTGACCTTAAGGCTTGGTTTTTGCTCTGACATGCACTGTCAACAGTGGGACCTTATATAGACAGGTGTGAGCTTTTCCAAATCATGTCCAATCAATTGAATTTGCCACAGATGGACTCCAATGAAGTTGTAGAAACAGGGTCTGAATACTTATGTAAATAAGGTATTTCTATTTTTATTTTTAATACATTTACTAACATTTTTAAAAGCCTGTTTTCGCTTTGTCATTATGATGTAATGTGTGTAGATTGCTGAGGGTAATTAAAAAATATATATTTTATAATAAGGCTGTAAAGTAACACAATGTGGAAAAATGTAAGATGCCTGAATACATTCCGAAGGCACTGTATTCTAAACAAAAATATAAAAGCAACATTAAACAATTTCAAAGATTTTACTGAGTTACAGTTCATATTAGGAAATCAGTCAATTGAAATAAATTAATTAGGCCCTAATCTATTGATTTCACACGACTAGGCAGGGGTGCAGCCATGGGTGGGCCTTGGAGGGCATAGGTCCACCACCTGGCAGCAGAGGCCCACCCACTGGGAAGCCAATCAGAATGAGTTTTCCCCCACAAAAGCAGAATTTCTCCTCAGCATAATAAGCCGGAAGTGAAGGTCCTTGGCTGGCATGGTTACACGTGGTGTCAGCGGTTGTGAGGCCAGTTGGATGTACTGCCAAATTCTCTAAAACGACGTTGGAGACAGCTTATGAAATTAACATTCAGTTGTCTGGCAACAGCTCTGGTGGACATTCCTGCAGTCAGCATGCCAAATGCACGCTCTCTCAAAACTTGAGACATCTGTGGCATTGTGTTGCGTGACAAAACAGCACATTTGAAAGTGCTCTTTTATTGTCCCCGGCACAAGGTGCACCTGTGTAATGATCATGCTGTTTAAATCCGCTTCTTGATATGCCACACCTGTCAGGTGGATGGATTATCATGGCAAAGGAGAAATACTCACTAACAGGGACACATTGTGCACAACATTTGAGAGAAACACGTTTTTGTGTGAATGGAACATTTCTAGGATTTCTTATTTCAGCTCATGAAACATGGGACCAAAAGAAAGAAACAGAGGGCTTAGATGGGAATTTCCACAGGCTGTGTAGTCTTAATCCAAAGGGAGACAGTGTTGGTCAGGGTCAATTAGCAGAAGAAGCAGCCAGCCTCGGCTGGTCATGAATTCAAAGAGGGGGACATTTCAACAAGCGGCATATTTGTTTTTGCTGGCACCGAGTTCTGGATGACAATAGTGCTTAGTTGCTGTTCTAATGAGCGTTTGAAGATTCCCACACACTTGCATTCCTGAATATCAAGACGCATCTGTTAACATTCAACTGACACATTGGGAACACTTTTCCCAGTATGAACAAGGACTGGGGAGTGGGGAGTGGGGAGAGGGAGAGAGAGGAGGTAGGAGAAAGAAAAGAGAAATTGTGGATTTAACCAGCAAGAGAAAGAGAAAGACTATAGCAAAGAAATACTGTAAATGAATAGGCAGAAGAAAATGGAAAGGCAGGTCAGGGAGAAGGAGAGGAAAAATGAGGAAGGAAGACAAAGAGGAAGGAGAGAGAGAGAGACAATGAGAGAGAAAGAGAAGAGAGACAGAGAGAGGAAGGAGAGGGGAAGGAGAGCAGGAGAGAGAGGGAGGATAGAACACACTCACCAAGTATGAGAAGGCCTCTTTGGACACCGCCATTGCTTTTTGGTTCACAGTAATTCTGACAAAATTCTTTGTGGGATCAACGGCCTGCCCAGTAACACACACCAGCCTGTAGATAGAACGCAAAACTGTAAGGTCAGCAGACACCCTTAATCTGAACCAACACTGACCAAAATCATCGCTACAGGAACAGCACAGTATTTTGGCAATAGCCTTTTAGGATGTTTTTGTGTCAACTGTGGATTACATATTTTTGGGTGATTTTTCATGAGTTTCACAACTTTTAGAAAAAAGCTAAACACAGACATTATGATAGAGATCCTTAGAGGTTCCGTAATAATATCTTTGGTAAGTACTATACAGTGTTGGGTAAACCCAGAGGAAGGGGACTTCAAAGCCCCCCCGGCCAGATGCTACGAAACACAGAGGGGCTTAACGAGCTGACTGGATGTTTGTTTTATAACCTCATGGCTCTAATTAAGCCTTATATTGTCACACAGTACATGGACCAGAGGGACGCAGTAGGATTATCCATACAGTGATAGAGTAACAGAAAACATTCTGCAAGGCCAGATCCCAGATCTGTGTGTGCTTTGGCCCTGCTGTATTTCAGTCAGAGGAACTGGCTAAAACATATACGGTACAGATCATGGACCAGGCTATGATACAATGACTTCCCACAGAAATAAAAACAGGCGAAACCATGACGCCCAACTCCAACCCTGCGTGGCTCGAAGCCCATCCCGTCACCCTCCTCTTGTTCAGCACGTGCGGGCAGTTTATTTAGTCAGGTGGTTGGTTCTATAACGTCCATAAATACCTGGCAACCCAATCAGGGGTCTAGTCGCTGACTGACAGGAGGCTTGATCGTCTGAGGGTCACATGAGATATAGGTACCCCAGAGACAGGGCAAGACCAGAAACAGGGCTGGGCTGAAGGATGGGTCTGAAGGGGATCAAGGAGCTCATAGAGCTGGATCAAGTCCCAGTAGTTGTTTGTTGTTTTGAAACAAGTAACTGATTGCAGCCAAATTCTCAGCTTTCGGGACAGATTTCCACGTCAGAGAGTTTAAATCTCAATGCAATGGGATCCCCTCTAGGGAAAATGATTAAACATTTTGGTAAATTAATGTGAAACCTAGCTCAGTATAGGTCACAAATGAAACAGCAAAAAAGCAGCTCTAGTGAATTCCATCCAAATCTGTATTATTACAGTAGAGAGATAGCTGTGGATATGAGTCACAGGATGCCGGGATGATTAATGATGTTGGTAGAAATATAAATGTAAACTCCACCTGTATGCTGACAACACAAGTGTTTACTCCTGTGCCTCGAAATGGGGAAGGCTTTTCAGGATTTGCAACTGGCTTTTGATGACAACAGAAAAAACTATCCCACCTGAAACTGCTTAATGCCAGAAAGACTGAGTACATGGCTATTGTCTTAACTTCAAAGTAGACAAATGTAGTCATTTGCAGATTTTAACTATAAATGGCCAACTGAATGAAAGTGTAGTATAGAATACTACAGTACTTACTATAGAATTATGTAGTAAACTGTAGTATATTGTAGAAAACTATACTAAACAATGTAGTATCCCTCGATCATGTGTAGTACTCAGCATATAATTTTGTGGTATATTGTAGAATACTATAGTAAACCTTACAGTATTATCCACATAAGAAAACACTCAACCGTGCCCATTCCCCTCCCTAATATCCCAATTTGTGCCACCCATAAGTGAGAAACCTACATGTCAAGTAGGGTTCATATATTTTGTTCCCTACAGGTTATAGAAAAGAGCAGAAGCTCTGAACTCTACGTTCAGAATCCAGTCCTAGTTTAGGAAAATATGTTCTTTTAGTATTTCTCCAGTAAGTTTCCTCAAGATGAAAGCCCTCCACTTCTATGTCAAAAATAATAAAACCAAATAATTTTAGTAAATAATTAAGCAGAGCCATTTCAGAAAAGGAAACCCGAGTGCCCCGCCTCAGGCTGACACATCAGCTGAGATGGCATCAATTACAGACTAGTATCAATCACGCCTACCTTATTTGGCGGCCTATTTAAGCTGACCAGGTCTGCTCAATAATCCTGCTGCCGCTTGCTGTTACTGCCACTATGCACTGGCTTCTTGCTCCCACCACCACCCCAGCCTCCACCGGTTCTGTGTTGACACTTTGCTTGGGCAGTGACCTACCCTGAAGGAGCAGAGCCTATATCGCCAAGACTTGCATTATTCATTGTTAAATAAATGGATTAACATACAGTATATCACAAAAGTGAGTACACCCCTCACATTTTTGTAAATATTTGAGTATATCTTTTCATGTGACAACACTGAAGAAATGACACTTTGCTACAATGTAAAGTAGTGAGTGTACAGCTTGTATAACAGTGTAAATTTGCTGTCCCCTCAAAATTGGGCCCAATTAGCCATTTTCCCTCCCTGGTGTCATGTGACTTGTTAGTGTTACAAGGTCTCGGGTGTGAATGGGGAGTAGGTGTGTTAAATTTGGTGTCATCGCTCTCACACTCCCTCATACTGACTGGTCACTGAAAGTTCAACATGGCATCTCATGGCAAAGAACTCTCTGAGGATCTGAAAAAATAATTGTTGCTCTACATAAAGATGGCCTGGGCTATAAGAAGATTGCCAAGACCCTGAAACTGAGCTGCAGCACGGTGGCCAAGACCATACAGCGGTTTAACTGGACAGGTTCCACTCAGAACAGGCCATGGTCGACCAAAGAAATTGAGTGCACGTGCTCAGCGTCATATCCAGAGGTTGTCTTTGGGAAATAGACATATGAGTGCTGCCAGCATTGCTTCAGAGGTTGAAGGGGTGTGGGTTCAGCCTGTCAGTGCTCAGACCATACGCCGTACACTGCATCAAATTGGTCTGCATGGCTGTCGTCCCAGAAGGAAGCCTCTTGTAAAGATGATGCACAAGAAAGCCCGCAAACGGTTTGCTGAAGACAAGCAGACTAAGGACATGGATTACTGGAACCATGTCCTGTGGTCTGATGAGATCAAGATAAACTTATTTGGTTCAGATGGTGTCAAGCGTGTGTGGCGGCAACCAGGTGGGGAGTACAAAGACAAGTGTGTCTTGCCTACAGTCAAGCATGGTGGTGGGAGTGTCATGGTCTGGGGCTGCATGAGTGCTGCCGGCACTGGGGAGCTGCAGTTCATTGAGAGAACCATGAATGCCAACATGTACTGTGACATACTGAAGCAGAGTATGATCCCCTCCCTTCGGAGACTGGGCCGCAGGGCAGTATTCCAACATGATAACGACCCCAAACACACCTCCAAGACGACCACTGCCTTGCTAAAGAAGCTGAGGGTAAAGGTGATGGACTGGCCAAGCATGTCTCCAGACCTAAACCCTATTTCGCATCTGTGGGGCATCCTCAAACGGAAGGTGGAGGAGTGCAAGGTCTCTAACATCCACCAGCTTCGTGATGTCGTCATGAGGAGTGGAAGAAGACTCCAGTGGCAACCTGTGAAGCTCTGGTGAACTCCATGCCCAAGAGGGTAAAGGCAGTGCTGGAAAATGATGATGGCCACACAAAATATTGATACTTTGGGCCCAATTTGGACATTTTCACTTCGGGGTGTACTCACTTTTGTTGCCAGCGGTTTAGACATTAATGGCTGTGTGTTGAGTTATTTTGAGGGGACAGCAAATTTACACTGTTATACAAGCTGTACACTCACTACTTTACATTGTAGCAAAGTGTCATTTCTTCAGTGTTGTCACATGAAAAGATATACTCAAATATTTACAAAAATGTGAGGAGTGTACTCACTTTTGTGATATACTGTATTTCCACATGGCGTTTTCTTTCTGAACAACAGTAATGTCCCCAAAAACAGTAAGTAAATAATACAGCATACCATTCTATAGTCCGCAAAAACACTACAGTAAATACTACAGTATACCATTCTTTAGTCCGCAAAAACACTACAGTAAATAGAACAGTATACTGCAGTCTGCAAAAACACTACAGTTTTTACATCTTTTTTTTTTACTACAGAAACTCGCTTTACATTCCTCCACCGCCCAGAGAGGAAATATTTTGAGATCTAGCGCGTGATGTTTTGGCTACTATGAGCAATGTCTCTGGACATTTACCCAGAGAGGAGGACCAGGATAATCAGCAATGGAGCCTGAGGAAAGCGATATGTGTGCTTGTGCGTGTGCGCACGCTTGGTGCATGCGTGTATGTGTTGAGGTAGAGAGGGGAGCCAACCAGGACACTCAAGGATATGAAAGAGTTGGCTGCTTGAACTTCTACTCTTTCCCCAACAGATGTGTCCAGAGTGGGTACTGAATTAGTACCCCTACTTAGCCTACATGATGAATTACCTTGAAACTATTGACACGTTCTGACTTCATCTGTCTCTCTCTCCAGAGCAGTACACTTCCCTCTGGCACTCAGATGTGACCTCTGACCTCTCAGCACACGAACAGACACCTGTCTCAGCCATGGTCGCGGTGAGGTCACGCAGGTGTGTGTGTGTGTGCATCTATTCAGTGTGTGTGCCTCCTGTAAGTAAGACAAACCGACATGTTTTGGTTTGTCAGCACCACTACCTCCGAAGAGGAAATACTTTGATGTCATAACAACCAGCTCAGGGAACCAATGAGGGACGAGCAAGCAGGGTGAGGTCATCCCTGATGTGAAATCTAATTTGTGGGGTCTGGAGTGACCTGTAATGTGTGTGTGTGTGTGTTTGGGAGTGTGTAGTGACAGGTTAGACCTGTGGGTCAACCCAGCACTGGTCTGCATTCTACTACTGCGTGATTGGCTCCAGTGGAGAGGGACGAGATAAACATTTCCATCCGAGGAACATTCTGGAAATCGGTATGGAGGTTTTGCTGTGGTCCTATAGTTAGTGTTTCCATGGAATACTATGTGCAGGTGTCAACACAGAGTTCTGCTGTCTCCTTGGTGATAGTGTTGTGGGCCTTGAAGTGTCTCCTTCATTTTAACGGAATGGTTTAAAATGAGAAGTGCTCTTCTATATTATGCTTTTATAAATTACCCCAACAGCATCATTACAAAAATTCTGACACCTGTGCAAGAAGACACTGAATGAATTAATGCATCAACCAATTGAATCAATTAATCAATCAATCAATCATAAGACATTTACTTACTCCACAGAGACAGTGTATTGGTCAGGAATGATTGTACATGGGAACATCCCGATGGAGACCTCCACCACCTCAGCCCTGCGCCCCATGTTCCTACCCTGCACCGTGAGCAGGGTACCTCCCTCCAACGGCCCACTCTGGGGGGAGATCTATGGGGGAGAGAGGAGGAAAAGAGAGGGGTAAGTGCCCGGCTTATATCCCAGCTAGCATATTTGGTTCCTTGGAAGCTGTGGTAACGTATATATTTGGTTTTACATTGGTTGTGGAAACGAACCCATACGTTCCCTGACCGGTAAAACTGAATGTTTTTGCTAGCAGCTACCCATAGATTCCCATAACACTACCTCTAAATTCCTTTATACTGGACACAGAGACAATTCAAATGGTGTCCACAAGTTTATTTGACTCTTGAGAATCAGATAAACGGCCTCATTGCCAAAGTGTCCATTTTAAAATGTTCAATAAGAACACTTTTTGGCACTTATTTCTCAATGCCAGAAACACATACAGTGGGGAGAACAAGTATTTGATACACTGCCGATTTTGCAGGTTTTCCTGCATGTAGAGGTCTGTAATTGTTATCATAGGTACACTTCAACTGTGAGAGACGGAATCTAAAACAAAAATCCAGAAAATCACATTGTATGATTTTTAAGTAATTCATTTGCATTTGACCCAAGTTAAACAATTTAAAGGCAATGCTACCAAATACAAATACTAAGTGTATCTGATCCACTGGGAATGTGATGAAAGAAATAAAAGCTGAAATAAATCATTCTCTCTACTATTATTCTGACATTTCACACTCTTAAAATAAAGTGGTGATCCTAACTGACTAAAGACAGGGAATTTTTACTAGGATTAAATGTTAGGAATTGTAAAAAACTGATTTTAAATGTATTTGGCTAACACGGAACCCAAACCGGCTGCGTGCGTGTGCCATCGTGCGCTATCGTGCATACATTTATTTTACACCAAACGTGATCGCGACACGCAGGTTAAAATATCAAAACGAACTCTGAACCAATGACATTTATTTGGGGACAGGTCAAAAATCATTAAACATTTATAACCAATAAGGAGATGGGAGAGGCAGGACTTGCAGTGCGATCTGAGTCAGAAATAGGAATGACTTCTATTTTACATGTGCGATCGTCGCAAAATACATTTAGAAATCCATGTTATTCAATTATTGCGCCAACGAGCGTCTGCGATGCCAAGGGCTAAAATAGAAGTCATACCTATTTGTGACGCAGATCGTGCTGCAAGTCCTACCTCACCAATCTCCTCATTGGTTTATAGAAGCAGGTACCCATGTTATACCCACGTGGGTGATTGAAAGACGAAATGTTTTGCCAGTCGTCGTGGTAATAATATGAAAGTTTAGATTATCACCATATAAGTTAAAAGAGGAAAAAGCTTGGAAGGAGGAGGGATGACTAGAAACGATTCAGTTGACCGTTTTATGTCCGGATTAATTGTCGGAGTAGAGGACCTTGTGCATTTCAGGTAAAATAACAACTCAATGTTTATATCCCAGGACAAGTCCTAGCTAAATAGCAAGCTAGCTAAATAGGACAAATTAGCTAGCATATGCAAGCTAGCTAGCTAAATTGCCATACATGTTTGATGCTTTTCGACCTGTCCCCAAATTAATGTCTTTGGTTCAGAGTTTGTTTTGATATTTTAACCTGCGTGTCGTGATCGCGTTTGGTGTGGGTGGACAAAATAAATTAATGCACGATGGTGCACGATGGCGCACGCGCGCAGCCGGTTTGGGTTCCGTGTTAGCCCTTGAAAATGCAGACGCTCGTTGGCTTGCGCGGGCGAGCGAGAAATGTGGATGCAATAATTGAATAACATGGATTTCTACATTTATTTATCACTTGCGTACGTGACGTGTCCGGTCTGGTCAGCATGTGAGGTGTATGTAAACTTTTGACTTCAACTGTAAACTATACAACTGTAAACTAACAAATAATTATTCAAGTTCGAACCCATGTATATTAATATATAGCACCAACTACATAAATATCTGATAGGGTCCATTGTCTGCTACCTGGACTAATCAGAGGTGGTCAGTGAATTTTAAGATGAGGGAGGATGATAAAAAAATGCATGAGCATGGCCTTATTTCTATTTCATCATATTGGATGACTGTTATTCATATTCCATTCACCCAGCTTAATGAAACATCGATAGGGTTAGGCTACTACATGACACTCATTTTCCCTATAACCATCATGAGGTTGCTACATCCTATCCTATGAATGAAAGTTTATAAAGAAGGTGCACAGGTCGAGTGAATTTTGAGTAATCAAGGTGACAGACAGTGACACATTCAATACCGTCTTGCACATACTTGCCTGCATCTAGCTGATCTAGGGTGTAATCATTAGTCCAACAGTTGCAAATTAGAGTTTCTATTGGACAAATTCAGGTATGTTTATCCCCATTTCGTTACGTTTGCTTATGTTTAAGAAACATTTTTCAGCAGAATCAGCAGAATGAATACACCCCTGAGCACACGCAAACACAGTTCACTTTCATAGCAACCACATTAAAAGAGCATGTATATATTTGCTCAAGTCCTTGTCACGACTTCCACCGAAGTCGGGTTCCTTTTCTTGTTCGGGCGGCATTCGGCGGTTGATGTCGCCGGTCTTCTAGCCATCGCTGATCCACCTTTCATTTTCCATTTATTTTGACTTGTTTTCCCACACACCTAGTTTACATTTCCTCATTACTTGTCGTGTATTTAACCCTCTGTTCCCCCCATGTCTGTGTGTGAAATTGTTTGTTGTAAAGTGTTCACTCTGACTGGTTCGCGACAGGCTATTTTGTACCCATATTTTGATGTTCTGGGTGCCGTTGGTTTTGCATATTAAACTGCTCCGGTTATTACCCAGTTCTGCTCTCCTGCGCCTGACTTCCCTGCAGCCAGTCACGCACCTCTTACATTCCTACTCCTAACTATCTACGCGCTCTCCTCCTCTCAACTATTCCCTTCGCTTGTGGACTTCAGTGCACAATTTTGGTATTTGGTATTTTATTAGGATCCCCATTAGCTGTTGCGAAAGCAGCAGCTACTCTTCCTGAACAATTAATACAATCGTAACCGGACAATTTACATTTACCCCCCCCCCCCCCCCCAATCCCTTTTTGTACACTGCTGATACTCACTGTTTATTATCTATGCATAGTCACTTCATCCCCACCTACAAGTACAAATTACATCAACTCACCTGTACCGGGCGGCAAGGAAAGGTTGCTAGATCGAATCCCCAAGCTGACAAGGTAAAAATCTGTCGTTCTGCCCCTGAAGAAGGGAGTTAACTAGTTGCTCCTACCCTCTACTTTTTTGAACATTTTGTTAAAAATCGCGCAACATTTCAGCGCCCTGCTACTCATGCCAGGAATATAGTACGTTCATATGGTTAGAATGTGTGGATAGGAAACCCTCGGACGTTTTTAAAACTGGTTAAATCACGACTGTGGCTATAACATAACGTGCGTTACATCGGAAAGCGCAGGAAAACCTGATCACAGAAAATGGAAATAAATATCCTTGCGCCACTTCCAGCAATTGTTAACAGTGAGCCGAATTAGATAAGACCGAGCATTCAACTCCCACAGCATCCCCATGTTGTCTAGAGTCTTGTGAATTGAATCATCTTTGATTCTTGGTTGAACCGAAACAGGGGCACCACTTACCTCCAGTCTCCGCCCAGATCATTCTGGAAGAGCTCTCTCGTGAAATTTTTTCCAAGACGACAGCTAATGATTTTTACATCGCCTACGGATGATTTTTATCGCTTATTAACGTTTACTAATACCTAAAGTAGCATTACAAACGTATTTCGAAGTGTTTTGTGAAAGTTTATCGTCTACTTTTTGAATTTTAAAAAATGACGTTACGTTGTGAAATCGCTGTTTTTTTCGTTTATCACACAGTCTACATATAACGATATCTTGGCTTTATATGGCCCGATTTAATCGAAATAAAGACCCAATAGTGTTTATGGGACATCTAGGAGTGCCAACAAAGAAGATGGTGAAAGGTAATGACTGTTTTCTATTTTATTGTGTGGTTTGTGTAACGCCGAAATGCTAATTATTTTGTTTACGTCCCCTGCTGTGCTTTTGTGTTGTAGTGTATTGGTGCATGCTATCAGATAATAGCTTCTCATGCTGTCGCCGAAAAGCATTTTAAAAATCTGACTTGTTGCCTGGATTCACAACGAGTGTAGCTTTAATTTGATACCCTGCATGTGTATTTTAATGAACTTTTGAGTTTTAACTAATACTATTAGCATTTAGCGTAGCGCATTTGCATTTCCAGAGCTCTAGTTGGGACGCAAGCGTCCCAAGTAGAAGCAAGAGGTTAACCCACTGTTCCTAGGATGTCATTGTAAATAAGAATTTGTTCTTAACCTTTATTTAACTAGGCAAGTCAGTTAACTTCACTAGGGTAGGGGGCAGCATTCGGAATTTTGGATGAAAAGCGTGCCCAATTTAAGCTGCCTGCTACTCAGGCCCAGAAGCAAGGATATGCATTTAATTAGTAGATTTGGATAGAAAACACTCTAAAGTTTCCAAAACTGTTAAAATAATGTCTGTGAGTATAACAGAACTGATATGGCAGGCGAAAACCTGAGGAAAATCCAACCAGGAAGTATTATTATTTTGAAAGGCTGTTTTTCCATTGAAAGTCTATCCACCATACAAAGACTTTAGGACCCAGTTCACGATATCTATGGCTTCCTCTACATGTGGCCAGTCTTTAGACATTGTTTCAGGCCCCAGACCATGACAGACCCGCCACCTCCAAATCGATCCTGCTCGAGAGTACAGGCCTCGGTGTAACTCTCATTCCTTCAACGATAACCGCGAATCCGAGCGCTTCGGTCTGCAGGTAGTATAACTTTTCATTACATTTCATTATAGGACAACGGTTTGATTTGTCTAATCTTAGCAATTTCTTCTTAGCTAGCTACATAGCCGTCTTTGTATCAAAGATAATTGCGTAATTATCGTATTTCGTCGTCCTAACGTAGTCTACACTGCTATCTGCCCAGCAGCTAGCCAGCTAGCCAGCTAGCAAACATCCACCGTCTTCCGAATAGCAGCACTGTAAAAACTATTACACTCAACTGAACGACTTGATTAGTGTAGTGTTAGCTAGCTACATAGTTGTCTTTGCTGTCTTCGTATCCAAGATAATTGTGTAGTTTAGAGTGTGTAGTCTTAGAGTGATTATCTTAATTTACCGAGGTTAGCTAGCCAGCTATTTGTCGTCCTTAACGTAGGAGACACTGCTAGCTAGCCAACAGCTAGCCAACGTCTACCGAATAGAACTTCCTCACTCAACAACCCGGTCGCATTCGCTCCACAGGTAGTATCACATTTTCATTTCATTTCATTACAGTACAACGGTTTGATTTGTTTGATCGTAGCTAGCTACATAGCTAGCTACATAGCCGTCTCTGTATCAAAGATAATTGTGTAGTCTAGAGCGATTTTCTAGGTTAGCTAGCCAGCTATTGTCGTTCTTTTAACGCAACGTAACGTAATCATCACTGCTAGCTAGCCAGCTAGCCCCCGAATAGCACCACTGTGGAAACTATCACACTCAACGGAACGACTTGATTAGTGTAGTGCCAACAACGCAGCCACTGCCAGCTAGCCTACAAAGTCAACAACGCAGCCACTGCCAGCTAGCCTACTTCAGCAGTACTGTATCATTTTAATCATTTTAGTCAATAAGATTCTTGCTACGTAAGCTTAACTTTCTGAACATTCGAGACGTGTAGTCCACTTGTCATTCCAATCTCCTTTGCATTAGCGTAGCCTCTTCTGTAGCCTGTCAACTATGTGTCTGTCTATCCCTGTTCTCTCCTCTCTGCACAGACCATACAAACGCTCCACACCGCGTGGCCAGCGCCACCCTAATCTGGTGGTCCCAGCGTGCACGACCCACGTGGAGTTCCAGGTCTCCGGTAGCCTCTGGAACTGCCGATCTGCGGCCAACAAGGCAGAGTTCATCTCAGCCTATGCCTCCCTCCAGTCCCTCAACTTCTTGGCACTGACGGAAACATGGATCACCACAGATAACACCGCTACTCCTACTGCTCTCTCTTCGTCCGCCCACGTGCTCTCGCACACCCCGAGAGCTTCTGGTCAGCGGGGTGGTGGCACCGGGATCCTCATCTCTCCCAAGTGGTCATTCTCTCTTTCTCCCCTTACCCATCTGTCTATCGCCTCCTTTGAATTCCATGCTGTCACAGTTACCAGCCCTTTTAAGCTTAACATCCTTATCATTTATCGCCCTCCAGGTTCCCTCGGAGAGTTCATCAATGAGCTTGATGCCTTGATAAGCTCCTTTCCTGAGGACGGCTCACCTCTCACAGTTCTGGGCGACTTTAACCTCCCCACGTCTACCTTTGACTCATTCCTCTCTGCCTCCTTCTTTCCACTCCTCTCCTCTTTTGACCTCACCCTCTCACCTTCCCCCCCTACTCACAAGGCAGGCAATACGCTCGACCTCATCTTTACTAGATGCTGTTCTTCCACTAACCTCATTGCAACTCCCCTCCAAGTCTCCGACCACTACCTTGTATCCTTTTCCCTCTCGCTCTCATCCAACACTTCCCACACTGCCCCTACTCGGATGGTATCGCGCCGTCCCAACCTTCGCTCTCTCTCCCCCGCTACTCTCTCCTCTTCCATCCTATCATCTCTTCCCTCTGCTCAAACCTTCTCCAACCTATCTCCTGATTCTGCCTCCTCAACCCTCCTCTCCTCCCTTTCTGCATCCTTTGACTCTCTATGTCCCCTATCCTCCAGGCCGGCTCTGTCCTCCCCCCCGCTCCGTGGCTCGACGACTCATTGCGAGCTCACAGAACAGGGCTCCGGGCAGCCGAGCGGAAATGGAGGAAAACTCGCCTCCCTGCGGACCTGGCATCCTTTCACTCCCTCCTCTCTACATTTTCCTCTTCTGTCTCTGCTGCTAAAGCCACTTTCTACCACTCTAAATTCCAAGCATCTGCCTCTAACCCTAGGAAGCTCTTTGCCACCTTCTCCTCCCTCCTGAATCCTCCCCCCTCCTCCCTCTCTGCACATGACTTCGTCAACCATTTTGAAAAGAAGGTCGACGACATCCGATCCTCGTTTGCTAAGTCAAACGACACCGCTGGTTCTGCTCACACTGCCCTACCCTGTGCTCTGACCTCTTTCTCCCCTCTCTCTCCAGATGAAATCTCGCGTCTTGTGACGGCCGGCCGCCCAACAACCTGCCCGCTTGACCCTATCCCCTCCTCTCTTCTCCAGACCATTTCCGGAGACCTTCTCCCTTACCTCACCTCGCTCATCAACTCATCCCTGACCGCTGGCTACGTCCCTTCCGTCTTCAAGAGAGCGAGAGTTGCACCCCTTCTGAAAAAACCTACACTCGATCCCTCCGATGTCAACAACTACAGACCAGTATCCCTTCTTTCTTTTACATTTACATTTTACATTTAAGTCATTTAGCAGACGCTCTTATCCAGAGCGACTTACAAATTGGTGCGTTCACCTTAAGACATCCAGTGGAACAGCCACTTTACAATAGTGCATCTAAATCTTTTAAGGGGGGTGAGAAGGATTACTTTATCCTATCCTAGGTATTCCTGAAAGAGGTGGGGTTTCAGGTGTCTCCGGAAGGTGGTGATTGACTCCGCTGTCCTGGCGTCGTGAGGGAGTTTGTTCCACCATTGGGGGGCCAGAGCAGCGAACAGTTTTGACTGGACTGCGCGGGAACTGTACTTCCTCAGTGGTAGGGAGGCGAGCAGGCCAGAGGTGGATGAACGCAGTGCCCTTGTTTGGGTGTAGGGCCTGATCAGAGCCTGGAGGTACTGAGGTGCCGTTCCCCTCACAGCTCCGTAGGCAAGCACCATGGTCTTGTAGCGGATGCGAGCTTCAACTGGAAGCCAGTGGAGAGAGCGGAGGAGCGGGGTGACGTGAGAGAACTTGGGAAGGTTGAACACCAGATGGGCTGCGGCGTTCTGGATGAGTTGTAGGGGTTTAATGGCACAGGCAGGGAGCCCAGCCAACAGCGAGTTGCAGTAATCCAGACGGGAGATGACAAGTGCCTGGATTAGGACCTGCGCTGCTTCCTGTTCCTAACCTTTTCTCTCCAAAACTCTTGAACGTGCCGTCCTTGGCCAGCTCTCCGGCTATCTCTCTCAGAATGACCTTCTTGATCCAAATCAGTCAGGTTTCAAGACTAGTCATTCAACTGAGACTGCTCTTCTCTGTATCACGGAGGCGCTCCGCACTGCTAAAGCTAACTCTCTCTCCTCTGCTCTCATCCTTCTAGACCTATCGGCTGCCTTCGATACTGTGAACCATCAGATCCTCCTCTCCACCCTCTCCGAGTTGGGCATCTCCGGCGCGGCCCACGCTTGGATTGCGTCCTACCTGACAGGTCGCTCCTACCAGGTGGCGTGGCGAGAATCTGTCTCCTCACCACGCGCTCTCACCACTGGCGTCCCCAGGGCTCTGTTCTAGGCCCTCTCCTATTCTCGCTATACACCAAGTCACTTGGCTCTGTCATAACCTCACATGGTCTCTCCTATCATTGCTATGCAGACGACACACAATTAATCTTCTCCTTTCCCCCTTCTGATGACCAGGTGGCGAATCGCATCTCTGCATGTCTGGCAGACATATCAGTGTGGATGACGGATCACCACCTCAAACTGAACCTCGGCAAGACGGAGCTGCTCTTCCTCCCGGGGAAGGACTGCCCGTTCCATGATCTCGCCATCACGGTTGACAACTCCATTGTGTCCTCCTCCCAGAGCGCTAAGAACCTTGGCGTGATCCTGGACAACACCCTGTCGTTCTCAACTAACATCAAGGCGGTGGCCCGTTCCTGTAGGTTCATGCTCTACAACATCCGCAGAGTACGACCCTGCCTCACACAGGAAGCGGCGCAGGTCCTAATCCAGGCACTTGTCATCTCCCGTCTGGATTTACTGCAACTCGCTGTTGGCTGGGCTCCCTGCCTGTGCCATTAAACCCCTACAACTCATCCAGAACGCCGCAGCCCGTCTGGTGTTCAACCTTCCCAAGTTCTCTCACGTCACCCCGCTCCTCCGCTCTCTCCACTGGCTTCCAGTTGAAGCTCGCATCCGCTACAAGACCATGGTGCTTGCCTACGGAGCTGTGAGGGGAACGGCACCTCAGTACCTCCAGGCTCTGATCAGGCCCTACACCCAAACAAGGGCACTGCGTTCATCCACCTCTAGCCTGCTCGCCTCCCTACCACTGAGGAAGTACAGTTCCCGCGCAGCCCAGTCAAAACTGTTCGCTGCTCTGGCCCCCCAATGGTGGAACAAACTCCCTCACGACGCCAGGACAGCGGAGTCAATCACCACCTTCCAGAGACACCTGAAACCCCACCTCTTTCAGGAATACCTAGGTTAGGATAAAGTAATCCTTCTCACCCCCCCCCCCCCCCCTTACTAGATTTAGATGCACTATTGTAAAGTGGCTGTTCCACTGGATGTCTTAAGGTGAACGCATCAATTTGTAAGTCGCTCGATAAGAGCGTCTGCTAAATGACTTAAATGTAAATGTAAATGGTTTTACTCAGAAAAATGAGGGAGATACAGCACTTTCAATGAGAGGCCAGTGGAAATTTCCAGCCATGTGTCCTGCGTGTGATCGGGAACTCACCTTTCTTGGTTCTCCTTTTCTATTGACGAAGCCTTTGTCTGTTTGAAATATTATTTATTATTTATGACAAAAACAACCTGAGGATTGATTTTTAAACATCGTTTGACATGTTTCTACTAACTTTTATTGTACTTTTTTGACTTTTCGTCTTGATATTGAGAGCATGCATTGTGCCTTTGGATTTCTGAACTAAACACAGCAACAAAACTGAGGTTTTTGGACATAAAGAGGGACATTATCGAACAAAACTAACATTTATTGTCTAACATGGAGACCTGGGAGTGCCACCAGATGAAGATCATCAAAGGTAAGTGATTAATTTTAACGCTATTTCTGACTTTTGTGACACCTCTCCTTGGTTGGAAAATGGCTGTATGGTTTTTGTGGCTACCTAACATAATCGTGTCATGTGCTCTCGCCGTAAAGCCTTTTTGAAATCTGACAAAGCGGTTGCATTAAGGAGAAGTTTATCTTTAAATGTATGTCAAACACTTGTATCTTTCATCAATGTTTATGATGAGTATTTCTGTAATTTGATGTGGCTCTCTGCATTTTCACTGGATATTTGTTTGAGACAATGATTACTGTACATAACGCGCCAATTACAAATGAGGTTTTTGGACATAAAGATTAGCTTTATCGAACAAAACACACATTTATTGTGTAACATGAAGTCCTGTGAGTGCCATCTGATGAAGATCATCAAAGGTTAGTGATTAATTTAATCACAATTTCTGACTTTTGTGAGCCCTCTCCTTGGCTGGAAAATGTCTGTATGGTGCTGACCCAACATAAGCGCATGATGTGCTTTCTCCGTGAAGCCTTTTTGAAATCGGACACTGTGGTTGGATTTACAAGAAGTTTATCTTTAAAATGGTGTATAAAACTTGTATGTTTGAGGAATTTTAATTATGGGATTTCTGTTGTTTTTAATTTGGCACCCTGCAATTTCACTGGCTGTTGCCGAGGTGGGACGCTAAGCGGGACACTTGTACCAGAGAGGTTAAATAAAAATAAATAAATATGCTCGCACACTGACTCAGTACCGGTGCCCCCTTGTTATTGTGTTAATATTTACCAAGTAGACTAAAATAAAACATTTCATGTGACAAATAAAGTTGGATTTGATTTGATTTGACTACAATCATGCAGTACAGCGTACAGTCAGAAATCAGTTTAGCAGTTACACCGGCAGGCCTCGGTGGCAATAAATGAATACAACCAAAAGCTTACCTTGACTTGGAAGAGTTCCAGTGTTGGATGGCCATAGCCAGCTAGCTAACATAGCATCACTCTCTGTTTGAGACAGGCGTTTTGAGTAGGCTAAACTAGCTAGCTGTATTCACAAATGAAAGTGAAAAAAATATAACCAAATTCCCCCAACCCTCTCAATCTCCCACTCTCAATTCTCCTTAATTTTGGAAGATTTATTTTCTTCAAACTGTTCAACTGTCTTTCTCTCTCTTTGAGTCCACTACTCAGCACATTGTATGCAATGCAGTGCTAGCTAGCTGTAGCTTATGCTTTCAGTACTAGATTAATTATATGATCCTTTGATTGGGTGGACAACATGTCAGCTCATGCTGCAAGAGCTCTGATAGGTTGGAGGACGTCCTCCAGAAGTTGTCATAATTACTGTGTAAGTCTATGTAAGGTGTTGAGAACCATGAGCCTCCAAGGTTTTGTATTGAAGTCAATGTACCCAGAGGAGGACAGAAGCTAGCTGTCCTCCAGCTACACCATGGTGCTACCCTACAGAGTGCTGCTGAGGCTACTGTAGAGCTTCATTGCAAAACAGTGTGTCAACCAGTTGGAGAACATTCCTAGAACATTACCAACATTATTATAACCAAGTTTGAACTTTTAGGAAACCTTCTGTTAAAGTAATGAAAATACCAAGAAAATATTTTTTTTTGTCAAGTTCCACAAAACTATCCTGCACCATTCCCAGGAAGTTGTGGGAAAGTTGTATGCAAAATAATCATAGGACAACAACACTCTCACCAAGCTCTAAGAAACATATGGTTCTCAGAACATTATGTGCTCGTTGGGATTGTTCTTCAGCTCAAGATTCAGATATAATTGAGACAGACAGTCCCTCCACTCAGCTTGGGGTCAGGTTTCATATAGAGGGCTCGTCAGTCTGTACCTCTCTGAGCTACAGCCCTGTATCTGTGCTAGTTGAGTGGAACCTTAATAGTTCTTCCAGGACTCAAGTGAGACAGAGAGGGCTATATAGAGTCAGTTTGTGAGAGAGCAATAAGGAGGAAAGACAGAGAGGTAGATGGAAAGGAGTGGGGCAGATATTGAGCTAAGAGAGTTAGAGTGAATATGGGGGAGAGGTGATAGGGTAGTGTGTGAAGGTGAGAGAGACAGCAATCTACTCCCAATCCTCCAGTAGCCTATTTTCCCTACATACCTCCGTCCCATTTACTCCTGTGACGCTCAGAAGCATGCTCTCTTTCACAGATCATTTCAACCCTGGCCTTTCTTCTCCCAGTGCTCCTCTCAGGAGCCATGGAGAGGACGGCAAAAGTATTTACCATTTCCACTTTATTTACCACTTCTAAGGGAAAACAACCACAGAGATTGCTTTTGCCTGGGAGCCAGAGATGGCTTACTACCATCAACTCATAGTGTAGCGTAGCTAGCTTAGCGTGGTCTAGAGTGGAAACAATGATGATGGATGACGTTGCTCCTAGAGGCTGATCTGAGGTCAGCTTTGTTTTTTTCCCCGTTCCTGTTTAGGGAATTGGCGGTGGGAAAGTTGGTCCTAGATCTGTGTTTAAGGGAACGTCTATGCAGCAGGTCCAGAGGTTCCTGTCACCTTGGCATCATGCTTTATAGAGTGACCCTTTGCCTTGGTGTCCCAAGGTCGCTGTGACCACGCCGTGTGTTATGTCTGGCTCCAGCTTGCTGCAGCTCTATCCCCCATTTGGTCTGGGTGAGAGGGGAGGCGGAGGGTCTACCTTAACCTCTTGCCTCTACTTGGGACGCTTGCGTCCCAACTAGAGCTCTGGAAATGCAAATGCGCTACTCTAAATGCTAATAGTATTAGTTAAAACTCAAAAGTTCATTAAAATACACATGCAGGGTATCAAATTAAAGCTACACTCGTTGTGAATCCAGGCAACAAGTCAGATTTTTAAAATGCTTTTCGGCGACAGCATGAGAAGCTATTATCTGATAGCATGCACCAATACACTACAACAGAAAAGCACAGCAGGGGACGTAAACAAAATAATTAGCATTTCGGCGTTACACAAACCACACAATAAAATAGAAAACAGTCATTACCTTTCACCATCTTCTTTGTTGGCACTCCTAGATGTCCCATAAACACTATTGGGTCTTTATTTCGATTAAATCGGGCCATATAAAGCCAAGATATCGTTATATGTAGACTGTGTGATAAACGAAAAAACAGCGATTTCACAACGTAACGTCATTTTTTAAAATTCAAAAAGTAGACGATAAACTTTCACAAAACACTTCGAAATACGTTTGTAATGCTACTTTAGGTATTAGTAAACGTTAATAAGCGATAAAAATCATCCGTAGGCGATGTAAATATCATTAGCTGTCGTCTTGGAAAAAATTTCAGGAGAGAGCTCTTCCGGAATGATCTGGGCGGAGACCGGAGGTAAGTCGTGCCCCTCTTTCGGTTCAACCAAGAATCAAAGATGATTAAATTCACAAGACTCTAGACAACATGGGGATGCTGTGGGAGTTGAATGCTCGGTCTTATCTAATTCGGCTCACTGTTAACAATTGCTGGAAGTGGCGCAAGGATATTTATTTCCATTTTCTGTGATCAGGTTTTCCTGCGCTTTCCGATGTAACGCACGTTATGTAATAGCCACAGTCGTGATTTAACCAGTTTTAAAAACGTCCGAGGGTTTCCTATCCACACATTCTAACCATATGAACGTACTATATTCCTGGCATGAGTAGCAGGGCGCTGAAATGTTGCGCGATTTTTAACAAAATGTTCAAAAAAGTAGAGGGTAGGAGCAACAGGTTAAGAAAGGAATTCACGTGGACATGTGATTGACAGCTGAGACACACAAACACTGTGCTTCCGAGGTAAAGTGAGAAAGGAGGACAGTGTGCTTCCGAGGTAAAGTGAGAAAGGAGGACAGTGTGTAAATTACACATACTTACAGTATATTACCATATAAAAGTAAACAGTTATAAATCTACCAAGAACCTAAATCTGTATAAGACCAAGACTGTGATGTACAGTAAGTGTTTGGTTATACAAAGCTTTTGGCATTCAAGTAGTTTATCCCAAAATGAGTTACAGTTTTAAGCTTTTAGATTAAATAGTGACAAACATGCAAGCACACACACACACACACACACGCACACGCACACGCACACGCACACGCACACGCACACGCACACAAGCTCAACTTGGTAAGTACAGCAATTATCACTATGTATCTCTGAGCTTCTCACTCTCTGGTGTTAGCATGTCTGGGGTTAGTGATAGCGTTAGCTGCCATGTTGCTCATTTGCACCTCTCACTCTGTGAATGAGTCTCAAGCTGAGCGGAGGACAGTACAGTACAATAACATCAGGAAACTTCCTGATCCAAAACACCTTCAACAATAAAGGATCTCTAAAGAGCTCATCCTGACAGGAAATTATGAATTGTATGGTCTTCTGAACATACTAAATCATTTGGATGAAGAGGATCGTCCCTCCAGATTATATACCCAGTTTATGTACCCACCATCTCTGATCTCTGGTTGTTCTGAAATTGTTTCTGTAGTTACGATTAGCATTCCTGAAACATTATTTTGTTGACCTCTGGAGAAATTAATCTAATTGATTGCACCCAAATTAGCCATTTTAATTTATATGATTCAGATAATATTCAATAAATTAACCCCTGGATGCCCGATTAACCCCTGGATGCCTAGTCCCCATTGTAGTACTTGGGACCGGGCTGATCACGGAACGTAAAGTATGTTAGTGGGTCCTCCCTGGGGTAAGGTTCTCAGTCTGGGCTTTTCAGACCATGGTCTCAATACTCTATAGCACAGGGGCCACAATGCTTGAGCTGGGGATGATGGGCTCTTGGTCCCTCTCCTTGTTAGAGACATCATGTTGGCTGGACAGGGCATCTGCCTTCTAATTCTTGGATCCCGGGCATAGGCTAGTGTGAAGTCAAACATGTTAAAAAACAGCGCCCACCTAGCCTGGCGTTCAACCTCTTTGCTTCTTGAATGGAGACAAAGTTCTTATGGTCCGTCCAGATTACGAAAGGATGAATTTCCCCCTCCAACCAGTGTGTCCACCCCTCAAGGGCCCACTTAACTGCTAAGAGCTCCCGGTTGCCTACATTGTAGTTGCGTTCCGCTGGCGAGAACCGCTTGGAGACAAAGGTGCATGGGTGCAGTTTCTTGTCCTCCTCATTCCACTGTGAAAGGACCGCTCCTGCTTCGGTGTCCGAGGCATCCACCTCCACCACAAAGGGGCGAGTCGGATCAGGATGAAAGAGGATAGGTCCAGAGGTGAAACGTCCCTTGAGCTCCATGAATGCCCTGTCAGCCTCGGGGGTCCAGCAAAAACGGGTCTGGGACTTGCCTGTTAGGACTGTGAGAGGCGCTGCCACTGCACCAAAGTTGAAAATAAAACACCTTTAAAAATTGGCAAACCTGAGGAACCGCTGGACCTGCTTGAGTGAGGTGGGACGGGGCCAGTCGGTGACCGCCTCAATCTTTACGGGGTCTATTTGAATGCCTGCGGTAGAGATAATGTGACCCAGGAAGGAAACCTGGGATATGTGGAATTCCCAGTTCTCTATCTTGACATATAGTTGACTCTGCAGGAGAAACCTCAGGACTTGGCGGACGTGCAGTATGTGTTCTGGAAGGGTCTTGGAGAAGATCAAGATGTCGTCGAGGTAAACAAAGACGAACCGATTCAACCTATTCCCCAGGGTGTCATTAACAAATGCTTGAAAGACTGCCGGTGACTTCGATAATCCGAATGGCATGGCTAAATACTCATAGTGGCCACTAGGGGTGTTAAAGACAGTCGTCCACTTATCTCCCTCCCAGATTCTCACCAGATTGTAAGCGCTATGGAGGTCCAGTTTGATGAAGAATTGGGCCCCTTGGACCAACTCCAATGCGGAGGACATCAGGGGTAGGGGGTAACGATTCTGGAGCGTAATCTGGTTCAGCCGTCTGTCGTTGATGCATGGATGCAGGCCTCCATCCTTCTTACCCACAAAGAAGAAGCCTGCACAAGCAGAGGATGTAGAGGGGCGAATGAAACCTGCGTCCAGTAACTCCAGGATGTAATTGTCCATGACTGCTGCTTCAGGGGTCGAGAGGGAGTACAGATGACCCGGAGGAGGTGTGGCGATAGGTAGGAGTTCTATGGCACAGTCGTAAGGACGATGTGGGGGAAAGGTGGCCATCGAGGGCTTGAATCTGCAGAGGGATGGGACATTTCACGCAGGGGATCTGTAACTCTCTGTCGAAGTCTTGATCAATGAAATCATCCGCGGCTCTGGAGTCCACGAAGGCTTGAATCTGGTGCTGATGGTTATCCCAGTGGAGTGTTGTGGGTAGTAACAAACGGTGAATGGGTAGCCGGGCGGTATCTGCACAGCTCGTCAGGGTCTCCCCCTGTCCTGGCGAGCCCTGGCGTTTCCCGTCAGCTATGGGCAGGTAGCACGGAGATGGCCGAGACCTCCGCCGTAGAGGCAGCAGTCGCGCATTCGACTGTCTTGCTCCTGTCAGCGCAGATGTGTGTGACCCAGCTACATGGGATCCTCCATGCTGTGCTCGGTGGGCTTGGGGTGCTCAGGAAACCCGGAATGCTGGAGTGTGTGGAACTCACTCACGAAACGAATGCACATGGTAAACAATTCAAGCTTCTGCAAAGGACCACAAAAAACACACCTCTTTTAACAGGGACACAATCATTAAATAATAAGACACACCTGAGTCCAATAAAAGTCTCTAGGGCGGTCTCTGCCGGCCTCTGGTGCCAGGAAGAACAACTTTATTGTACTTTATGATAAATCATTTATCTGAATTGGGAGAACCCCCCCCAGATTTACAGGGAATAAATTGCATAGTATGGAGAAGCAATACTGAATATGATCTGAATCCTTTCAATTAAAATGGCACATTTTGGTGCAATCAATTAGCTTAATTTCAATTATGTTTCAGGAATGCCAATCTTATCTGTTTCCAACTACAGAATTGTTTTTCGAACAATATGAGATGGTAGGTGACATGTCTCGCTGAAATTACATGAAACAACTCACTGAATTTTACCAGCTTGCCATCTACATAGGTAACATCCCAGCTAATACATTTGGTTCCTTGGAAATTGTGGGAACATACTGACTGATAAAACTGAGTGTTTTTTAAATGTTCTGAAAACAGAAGTGAAAATGTATCCTTTTCTGGGAATGTTCATTTTTTTTAAGTTGCAGGGAGGTTCTGAGAACATTTTACTATGATTCCCTGAAAGTTTTCCTGGGAACTGTTAATGTTCTGAGAATGGTTATAAGTTATCGGAGAAAATTATAGGTTATTTAACGTTCTGAGAGCATTTTTCAATAAGACTTTTAATAACACTGCTAGCTTAGTTTGTGTTAACTGTTTTGAACTCCAACCAAAGAGAGGACAAATGGAAATTCATTTGCTTAGGTATTAATAATAAAAACACATTTATTTTTTATTTTTGCATGGTATCAGTGAGATTCAAACCTATGATCTTATGTTCTCTATCCATGGAATTAGTCCACTGCAAAACAAGATGACGGGATGGTTCACTCGTCAACGAGGAAACTTCTGGAAGTGAATGATGGTAGACGGCAAACCCCCTTCAACATGCATACTGCAAACAGACCCGACTCATCTTGTAACCTCTAATCTTTGGTTGACGCGAAAAACAAACATGGCGACATGCACAAACTACCCATCGTCGAATTACCTTCGTTTTTTTTACTCAATGATTTCGATCACTGGTGAGGTCAACTGTGATGTGATGAACTGTAAATAGTAATTGCTATTGGCTTATTCATATTATGGATTCTGTCAGCCGAGCGTTAGCTACGTAAATATGACCTCTTGTATTAGGTCACTCTTTCCTCAGTTAGCGCTAATCTGTAGGAAACGATATGGTAAAGTACTGAAATTCCTACCCAAGGAACATATGGTTCTCAGAACATACAACATATGGTTCTCAGAACATACACTATATATACACAAGTATGTGAATACCCTTTCAAATCAGTGGATTCGGCTATTTCAGCAACAACCATTGCTGACAGGTGTATAAAATAGAGCACACAGCCATGCAATCTCCATAGACAAACATATGGCAGTAGGTTGGCCTTACTAAAGAGCTCAGTGACCTTCAACATGACACCGTCATAGTCAGTCAGTTCGTCAAATTTCTTCCCTGCTAGAGCTGCAGGTGTGTTGTTATTGTAAAGTGTAAACATCCAGGAGCAACAACGGCTCAGCCACGAAGTGGTAAGCCACTCAAGCTCACAGAACGGGGCAGCCGAGTGCTGAAGTGAGCAAAAATCACTACCGCGTTCCAAACTACCTCTGGAAGCAACTTCAGCACAATAACTGTTCGTCGGGAGATTCAGGAAATGGGTTTCCATGGCCTAGCAGCTGCACACAAGCCTAAGATCACCATGTGCAATGCCAAGCGTCTGACAGACGAATCTGGTTTTGCCGGATGCCAGGTGAATGCTACCTGCCTGAATGCATAGTGCCAACTGAACATTTTGGTGGAGGAGAAATAATGTTCTGGGGCTGTTTTTCATGTTTCGGGCTAGGCCCCTTAGTTCCAGTGAAGGGAAATCTTAACGCTACAACATACAATGACATTCTGTGCTTCCAACTTTGTGGCAACAGTTTGGGGAAGGCCCTTTCCTGTTTTAGCATGACAATGCCCATGTGCACAAAACAAGGTCCATACAGACCCTGGCCTGCACAGAGCCCTGACTTCAACCTCATCGAACACATTTGGGATTAATTGGAGCACAGAGTACGAGCAAGGCCTAATTGCCCAACATCGGTGCCTGACCTCACTAATTATTTTTTATTGTTTTTCATTTAGAACACATTGAAGAACCTCCAGAAGCTAACCAGCTAATTAGCTACAAGCTATTTAGTCATTGTTAGCCACTGCCAGCGGCTTTTACCTTCTGCACAGCCAGCCCTGTTTTTAGCCTGGATAATACTCGCCAGTCGACCAGTATCGAACTGTCTCTCCACAACAACGCCGGATTCCTGCCGTAATCCCTAGACCACTACTTCTGATCTTCACACCTGGACACTGTGATCACTTGGCTACATAGCTGATGCCTGCTGGACTGTCCATTAATCACGGTACTCCATTCTGTATATTTATGTTTTATCTGTCGGCCCCAGCCGCGAACTCAGGCTCTGTGTGTAGTTAATGCGACCCTCTCTGCCTAGTCATCGCCATTTTACCTGCTGTTGTTGTGTTAGCTGACTAGCTGTTGTTGTCTCACCTGTTGTTTTAGCTAGCTCTCCCAATCAAGACCTGCGATTACTTTATGCCTTGCTGTATGTCTCTCTCAAATATCAATATACCTTGTATACTGTTGTTCAGGTTAGTTATCATTGTTTTAGTTTACAATGGAGACCCTAGTTCCACTCCTCACACCTCTGATAACTCCTTTGTCCCACCTCCCACACATGCGGTGACCTCACCCATTATAACCAGCATGTCCAGAGATACAACCTCTCTTATCATCACCCAGTGCCTGGGCTTACCTCCGCTGTACCTGCACTCCACCATACCCCTGTCTGCACATTATGCCCTGAATATATTCTAACACGCCCATAAATCTGCTCCTTTTATTCCTTGTCCCCAACGCTCTAGGCGACCAGTTTTGATAGCCTTTGGCTGCACCCTCATCCTACTCCTCCTCTTTTCCTCGGGTGATGTGGAGGTAAACCCAGGCCCTGCATGTCCCCAGGCACCCTCATTTGTTGACCTCTGTGATCAAAAAAGCATTGGTTTCATGCATGTCAACATCAGAAGCCTTCTCCCTAAGTTTGTTTTACTCACTGCTTTAGCACACTCTGCCAACCCTGATGTCCTTGCCGTGTCTGAATCCTGGCTTAGGAAGGCCACCAAAAATTCTGAGATTTCTATACCCAACTATAACACTTTCCGTTGAGATAGAATTGCCAAAGGTGGAGGAGTTGCAATCTACTGCAGAGAGAGCCTGCAAAGTTCTGTCATACTTTCCAGGTCTATGCCCAAACAGTTCGAACTTTTAATTAAAAAAATTAATCTCTCCAGAAATAAGTCTCTCACTGTTGCCGCCTGCTACCGACCCCCCTCAGCTCCCAGCTGTGCCCTGGACACCATCTGTGAATTGATCGCCCCCCATCTAGCTTCAGAGTTTGTTCTGTTAGGTGACCTAAACTGGGATATGCTTAACACCCTGGCAGTCCTACAATCTAAGCTAGATGTCCTCAATCTCACACAAATCATCAAGGAACCCACCAGGTACAACCCTAAATCCGTAAACATGGGCACCCTAATAGATATTATCCTGACCAACTTGCCCTCCAAATACACCGCTGTCTTCAATCAGGATCTCAGCGATCACTGCCTCATTGCCTGTATCCGCTACGGTCAAATGACCACCCCTCATCACTGTCAAACGCTCCCTAAAACACTTCTGCGAGCAGGCCTTTCTAATCGACCTGGCCCGGGTATCCTGGAAGGATATTGACCTCATCCCGTCAGTTGAGGATGCCTGGTCATTCTTTAAAAGTAACTTCCTTATCATCTTAGACAAGCATGCTCCGTTCAAAAAATGCAGAACTAAGAACAGATATAGCCCTTGGTTCACTCCAGACCTGACTGCCCTCGACCAGCACAAAAACATCCTGTGGTGGACTGCAATAGCATCGAATAGTCCCCGCGATATGCAACTGTTCAGGGAAGTCAAGAACCAATACACGTCAGGAAAGCAAAGGCCAGCTTTTTCAAGCAGAAATTTGCATCCTGTAGCTCTAACTCCAAAAAGTTCTGGGACACTGTAAAGTCCATGGAGAAGAAGAGCACCTCCTCCCAGCTGCCCACTGCACTGAGGCTAGGTAACATGGTCACCACCGATAAATCTGTGATAATCGAAACTTCAACAAGCATTTCTCAACGGCTGGCCATGTCTTCCTCATGGCTACAACAACCTCGGCCAACAGCTCCGCCCACCCCGCAGCTACTCGCCCAAGCCTCTCCAGGTTCTCCTTTACTCAAATCCAGATAGCAGATGTTCTGAAAGAGCTGCAAAACCTGGACCCGTACAAATGGGCTTGACAATCTGGACCCTCTATTTCTGAAACTGTCCGCCGCCATTGTCGCAACCCCTATTACCTGTTCAACCTCTCCTTCGTATCAACTGAGATCCCCAAGGATTGGAAAGCTGCCGCGGTCATCCCCCTCTTCAAAGGGGGAGACACCCTGGACCCAAACTGTTACAGATCTATATCCATCCTGCCCTGCCTATCTAAGGTCTTCGAAAGCCAAGTCAACAAACAGATCACTGGCCATCTCGAATCCCACCGTACCTTCTCCGCTGTGCAATCCGGTTTCCGAGCCGGTCACGGGTGCACCTCAGCCACGCTCAAGGTACTAAACGATATCATAACCGCCATCGATAAAAGACAGTACTGTGCAGCTGTCTTCATCGACCTGGCCAAGGCTTTCGCCTCTGTCAATCACCATATTCTTATCGGCAGACTCAGTAGCCTCGGTTTTTCTAATGACTGCCTTGCCTGGTTCTACTTTGCAGACAGAGTTCAGTGTGTCAAATCGGAGGGCATGTTGTCCGGTCCTCTGGCAGTCTCTATGGGGGTACCACAGGGTTCAATTCTCGGGCCGACTCTTTTCTCTGTATATATCAATGATGGTGCTCTTGCTGCGGGCGATTCCCTGATCCACCTCTACGCAGACGACACCATTCTGTATACTTCTGGCCCTTCCTTGGACACTGTGCTATCTAACCTCCAAAGGAGCTTCAATGCCATACAACACTCCTTCCGTGGCCTCCAACTGCTCTTAAACACTAGTAAAACCAAATGCATGCTTTTCAACCGTTCGCTGCCTGCACCCGCACGCCCGACTAGCATCACCACCCTGGATGGTTCCGACCTAGAATATGTGGGCATCTATAAGTACCTAGGTGTCTGGCTAAACTGCAAATTCTCCTTCCAGACTCATATCAAACATCTCCAATCTAAAATCAAATCTAGAGTCGGCTTTCTATTTCGCAACAAAGCCTCCTTCACTCACGCGGCCAAACTTACCCTAGTAAAACTGACTATCCTAACGATCCTCGACTTCGGCGATGTCATCTACAAAATAGCTTCCAATACTCTACTCAGCAAACTGGATGCAGTTTATCACAGTGCCATCCGTTTTGTTACTAAAGCACCTTATACCACCCACCACTGCGACCTGTATGCTCTAGTCGGCTGGTCCTCGCTACATATTCGCCGCTACAAGTCCATGCTAGGTAAAACTCCGCCTTATCTCAGTTCACTGGTCACGATGGCAACACCCACCCGTAGCACGCACTCCAGCAGGTGTATCTCAATGATCATCCCTAAAGCCAAAACCTCATTTGGCCACCTTTCCTTCCAGTTCTCTGCTGCCTGCGACTGGAACGAATTGCAAAAATCTCTGAAGTTGGAGACTTTTATCTCCCTGACCAACTTTAAACATCTGCTATCTGAGCAGCTAACCGATCGCTGCAGTTGTACATAGTCCATCGGTATATAGCCCATCCAATTTACCTACCTCATCCCCATACTATTTTTATTTATTTACTTTTCTGCTCTTTTGCACACCAGTATCTCTACCTGCACATGTTCATCTGATCATTTATATCACTCCAGTGTTAATATGCTAAATTGAAATGATTCACTCCTATGGCCCATTTATTGCCTACCTCCTCGTGCATTTTGCACACAATGTATATAGATAATTTTTTTTCTACTGTTATTGACTTGTTTATTGTTTATTGTTTACTCCATGTGTAACTCTGTGTTGTTGTCTGTTCACACTGCTATGCTTTATCTTGGCCAGGTCGCAGTGCAAATGAGAACTTGTTCTCAACTAGCCTACCTGGTTAAATAAAGGTGGAAAAAATGCTCTTGTAGTGTATGTGCTAGCTGGGTTTCCTGTACCATTCCCAGAACGTTGTGGGAAAGTTGTATGCAAAATAAATAATAGGACAACCACGTTCTCACCAAGCTCTAAGAAACATATGGTTCTCAGAATGTTATGTGCTAGCTGGCATGTACTTAATATTATTTGTCATTTGATAAGAGTTCTACTCAAAGAATATGCTAAAGAATATGCTAGAATATGCAATTACTGATTTCCCAACCATTTGAAAGCTGACTAAGAAAAAATGTGGCCTAGTAAGGAAAACCTTAGAGCAACAGCCCATACAACCTTTATACACAGTCACTGTAGCATACGGGGTAACAGTAAACCACGGGTGATACTGTGGGAGAACAGATACTCCCCCGTAAAGCTGAGAACTCTGACTGACTGTTACTCTAACTAACTCCTGGTGATTCTATGTCTGGGAAAACATGGCTGCCAAGGCATTGCATCACACTCCCACAACCACAGCCCTAGTTTCCTGCCTTTACAATCACCTCTCCTGAGGCAGCTATTCCAGTGTGTGTGTGTGTGTGTGTGTGTGTGTGTGTGTGTGTGTGTGTGTGTGTGTGTGTGTGTGTGTGTGTGTGTGTGTGTGTGTGTGTGTGTGTGTGTGTGTATATATCTTTGAGCTGCCCTCGCATTGAGGATTTCAACACATCTAACCCCAGTCATCTCAGTGGGATACACACACAGATGGACACTCAACAGTCCATGAGTCATGACACATTGGCTGATACAGAGACTCAGCACTGAGTGTGCTGACGGTGGTAACAGCTACTAATCTGTGAGTTGTGCCTCTAAATCCTTGCTGGCATTTGAATAAAGGTGTATCCATGTGTGTAAGATATTATAGATCGTTTGAGTGGTAGTGTGAGTGTGTGTGTGTGTGTGTCAGTCAGACTCCTTTGTTTCCCTGCTGGGCCAGGCAAGGCAGGTTTAATCTTCAGGAAGTGTTTAGGCCGACTGGGCCTCATGCGAACCGTACTTCCCGTCTGCAACTGCAGCACAGATAAAGGTGTTACGGTTTTCTGCTCCTCCTGCCGCTGCCTGTCACCACGCCGCTTAGTCCTGTTGTGGTGGGTGATTCTGTTACGGTTTTCTTCTGAAGAGGAGGTGTAAGCAAGAGGAGGTGTAGCAAGGATCGGACCAAAATGCAGCGTGGTAATTTTGATTCATGTTTAATGAATAAGAACACGAACAATACAAAACCAAGAAACGTAATGCGAAAACCGAACCAGCCTAAACTGGTGCAAACTAACACAGAGACAGGAACAGGAACAATCACCCACGAAACACTCAAAGAATATGGCCGCCTAAATATGGTTTCCAATCAGAGACAACGATAAACACCTGCCTCTGAGAATCACTTCAGGCAACCATATACTTTTCTAGATAACCCCACTATACCACAATCCCAATACCTACAATGCAGACGGGCAGCTCTGGCTGCTCCATGCAGACTGGCAGCTCTGGCTACTCCATGCAGACTGGCAGCTCTGGCTGCTCCATTGCAGACTGGCAGCTCTGGCTGCTCCATGCAGACTGGCAGCTCCATGCAGACTGGCAGCTCTGGCTGCTCTGAACAGGCAGGAAACTCCAGCAGCGCTGAAGAGGAGAAAGGCTCTGGCAGCGCTAAACAGGCAGGAGACTCCGACTGCGCTGTAGAGGAGGAAGGCTCTGGCAGCGCTGGACAGGCGAGGCGCACTGTAGGCCTGATGCGTGGTGCTGGCACTGGTGGTACTGGGCCGAGGACACGCACAGGAAGCCTGTGACCCATGTGGTTGAAGTGTGGTCACATCTTGTAATGTAGTTGTGTATTGCTCAATTCTATTCCTGTGGGTGACCGCGTAGAGAGCTCAAACATTAGTACAAATATTATGCACAGAATATCCTCTCTCTCTCTCTCTCTCTCTCTCTCTCTCTCTCTCTCTCTCTCTCTCTCTCTCTCTCTCTCCCCAGACAGACAGACAGACAGACAGACAGACAGACAGACAGACAGACAGACAGACAGACAGACAGACAGACAGACAGACAGACAGACAGACAGACAGACAGACAGACAGACAGACAGACAGACAGAGTAAGTGTTCCCATGCCCTCTGTCATCCCTCCAGATCAATTGTGTTGTTCCTCCATAAGGGCCAGTGTCTAAGTGGTGTGACTGTGCAGTGAGTAGTACAGTATATAGTGTGTTATTTCAGATTGACTTGGTTTAATGAGGCTCTGTAAAAACACTTCCCCTTCCAAAATAAACCCTCATCACGAGACAAATCAAATGTATTTATATAGCTCTTCTTACATCAGCTGATATCTCAAAGTGCTGTACAGAACCCAGCCTAAAACCCCAAACAGCAAGCAATGCAGGTGTAGAAGCACCTGCAGAGGAAAGGCAGGGCACAGTGCCGACCCGCAGCACACCATGTGACAGGTCAAGTGACACTTCCTATTCTAAATGTGGGCCTAAGTCAATAATGAGCGGATGGAGAATTGTGTGTACAGTGGTTCTTCCATGACTGTTTGTGGTAGATGGTGGCATTCTGTCATTGCACCATACTATCACAAGGGGGGTTAGAACGCTGAACTATCGGTAGTTTAGTTTAGTTTATTAATTCGACCATTTAAAAAAACAAGCACACATAAAACTTGAAAAAGCCATAGATGCACATGAGTAAAATCATGGAGGATAACACACAATAAAGTCTGGGACCTATTTCCATTGTGGTCCTCTTGAGATAAGATGGCTAGGCAAGATTGAATGAAGTTAAACACAGTATTGCAGTGAAATAATAAAACATAAAACAAAGAAGAAGAGCATCTATCTCATCATTGCAGTTACATCATAGAGGTTATTCATATGGGCACATCAAACATATTTTTACTTTATTTTTAAAGCTGCCCAGAGAGTACGTCGTTTTTATGGGCAGAGGCAACTCATTTCATTCTGAGGCTCCAGTATACAAGAAAGTACCTTTCCCAGCATTAGAGGTCGACTGATTAATTGGCATGGCCGATTGCAAGTTTTCTAAATAATCGCTAATAGGCATTTTTAGATGCCGATTATAGCCAATTTCATTGCATTCCATGAGGAAACTGCGCGGCAGGCTGACCACCTGTTACGCGAGTGCAGCAAGGAGACAAGGTTACTTGCTAGCTAGCATTAAACTTATCTCATAAAAAACAATCCATCTTCAAATAATCACTAATTAACTACACCTGGTTGATGATATTACTAGGTTATAACTAGCTTGTCCTGCGTTGCATATAATCAATGCGATGCCTGTTAATTTCTCATCGAATGATAGCCTACTTCGGCAAACGGTTGATGATTTAACAAAAGCCCATTCGCGAAAAAAAGCACAATTGTTGCACGAATGTACCTAACCATAAACCAATGCCTTTCTTAAAATCAATACACCGAAGGATATTTTTTTCAAACCTGCATATTTAGTTAAAAGAAATTCACGTTAGCAGGCAATATTAACCAGGTGAAATTGTGTCACTTCTCTTGCGTTCATTCAACGCAGAGTCAGGGTATATGCAACAGTTTGGGCCGCCTGGCTCGTTGCGAACTGATTTGCCAGAATTTTACATAATTATAAAATAACATTGAAGGTTGTGCAATGTAACAGCAATGTTAAAGTCGGCAACACACGGCCTAGCTCAGCCATACCCCTGGCAAACGCTGGTAGAACACATTCAGTCAAGGGTTGCCAACCATTAGGGTTGCCAACCATTCGATAGAATACGTAACGGTTCCGTAATTCACTGAAAGAATAAACGTTTTGTTTTCGAAATGATAGTTTCCGGATTTGACCATGATCAAAAACTCGTATTTCTGTGTTATAATTAAGTCTATGATTTGATATTTGATAGAGCAGTCTGACTGAGCAGTGGTAGGCAGCAGCAGGCTCGTAAGCATTCATTCAAACTTTACAGCGTTTGCCAGCAGCTCTTAGCAATACTTGATTCAGAGCGCTGTTTATGACTTACAAGCCTATCAACTCCTGAGATTAGGCTGGCAATACTAGTGCCTATTAGAACATCCAATAGTCAAAGGTATATGAAATACAAATAGTATAGAGAGAAATAGTCGACGCGTCATAATTCCTATAATAACTTCAACCTAAAACTTCTTAACTGGGAATATTGAAGAATTGGGAATATTGAACCACCAGCTTTCATATGTTCTGAGCAAGGAACTTAAATGTTAGCTTTTTTAGATGTTGCACTTTTACTTTCTTTTCTAACACTGTGTTTTTGTATTATTTAAACCAAATTGAGCATGTTTATTTATTTGAGATTTTATGTGTATTATATTAAGTTACAATACAAGTGTTCATTGTTCATTCAGTATTGTTCTAATTGTCATTATTACAAATATATATATGATTTTTCAACACTGATACCGATTATTGGAGAACCAAAAAAAGCCGATACCTATTAAATCGGCCGTTTAAAAAAAATATATATAAAAAAATCTACCCAGCACTACTCCTGAACCTGTATAAACACACACATTAGCAACACCTAATCTGGTGCTGTGATTGTGTGCATCCCTAAGACAGGGAAAGTAATCAGTTAGATATCTGGGCGCAGAACCATAAAAAGTCCTGTAAACCAAACCTAGTCTAATCTGGAACACCCTAGCGTCAACAGGCAGCCAGTTTCTGAAAGCAGCTCCTGCCTATAACCTTAGATAAGCCCCCAAACCAGGAAGTACTAGCGTAGTCAAAATGGCATTGAATGAGGGCAGTGGCTTAGCACTTTCATGGAGTCCTTATCAAACAGCTTGTACTTTCTAGCCAAAAACTTAGTCCTGGCATTAACCTTCCCTAGCACTTTATTTGCCATGCGCGCACCTCCCAAGCTGCCATCAATAATACATCCCAGGTAGCTAACAGAGGTTTTAGTAGTCAGCACCTCACCTAACTCCCCTCGGATTTCAGAGGTCCTACCTAACCTAACTCCACTCTGATTTGATTTGACCTACTCAATTTAGGTCAATTTAGGTCTGGATGCAAAAATAATTGCCTCGGTTTTAAGTGCAGAAATAGCTTATTATCTCCAAGCCATTTGCTAATGTTAGTAACCTCTGTGCTAAGTAGGCTCTCCAACATAGTTTTACTTTGTGAGACACCAGAAGTGTAGAGTCATCCTCATAAAGGAAAATACAGCAAGAACAAGCATCTTTTATATCATTAATATACAGTAAAAACAGTAGAGGCCCAAGCACGCTCCCCTGCGGAACACCACAACTCATTGGTTTTGCCTGAGACCGTGAACCATTAACCTCTACTACTTGCTCCCTACCTGATAAATAGGACTTTACCCAGCCTAGAGGGTAACTGCTTAACCCCAGTGCCTCCATTAGGAGACAGTGGTTAAATGTATCAAAGGCCTTTTGTAGGTCAAGCAGTACATTCCACAGAAATGTCCCTCATCAATCTCTTTCCTGATGAAGTCAGTCAAGTAAAGTAGACATGAATCAGTGGAATATGTTTTTTTTAAACCCAACTGAAAATCAGACATTAGACTTTGTTTGTTGACATATGAATACATTTGCTCATGTACAACGCTCTCAAGGATCTTTGATGTTACACTAAGAATAGATACAGGCTTATAATGCCCAAGGTCAGACTTTATCCCATTCTTACACAGAAGTATAACTTTAGCCTGTTTCATGTCCCTGGGAAAGATGCTTTGTTCAAGAGACAGATTGACGATATGTGAAATACAAGGGCCAATTTTCTCAGCAGAATCTATAAGAAACCTTGCATGAATATAATCCAGGCTTGTGGCTTTGTAGCATTCAAGCTCTGCTAGCATACTGACTATTTTGGCTGTTGCTGCCTTTGCAAAAGAAAAAGAGTTTGGCTGAACCCCTAACTCGGCATAATACTTCTTGACTTGGTTGTTTCCATACAAACCAGAACTGGTGGGCAGCGTGCTAACCAGTTTGCTGGCAACAGAAGTAAAAAACAGTTGAATTCATTGGCAAACTCTGCTTATGTTCAGTCCAATAATAAAATCAGGCTGCTCTTGACAGTTCTTACATTTCTTAAAGGCCTTATTCCTTGCTTGGATATATTCATTTTTTTTTAAAACCTTTATTTAACCAGGCAAGTCAGTTAAGAACATATTCTTATTTTCAATGACGGCCTGGGAACAGTGGGTTAACTGCCTGTTCAGGGGCAGAACGAAAGATTTGTACCTTGTCAGCTCGGGGGTTTGAACTCGCAACCTTCCGGTTACTAGTCCAACGCTCTAACCACTAGGCTACCCTGGCGCCCCTGCATTGTCTACCCTACATTATCCACAGGTGTCCAAGTAAATTTTACCCACTTGCTCCCTAAACATTTCAACACAGTATTTTTTGAGTCCTCTGATTTTAACAGTTTTGTGACACTTAAATATATCTTTAAAACCCTCCTTATGCAAAATGTAATAAAATTATCACCTATTCCATATACTATTACTCCACTCTGCAATATTTGAAATGTATCAGACACCATTATTAAGTCAATCGTACTTTGCACTGTTTCACATACCCTGGTGGGATCTTTTATCATTTGGGTCAGAGCAAGTGATTTACAGAAGTGCATAAATACATTGTGGGTTGGGCTATCTTTTTTGCAGACATCAGTATTGAAATCCCCTAACAGAATGATGGCGCCGGAAGAAATGGCAGCAGATTTACGGGCGCCCAACCAATTGTGCTATTATGTGTTTTCTTTTGCGTTATTTGTAACTTATTTTGTACATAATGTTTCTGCAACCATATCTTACGGCAAAAAAAGAGCTTCTGGATATTAGGACAGTGATCAATCACCTCGGATTAGACAAGATTTTTTCTTCAACAAGCAGGATGCACAGGACATTCTCCGAACACCCGACAAGGCCATCATCCCAGTTATTTGCAAGAGGAAGAGACGCGGGTACAGAGGACACAGAGCTGGGTGCCTCGTAAGGATCCGCAGAAGGCGAGTGGGAAAGCTGCCGTTACCGTCAATATTACTCGCCAACGAGTAATATTAGACGAGGTACGATCACGAATATCCTACCAACGGGGCATCAAAAACTGTAATATCTTATGTTTCACGGAATCGTGGCTGAATGATGACATGGATATTCAGCTAGAGGGATATACGCTGCACCGGCATGATAGAACAGCACACTCGGTAAGATGAGGGGGAGTGGTCTGTGCATATTTGTAAACAACAGCTGGGGTACGAAATCTGATTTTGCTCGCCTGAAGTAGAGTATCTTGTGATAAAATACAGACCACACCATTTGCCTAGAGAGTTTTCAGCTACACTTTTCGTGGCTGTTTATTTACAACCACAGACAGATGCTGGCACTAAAACCGCATTCAGTCAGCTGTACAAGGAAATAAGCAAACAGGAAAACACTCACCCAGAGGCGGTGCTTCTAGTGGCTGGAGACTTTATTGCAGGGAAACTGAAATCAGTTCTACTAAATTTCTATCAACATGTTAAATGTGAAACCAGAGGGAATTTGTTTTATAGATCACCTATACTCCACACACAGAGACGCCTACAAAGCTCTCCCTCACCCTCCATTTGTTAAATCCAACCACAATTCTATCCTCCTGATTCCTGCTTACAAGCAAAAATTAAAGCAGTGACTCGGTCTATAAAAAAGTGGTCAGATGAAGCAGATGTTAAACTACAGGATTATGTTAAACTACATTTTGCTATCACAGTGGAACATGTTCTGGGTTTCTTCCGATGGCATTGAGGAGTACACCACATCAGTTACTGGCTTTATCAATAAATGCATCAATGACATCGTCCCCAAGTGATTGTACGTACATATCCCAACAAGAAGCCATGGATTACATGCAACATTCGCACTGAGCTAAAGGGTAGGGCTGCCGTTTTCAAGGTGCAGGACTCGGAAGCTTATGAGAAATCCTGCTAAACCCTCCGACAAACCATCAAACAGGAAAAGCGTCAATACAGGGCTAAGATTGAATCGTACTACACCGGCTACGACGCTCGTCTTATGTGGCAGGGCTTGCAAACTATTACAGACTACAAAGGAAGCACAGCCGCGAGCTGCCCAGTAACACATGCCTACCATCACTCATTCATATATCCTTATGTACATATTCTTTATCCCCTTACATTGTGTATAAGACAGTAGTTTTGGAATTGTTAGTTAGATTACTTGTTGGTTATTACTGCATTGTCGGAACTAGAAGCACAAGCATTTCGCTACACTCGCATTAACATCTGCTAACCATGTGTATGTGACAAATAAAATCGGATTTGATTTGATTTGATTTGATTTACCAGAGGAGCTAAATCACTTCTACGCTCGCGTCGAGGCAAGCAACACTGAGGCATGCATGAGAGAATCTGCTGTTCCCGATGACTGTGTGTTCACGCTTTCTGTAGCCGACGTAAGTAAGATCTATAAAACAGGTCAACATTCACAGGGCTGCGGGCCCAGACGGATTACCAGGATGTGTGCTCCGGGCATGTGCTCACCAACTGGCAGGTGTCTTCACTGACATTTTCAACATGTCCCTGATTGAGTCTGTATTACCAACATGTTTCGAGCAAACCACCATAGTCCCTGTGCCCAAGAACACGAAGGCAACCTGCCTAAATAACTACAGACCTGTAGCAGTCACGTCCGTAGACAGGAAGTGCTTTGAAAGGCTGGTAATGGCTCAAATCAACATCATTATCCCAGAAACCCTAAACCCACTCCAATTTGCATACCGCCCAAACAGATCCACAGTTGATGCAATCTCTATTGCACTCTACACTGCCTTTTCCCACTTGGACAAAAGGAACACCTACGTGAGAATGCTAATCATTGACTACAGCTCAGCGTTCAACACCATAGTACCCTCAAAGCTCATCACTAAGCTAAGAATCCTGGGACTAAACAGCTCCCTCTGCAACTGGATCCTGGACTTCCTGATGGGCCGCCTCCAGGTGGTGAGGGTAGGTAGCAACACATCTGCCACGCTGATCCTCAACACTGGGGCCTTCAGGGGTGCGTGCTCAGTCCCCTCCTGTACTCCCTGTTCACTCACAACTGCATGGTCAGGCACAACTCCAACACCATCATTAAGTTTGCAGACGACACAACAGTGATAGGCCTGATCACCGACAACGACGAGGCAGCCTACAGGGAGGAGGTCAGAGACCTGGCTGGGTGGTGCCAGAATAACAACCTATCCCTCAACATAACCAAGCCTAAGGAGATGATTGTGGATTACAGGAAAAGGATGACCGAGCACACCCCCATTCTCGTCAATGGGGCTGTAGTGGAGCAGGTTGAGAGCTTCAAGTTTCTTGGTGTCCACATCAGCAACAAACTAGAATGGTCCAAACACACCAAGACAGCCGTGAAGAGGGCACGACAAAGCCTATTCCCCCTCAGGAAACTAAAAAGATTTGGCATGGGTTGTGAGATCCTCAAAAGGTTCTACAGCTGCAACATCGAGAGCATCCTGACCGGTTGCATCTCTGCCTGGTACGGCAATTGCTCGGCCTCTGACCGCAAGGCATTCACAGAGGGTAGTGCGTACGGCCCAGTACATCACTGTGGCTAAGCTGCCTGGGATCCAGGACCTCTACACCAGGCAATGTCAGAGGAAGGCACTAAAAAATTGTCAAAGACCCCAGCCAATCCAGTCATAGACTGTTCTCTCTACTACCGTATGGCAAGCGCTACCGGAGTGCCAAGTCTAGGACAAAAAGGCTTCTTAACAGTTTTTACCCCCAACCCATAAGACTCCTGAACAGGTAATCAAATGGCTACCCGGACTATTTGCATTGTGCCCCCCCCCAAACCCCTCTTTTACGCTGCTGCTACTCTCTGTTTATCATATATTCATAGTCACTTTAACTATACATACATGCACATACTACCTCAATTAGCCCGACCAACCAGTGCCCCTGCACATTGGCTAACCGGGCTATCTGCATTGTGTCCCGCCACCCACCACCCGCCAACCCTCTTTTACGCTACTGCTACTCTCTGTTGATCATGCCTATATATAGCCTCGCTACTGTTATAGCCTCGCTACTGTATATAGCCTCGCTACTGTTATTTTTCACTGTCTTTTTACTGTTGTTTTTATTTATTTTACTTACCTATTGTTCACCTAATACTTAAAACATTTAAAAAAAAAATTGCACTGGTAAAGCACATGTGACAAATACACTTTGATTTGATTTGATTTCCCATCAGGGAATCATTACAGTAGCCTAAACTGTGGCAATTAATGGAGTTGCAATGGAGTTGTTTTCAGAGAGTCTCTCCTCTGGCACTAGAGTCCTGCATCTGGCAACAACAACAAAAACTGTCAGTGGTTCTAGAGTTAAGAGAGAACTTGGGGAAATACAATGCGGGGAATTCCACTTGACTTGTGAACTGATGATTTTCGAAAAATAGGCATGGTGGGCTTTTGGTTTCTCTCCCTCTAAAAATAAATAAATAAATAAATAATTCTATAGAACAAACTGTCTTTATTTACAAATTAGTAAGAATGTCTCACCCCATGTTCAAGAATGGCCTTTTCCCCTTTATTCAGATTACAATCGCTCACTTTCGATCATTTGAAATGAAATCTTCTCCAAAATATCATATTTTTTTACCAAGTTAATCTGCTCATATTGTGTGTGTTCAATTATTTGTGACATTGTGACATTTAAATCATATTGAAGATAGAAGCCCCCTCTTAATGAGTTCCGAGAGCCGATCTGTTATCCAACGATTAGTTTAATAGCCCGGTTACTGTAGGTGAGAAAATCCCTCCCAATTTGCAATTTATTTGATGCTTAAGTACTCTAAAGTTTTACAGAGTAACTGCTCATCAACATCTTTATGCTTTCGTTCATAAAATAACAATAAAAAACTTTCAAAATGCAGATGTTTATTTCAACTACAGTACAGTACACACCAGCTCCACGACCACGGGTAAAACCTTGCTGGGATGATAAGATCAATGTATTTGTTGCAATGTTGTATAATCAGTTTCTCAAGCCAAAACGTCTTGATGGCCTTCACCAGTTCATCTTTGTTTGTAAGGTTTGGCAGAGTTACGGATTAATTTTTCAGAATAAAGTAGGCTAATGAAGGCAATAAATTGTTGCTTACTGGAACACCCAAAGTCATCCAATTGTTATAATAGGATTTGAAGAAACAGCCTAACCCTGTGTGGTGAACTATTTCACCACCATTTCATAATGCTCTGAGAGAAGCATGGGACTAGTCTTGATAAATACATTTTTATTTTCACAAAATCTCCATTTGGGTATTGGTTAGCCTACAATTAGGGTGTGGAAATGTTAGGATCATTTTGCTCTTGGTCAGCCTACTCCCGACCGGTCACGTTGTACAGCGCCATATCGTCCTAACGGAAACCCTTAGGGTTTTGTTTTTCTTCACCATAATCTTAATCCAATGAATTAAGATACATTTCTTAAATCAATCCCATATACTATGTTCTCAGAAAAAAAATGACAGCCAATATTAAAAACTGTCAAATGCGTCTCAAAGATGCCCTCTGGTGGTCAAACTAGCACTAACTAGCATTAATGGCAACAATGGCTGACACTTAAATAAAGTACCATAGAATTCTGCGGCAGCCCGCAAGGTGTGTTGCAGCATGACACAACTTTAAAGGTTGAACCACTGTACACTAGAGTATAGGTTCAGTCTTATGGATCTCGCGGATGGGACATGATGTGTGTGTGTGTGTGTGTGTGTGTGTGTGTGTATTCCTACCTTGGTGATCTCGGGGTCAGGACACTGGCTATTCATATACTGGCAGTCATTCCTGGGTCTACAGCTGTTGTCACACCAGCCACACAGATGTCCCAGGTTCTCACGTCCCCAACACTGAGAACAGTCCCCATTGCCCACCCCACAGTTATACACCTCCACTGAGAGTGAAAGAGGGGGAGGGAGAGGGAGAGAGCTTTATTATTACAATACAGCATGCTAGCAACATACAGGCTACATCACGTAACCGTATGGGCTGAATATATTATACTGAGCCTATGTCAGATGCTTTGGATAAAAAATATTTTCAACATAATAGAAATAAACCCAGAAAAACTGAGAGGAAAGACATATGAACAGAAAGAAAGAGAAACAGATGAGCATGCCTATGTTCCAGCACCTCCCATAGAGAAATCATGTGCGCTTGTGTGTGTGTTTTGATGACTGAGCACGGTATGAAGCATCAATCTTGTAATAAAGTATGCCGTTTTTCTGGCTGTGGGCCAGGGCTGTTCTTCTGCTCTAAGGGCTCACATGGTAAACACATGGCCTGTTAACTTTGAGAATATACTGGCATCTGGGAGTGGGCGTGTGTGTGTGTGTGTGTGTGTGTGTGTGTGTGTGTGTGTGTGTGTGTGTGTGTGTGTGTGTGTGTGTGTGTGTGTGTGTGTGTGTGTGTGTGTGTGTGTGTGGTTTTATCCTTGAGGGTAACAGAAGTCCTCGCAAAGATAGCAAAACATAGATCATTCGGGTCCCCACAAGGAAAGAGGCTATTTTAGGGTTTTTGTTTAGGGTTAGGTTTAGAATACGTGTTAGGTTTAGGAGATAGGGTTAAGTTCAGGGTTAGGGGTTTGGTGTTAGGGTTAAGTTTAGGGAAAATAAGATTTTGAATGGGAATAAATGTTTTGGTCCACACAAGGATATTAAGACAAATTTGTGTGTGTGCGTGCATGCGCTCATACCTGTCACGGGTTTAGGGCTGTCGATGTATTTGTCCAGGTGTCCCTTTCTACGCAGACTGAGCTGAAACACCTGACTCTTCTCCACAGTGGTTAGCTATATGGTAAGAGAAACAAACCCGCTGATCGGCCATTTCACCATACACTACCAATTAGCATGGCTTTAATGGGCTATACACTAAACAGCTTATTTCTTATTGGCCCTTTACAAAGATTGTGTTGCGTGACAGCTACTCTTGGAACATGATTGGTTGTACTCACCGTCACTCCACTGCACTTGACCCCTGAGCTGTCCTCCAGCCATCGGGAATCATACCGCTGCTTGTTCCCAAAGTCACACTCTAGCTCCTCCCCCTAAGGAACAAAACAATACAGCCATGTCGTCATGGCAATGACATTTAATTTATAAACCAATCAGAGGGGAGACACAGTCTGACATCACCCAGGGAAACAGGGTTTATGGAGACACATTTTGGGATACTGTATATTACCTTTACACATCTTGTTATGTCTTTACTTTCCTCATCCTAGCTAGTCCTGTAGCTTAGATGCCAATCTGTTTCTGCTTCAGCCAACTGGTTTGGAAATGTCATGCCAAACATTGTCAAGAAAGCAACAAGTTAGACAAAGTAACAGCCTGGCATCCAGAAAACTCCATATTTCACAATAGTTTGTTTTGGAGCTACAAATAGTGTCTCTTTATTCAGAGTGTGCACTTCTTCTAGTTCCATTATCAGCATGGTGGCTGTTTCGTTTAGTTGAGCTAACATACCTATTAGTCGATCAGGGCTAATGTTAATTGGTTCATGAATGTACATGCACTATGTAGGGAATAGAGTGTCATATGAGAAACAATAAAAAGGACCTGGCTGGGAGAGAACTCTGTCCTCCTGAATAGTTGGTAACCATTGACAACCCTGGGAGGGGAGGAATGCAAAACATCTAAATAACCCAGGATAATTGTCCCTGCCAGGCAAATTTAGAATCCATTAATAATTCATCATATTCATCAACATCTGGACAGTAAAGTCCCCTACCTCAGCAACTCATCTGGGATGAGCCAAAACATTTCAGCCAAAACATCAGGAGATACGACCACACATTTTGTGTGTAATAGTGTACACGTCAGGAAGAGAAGTGCAGTCAATCTACTCAAAGTGCTTGTAGTCAGTCATACGGTATGTATGAACAGTTACATATGGATTGATTTAACATGTTATAATAGGCCAGAATAAGTCACTCGGTCTCCCGAGTGGCACAGCAGTGTAAGGCACTGCATCTCAGTGCAAGAGGCTTCACTACAGTGCCTGGTTCAAATCCAGGATGTATCACATCTGGCCATGATTGGGAGTCCCATAGATCTTCTCTGAATAGTCATTGCGTTCTTTGCCCCAGATCGACTACATGCCAATTTGAGGCATAGAGACATGTTTAAACAAGCTAAATAATAGCAAGGATTGCCAGGTCAAGCTAGTTTGGTCTTCCCACTGTAGTATGAGACCTCCTTATCTATACTTTACAACACATATACATCTGACTCACAGCAAAGCTGATGACATTGTTCAAACAACTGAAATTAAATAATAACAGCTATCAAAGGTTGATTATATCTATGCCAATAAACTGTGCATGTGTGTGTTTTTGTGGGTATGTGTGACTAACTGTCTGTCGACATAGAAACCCAGTCAGAGAGTGTGTGAAAGGGCACAGGGTTATGGTTATGACTGACCAGACTTGGCAACTAGTCAGAGATGGAATGTCACAAGCTAACAGAGTCAGACCCTCATCACTTTTTTCCTCCAATAAATTGAGGTTAGGAATTGGGATATACAGATTGATCTGAGATCAGTGTCTGAAGGTAAAAAGTGTCTAAAAGTGAAAAGATAGGGCAAATAGTACTAAAGATTGCTATGTGTTCTTTGAATGTCTCCATATGTCTGTGAATGCCTGTATATCTACTGAGAGATAAGATATCAGAGAACCTGGTGGGAACAGACAGCTAAAAGGTGTTTCAAATAAGTGAGGAGATAAAGCCATTCATCATTCTGATTCTAACCTGTTCATTGCAGTCACTGCAGATGTCTCAGCTCATTCCCAAAGAGCAACCACTGAGGGGTTCACTATCATTCCCACGAATCTCCCTCTAAGAGCCTGAATCACTTCACTCCTATCTTGTACCACATTTAGTATAGTATCTATCAGGGGCTACTGTATATTGTACCTGTACCACGTTGTCTATGAACAGGGTGAAGTTCTGGGTCATCCCCGAGGGCGAAGGTGCAACATTCTCTGCCACAAGACTTGGACAGAAAGTAGCATTCTGGGGGACAGGAAGTGACACAGACACTCAGGGGTTAAAGAAAACAATGGTTCCCCTGCAGACATCCGCTTCCAAAAATACCTGTCCTGTTTATGTTGCTGAGAGGAAGGAGGAGGAAATTAGAGGGTGAAGCTCTGCTCTGCTCAGAGTGAAACAACAGCCTAAAATGGACGGGTGGTGAGGGATTAGAAAAACAGGCCCACCGGAAGGCAAAGATGGCGGAATAATGGCAGGATGGGGCTCAACACAGAAAACCAGACAAATGTTATATCCAGCTAACAGACTAACAGAGCCAAGCTCACTCTGACTCACCTAAACACACGCCTTCAGAGTACACCCGTTTCTATGGACTCGATCAGACTGTGTGTGGGGATCCAAACAGTGGCAGGCAACTTTGCTTCTCTAACACCAATGGCAGTATGAGAGAGGGGTGGCTGGCTGTACCACAGCAGTGATGCTGTCAGAACCTAGGTATGCTCAGAGGAGGTGAGTAGTGTGTCTAAGGGGTTGTGATAGCTTCAATGAACATAACGAGCATTTCCTGCCGTAACATAACAATACTTAAAGGGATAGCTGTTCTCACAACAATTAAAGTTTGACTGAGATTTGTATATCTCAAAAGAGGTTTTATATTGAGATCAGTCCTCCATGCCAAATTTGGACCATTTTAAAAACATCATTACTAACAAACATTTTCAGATGAAAGCAGCTCCCACTCTGGCACCAATCACACTAACTATACACCAGGGCACCATTATACAGCACTGTACAGTAGACAGGAAAAATGGTGAAACAGTGAGCCTATTCTTCACTCTGGTTACAGAGGGCCTATCAAAAGCCACCACCATGAAGTACTGGGAGAGAGAGCCCTGAGAAGGTCAGAGAGGCTTTAACATGGCCCATTATCTCGTTAGGAGTCTGTTAACCATGTCTCCCTGTGTTTTATGGGCTGTTTCAAAAATGGCTGACAACAGTAAGACAGCTTTAACCTGGTATGACTGGCCGGAATGTTACATGAGGCCAAATCAGAATGGACTGAGATCATCATAGGAGCTTCTGATTGGTTGCCATTGATCTAGGGTTTAATTTGACATTTTCCCCGCTAATGTTTAAGGTTAGGACTAGTGGAGAATGGATCCTCGATCTGTAACTAATAGAGCTACTTCTAAACTAGCCAGTGATTCTGACTGGAGTGGTTTAACAGAGGGCTAACTCACCTCTAGCAGGCTATGTTTGGAGTCGTCTTTAGAGGAGAGGCAAGAGTGGCTGTCCTTGTCCCAGTAACACCTCCACCTGGTGCTCAGACAGCTGATACATCTGACACACAGGAGAACACACATAAATAAAGGTTAGACCAGCGTTTCCCAAACTCAGTCCTCCGGACCCCAAGGGGTGCACGTTTTGTTTTTTGCCGTAGCACTACACAGCTGATTCAAATAATCAACTAATCATCCAGCTTTGATTATTTGAATCTGCTGGCCAAACACACACACAGCGGACGAAGCAACATGCAAGGTCAAACAGGGTTACACTGGCTACGAGAGAAGATACTAAACATCGAGTTCCACTATTCACGAGGAGCTCTGTAAAGGCAGGAATCCCTGACAGAGCTGTGTGCATGCGTGTGTGTGTGTTTTCCCAGATAGCAGCCCAAATAAGAACACCTCCACTGTGTGTCACATTATTGCCTGTGGGTGGAAGACAGATGTCCCCACACCAGGAGTGATAGCGCCTTCAGTGATACCCTGTCTGTCTTGTAACAACCATGGGAGAAGGGGTGCCAGCTTGCCATTTAAGAGAGGGGAGATGAAGGGGTTTGCAGGAACGTGATTTGTTGGGTGTGTGTGGGGGACGGTGATTAGAAGCAGACAACCCACTCCAGGGACTCTTATCAGGCAGCTTTTTTGTTTTAGCTAAATTACTCTCACTCACAAACACATACACAGAAACACACACCCCCGCTCTCCCTCTCTCACACTGCTCATCATATAGAGTCATCCTGAAAACCCACCCCTGACCCTCACACACTGAACACACAGATAAGCTCTTACTCTCAGGTCTCTCAGTGAGCACTGTGGTTCAACACACACTCTTAGTCTCTGTCAAGGAGAAAGCTGTTAGGGAGAATCAGGGGCTCAACTTTCACTGGGGACGGGGGACGGGGACATTTTTATTTTTGTCTCCCCCCAGGTTTATCATTGCACTGTGATACAAAAAAACTGGCAATGGTGTGCTTTAGGACCATGCGGACACCACAGATCATGCGGACAAGTGAGTGACCAGCACAGTGCTACTGTCTGCAGCGGCTCACTTTTTTTGCGTCTGCTAAATGACTTAAATGTAAATGTAAATGTGTGTTGCCCCTTTTTTTCAGAGTTGTAAAGGCAAGCAGAGCAGAAACGGGTTACTCTTTAATTGACTGATGTAGCTGTCGAGGTAACTGTTGATTAGACTAAAAGGAAAAAATGATTTATTACCAGTGCTGAGCTAGTAGTGTAACTAACATGTAACGTTAGCTAATGTTCAATCCCCTTTCGACTGAAGTTCTGTCTGAAGAGAATGAACTAGCAAGTAGCTACCACAGCCGGTTCAGCTCTAGCCTCTAGCTATCTGTCAGATAGCAATATCTAACAGCTGTTGTGTGTATGGAAATGTTTTTGTCCCGTTTCAACAGAAGTAAATTAACTTGGCTAGTTTTCGGGCAGTACCATAAGAGCTAGCCAAAAGTTGGCTAACATTAACTAGCTTGCTGACTAACTTTTTTATTATTTTTGCCTCAATCACACTAGACCCGAGTCAAACAATGAAACCAGTGGCCAAACGATTGAAGACGAATATACTGACATTTTTTGACAGCGCAATGTGAGTTTTTATTAGAGTCAGTATAGCAATGTAACGTTATTGATCTGTCAGTTTCCTTAGCTCTACAGGCTACTCTGTCATGGTGCACAGTCAGTAGACAGCACAATATTGATGAAGATGAATGGATACAGATATGTTTGAATGCCCAGTCATGTTCATATCATCTCAGACATAAATTACTGCACTTTAAGATCATCCATAGAGCATCCTATATGCCAGTGAAACTGAATATCATGCCCTCAGAAATGTAATTAGTCTGCTGGAAGTGTAAAACTCAAAGGGGGACATATTTGCATATGTTATGATCTTGTGAAGGCTGGCTGAATTCTGGCAAAGAGTATGATTTGATTTATTAGATTCACTAGATTTGATTTATTTATTTTACCTCAGCAGGTCTACAGATTCTTCTCCCTGTTTTTGTTTGATTGGAAATGTTGATACTGGAGACTGTTATAAGAAGAAACTATGTAACCTAGCATTTATAGTGGCTAAGAAATGCATTGCCATTAATTGGAAGGCTGGTTATCCTACCACAACTTCAGACTGAATGGCAGAAATGTCAAATTGTGTATCAATATATTTGATTTATTACAAGAATAAGGGTATACTGTGCAACTTTCATAAGGTCTGGGTGCCTGTTTGATAGAAGGGGTCGATATTGAAAACATTCAATTATTTTTGTCGTACAGTCGCAAATAAAACAATTATTTTCATGGCACACGAGACACCTGTGTGATTTGGCCTGTCTCAGTGGACTAATCCATTGAGGAGGCCCAGTGGTGTAAAGTACTTTAAAGTAAAAAATACTTTAAAGTAGCCTACTACCTAAGTAATTTTTTGGGGTGTATCTGTACTTTACTTTGCTATTTATAGTTTTGACAACTTTTACTTTTATTTTACTCCACTAAATTCCTAAAGAAAATAATGTACTTTTTACACCATAAACATTTTCCCTGACACCCAAAAGTACTTGTTACATTTTAAATGCCTGAGGGCACAGTGTGTTGTGAAATCTTTGAATGTAATTATGTTTTTAAAATGGTATAAACTGCCTTAATTTTGCAGGACCCCAGGAACGGGGATTCATAATAAATACAAATACAAATGCTTAGCAAGACAGGAAAATGGTCCAATTCACACATTTATCAAGAGAACATCCTTGGTCATCCCTGAACATCCCTGCCTTTGATCTGGCAGACTCACTAAACATAAATGCTTTGTTGGTAAATTATTGTCGGAGTGTGCTGCCGGAAATCCGTTAAAAAAACGTTTTTAAATATGTATAAGCAATTTCAAATGATTTATACTTTTACTATTGATAATTAAGTGTATTTAAAACTAAATGCTTTTAGACTTTTACTCAAATAGTATTTTACTGGGTGACCTTCACTTTTACTTCAGTTATTTTCTATTAAGGTATCTTTACTTTTACTCAAGTATGACAATTGGGTACTTTTTCCACCACTGAGGAGGCCGTGGGGATGCCATGGTCCAAGAATATGGGGATTGTGGATCAGATGCACAAGGCACGTCACCAGAATGTGCTCTCTCCCGCCATTTTGTGGGTATTCATTGTTTCATACCTTTTTTTATTTCACCTTTATTTAACCAGGTAGGCAAGTTGAGAACAAGTTCTCATTTGCAACTGCGACCTGGTCAAGATAAAGCAAAGCAGTTCGACACATACAACACATGGAGTTACACATGGAGTAAACAAACATACAGTCAATAATACAGTTGTGAAAAAAAGTCTATATACAGTATGTGCAAATAAGGTAGGATAAGGGAGGTAAAAAGGCAATAAATAGGCCATGGTAGTGAAGTAATTACAATATAGCAATTAAACACGGCAATGGTAGATGTGCAGAAGATTAATGTGCAAGTAGAGATACTGGAGTGCAAAGGAGTAAGATAATTAAATAAATACAGTTTGGGAATGAGGTAGATGGATGGGCTATGCACAGGTGCAGTGATCTGTGAGCTGCTCTGACAGCTGGTGCTTAAAGCTAGTGAGGGAGATATGAGTCTTCAGCTTTAGTGATTTTTGCAGTTCTTTCCAGTCATTGGCAGCAGAGAACTGGAAGGAAAGGCGGCCAAAGGAAGAATTAGCTTTGGGGATGACCAGTAAAATATGCCTGCTGGAGCGCGTGCTGCTATGGTGACCAGTGAGCTGAGATAAGGCGGGGCTTTACCTAGCAGAGACTTGTAGATGACCAGGAGCCAGTGGGTGTGGCGACGAGTATGAAGTGAGGGCCAGCCAACGAGAGCGTACAGGTAGCAGTGATGGGTAGTATATGGGGCTTTGGTGACAAATCAGATGGCACTGTGATAGACTGCATCCAATTTGTTGAGTAGAGTGTTGGAGGCTATTTTGTAAATGACATCGCCGAAGTCGAAGATCGGTAGGATGGTCAGTTTTACAAGGGTATGTTTGGCAGCATGAGTGAAGGATGCTGAGTTGTGAAATAGGAAGCTAATTCTAGATTTCATTTTGGATTTGAGATGCTTAATGTGAGTCTGGAAGGAGAGTTTACAGTCTAACAAGACACCTAGGTATTTGTAGTTGTCCACATATCCTAAGTCAGAACCGTCCAGAGTAATGATGCTGGACGGGCGGGCAGGTGCGGGCATCGATCGGTTGAAGAGCATGCATTTAGTTTTACTTGCATTTAAGAGCAGTTGGAGGCCACGGAAGGAGAGTTGTATGGCATTGAAGCTTGTCTGGGGGTTGTCTGTCCAAAGAAGAGCCAGAGGTATACAGAATGGTGTCGTCTGCATAGAGGTGGATCAGAGAATCACCAGCAGCAAGAGCGACATCATTGATGTATACAAAGAAGAGAGTCGGCCCGAGAATTGAACCCTGTGGCACCCCCATAGAGACTGCCAGAGGTCCGGACAACAGGCCCTCCGATTTGACACACTGAACTCTATCAGAGAAGTAGTTGGTGAACCAGGCGAGGCAATCATTTGTGAAACCAAGGATATTAAGTCTGTCGATAATAATATGGTGATTGACAGAGTCGAATGCCTTGGCCAGGTCAATGAATACTGCTGCACAGTAATGTCTCTTATCGATGGCGGTTATGATATCGTTTAGGATCTTGAGCGTGGCTGAGGTGCACCCATGACCAGATCTGAAACCAAATTGCATAGCGGAGAAGGTACGGGGAGATTCGAAATGGTCGGTAATCTTTGTTAATTTGGCTTTCGAAGACCTTAGAAAGGCAGGGTAGGATAGATATAGGTCTGTTGCAGTTTGGGTCTAGAGTGTCTCCCCCTTTGAAGAGGGGATGACCGCGGCATCTTTCCAATCTTTGGGAATCTCAGATGATATGAAAGAGAGGTTGAACAGGGGTTGCAACAATTTCGGCAGATCATTTTAGAAAGAGAGGATCCAGATTGTCTAGCCCAGTTTATTTGTAGGGGTCCAGATTTTGCAGCTCTTTCTGAACATCAGCTATCTGGATTTGGGTGAAGGAGAAATGGGGAGGCTTGGGTGAGGTGCTGTGGAGGAGGGCTGTTGATCGGGGTAGCGGTAGCCAGGTAAAAAAAAAGCTTATTGAAATTCTCAATCACAGTGGATTTATCGGTGGTGACAGTGTTTCCTAGCCTCAGTGCAGTGGGCAGCTGGGAGGAGGTGCTCTTATTCTCCATGGACTACAGTGTCCCAGAACTTTTTTGAGTTTGTGCTACAGGATGCAAATTTCGGCTTGAAATTGCTGTGTCTATCAATTCCCCGTTACATACATCACCATCAATAGTTTACATTTACTGTTAATTCCCATAATGTCTAATCTGCAATGTGTGTTTGGTTATGGTAATTTTGGACATGTGTTTTGCAGAACTCACGATCTATGCTACACTTGTTTTGGTTTATTTCATTCCATTTATGAGTTTTGTCAATTTAGTCATCGTCTTTTGCTTAAAGAACTCCTGTCAATGTTGATTAAGGTCATGAACCTGATTACGCATATCGAAGTAGGACTAGGCTACCTGGCCTGCATGCAAATGTAGGCCTATAAATGTTTCATTTGGGGATGTATGATAGTATTTCTGATTGTCTTAACTCAGAAGCTGTGCAGCTTCTCAAAGTATTTTTTCTTTACCTCAAACAGGAAGTAAACAAAGTCAGATTTTTAGAATCAATTGAGAATGACAATAGTTCCTCAAAGTACTTGAACAATATTTCCAGCTCTCTCCCTTGAGAGACTACTCGGCATTAAAGGGAAAAAAGTAATGCTCTGATCCAGTGGAAACGTCATAAAATACCTGATTACTTCTTAAGCCTTGCACAAGTAGCCTACAGCTGTGTCTGTCCCGAGCTCACTGGCGCGGGAAACTCTGACTGCCCAAAATGTTTTATACAATGTTTAAAGTTTTCTAGTGTGAGTTTTGGGTAGACCCAGTTGATAGTTTTATAAAATGTTTTAGACAGGCCCTGAATAGCCAATATGATTTATCAGATATTTATTGTTATTAGGATATTTTATACCTGCAGGCTGCAATGCTTTTATGTGTTGGCTTTATGTAGATTATTATTACATAGTTGGCAAAGGCAATAGAAGTTTAGATTTGTATTATTTTCATTTAGATATAGAATGTAGATTAACCACAGACAATGATTTTGAGATACAACAACTATTATAAGTTAAATAAAACTGTTCCATGAAAATGTGCATATGAAATCATAACGGGCACGCATATTGGTAGAAATGGTAAGATAAATTGGCACTACAAATGGAAAAGGTTGCTGACGCGTGTAGCCTATTACTGGCAACTTCAGGAACATAATGGTAGAATCTGCGAAGCAGCGGGAGAAGGAGGGTCGGGAACTTTTTTCTTCTTCTTCTGGTTAGGCTATCTTGATCTCTGGCTCCCTCTTGAGTAATTTGTCATTTGTTGATTGTCTTCATTATTTAATCAAACAGTGTGCTTAAAGCATCAGACAAGTTCAGTAAACCTACATATAGTTGTTTTTATAAAAACACATAGGGTGTGTCTATATAGGCTAAGGAAAACTACATGTTTTAAAATGTATGTGGTTAAAAAAAAAGACTACTCTTCGTAGACCAAATTTTTTTTAGTCAGGGACAGCCCAAGTAGAAATGTGGTAAATGCGCTTTAGATGACCCAAAAATTCTGAGGGAGAACCCACCGCACTTCTAAAACTAAAGTTGCGCCCCTGGGGAGAATATACAGTTGAGGTCGGAAGTTTACATACACTTAGGTTGTAGTCCTTAAAACTCGTTTTTTAACCACTCCACAAATTTCTTGTTAACAAACTATAGTTTTGTGCATGACACAAGTTATCTTTCCAACAATTGTTTACAGACAGATTATTTCACTTATAATTCACTGTATCACAATTCTAGTGGGTCAGAAGTTTACATACACTAAATTGACTGTGCCTTTAAACGGCTTGGGAAATTCCAGAAAATGATGTCAAGGCTTTAAAAGCTTCTGATAGGCTAATTGACATCATTTGAGTCAATTGGGGGTGTGCCTGTGGATGTATTTCAAGGCCTACCTTCAAACTCAGTGTCTCTATGCTTGACATCATGGGAAAATCAAAAGAAATCAGCCAAGACCTCAGAAAAAGAATTGTAGACCTCCACAAGTCTGGTTCATCCTTGGGAGCAATTTCCAAACTCCTAAAGGTACCACGTTCATCTGTTTAAACAATAGTATGCAAGTATAAACACCATGGGACGATGCAGCAGTCATACCACTCAGGAAGGAGAAGCGTTCTGTCTCCTAGAGATGAACGTACTTTGGTGAGAAATGTGCAAATCAATACCAGAACAACATCAATGGACCTTGTGAAGATGCTGGAGGAAACAGGTACAAAAGTATCTATATCCATAGTAAAATGAGTCCTATATTGACATAACCTGGGACTGGTGCACTTCACAAAATAAAAGGCATCATGAGGAATTAAAATTTTGTGGATACATTGAAGCAACATCTCAAGACATCAGTCAGGAAGTTAAAGCTTGGTCGCAAATGGGTCTCCCAAATGGACAATGACCCCAAGCATAGTTCCAAAGTTGTGGCAAAATTGCTTAAGGACAACAAAGTCAAGGTATTGGAGTGGCCATCACAAAGCCCTGACCTCAATCCCATAGAAAAGTTGTGGGCAGAACTGAAAAAGCATGTGCGAACAAGGAGGCCTACAAACTCAGTTACACCAGCTCTGTCAGGTGGAATAGGCCACAATTCACCCAACTTATTGTGGGAAGCTTGTGGAAGGTTACCTGAAATGTTTGACCCAAGTTAAACAATTTAAAGGTAATGCTACCAAATACTAATTGAGTGTATGTAAACTTCTGACCCACTGGGAATGTGATGAAATAAATAAAAGCTGAAATAAATCATTCCCTCTTCTATTATTCTGACATTTTACATTCTTAAAATAAAGGGGTGATCCTAACTGACCTAAAACAGGGAATATCTACTAGGATTAAATGTCAGAAACTGTGAAAAACTGAGTTTAAATGTATTTGGCTAAGGTGTATGTAAACTTCCGACTTCAACTGTACATTTTTAAAGGGGGAGAAAGGGACGGTCAGAGGGAGAAATGAGAGACAGAGGCATAGTGAAAGAAACAAGAGTGACAGTGAAAGAGGGAGACAAAAAGAGAGAAAAAGGGGGAAGTGTGTGAAAGAAAGTGAAAAGGGCTTCACCTAGAAACTTCATCAACACAACTCCCACCAAACCGACTTTTTTTCAACACACTTTTAATCAAAATCGAATGTCATGGTGAATTGTTTTGTTGAGGTCACATTGAATTATCGTTAATTGAAAACTCAGCCAAATGTAAATCACAAATAGACGTTGAACTGATGTTTGTGCCAAGTGGGCTGTGAGAGCGCACTCTCAACACACAAACACACTCTTCTGGATACAAACACAGACGCAAGGCCCACAGAACCAAGAAACCAGGATTTGCTCCAAACACAGAACAAAATAAGCCTGTATCCTGTTACAGTGTGATGGTGAAACTCTAGTTTACACATACAGCCTCTCTCAGGCGAACTTGTCTTTCTGCAATTATTAAAGGTCCAATTCAGCCATTTTTTATATCAGAATCAAATCATTTCTGGGTAACAATTAAGTACCTTACTGTGATTGACAATTTGAATTGAAAACAAAAAGGAACAAAAATCGCGTATTAGTAAATAGCAATTTCTTAAGTAAGAATTTAGCTTGGACTATGTGGGAGTGGTCTGAGTAGGGAGGGGAAAACTGAAAATGTGCTGTTATTGGCAGAGAGGTTTAAAACTATCTTTCTTATTGGTCTATTAACAAATTTACTGCATGGTGATGTCACCGTGGAAGGCCAAAACTCCATCCCACCAAAACAAACGGAATCTTCATGCGTTCTTTTCAATCAGCTCTTACACTAAAATGGCATTATCATCTTTTTCACAATTTCACAGTATTATTCAAACCTCATAGATTGGAAATGTACAAAGCTAAAAAAAATTAAGGGAACACTAAAATAACACATCCTAGATCTGAATGAATGAAATATTCTTATTAAATACTTTTTTCTTCAGTTGAATGTGCTGACAACAAAATCACACAAACATGATCAATGGAAATCAAACTTATCAACCCATGGAGGTCTGGATTTGGTCTGGAGGTCTGGAGTCACACTCAAAATTAAAGTGGAAAACCACACTACAGGCTGATCCAACTTTGATGTAATGTCCTTAAAACAAGTCAAAATGAGGCTCAGTAGTGTGTGTGCCTGTATGACCTCCCTACAATGCCTGGGCATGCTCCTGATGAGGTGGCCGGAAACATGACAGAATATAAACAATGCAGCTATTCCCTCCGCAAGGCTATTAAACAAGCTAAGCGTCAGTACAGAGACAAAGTGGAATCTCAATTCAATGGCTCAGACACAAGAGGCATGTGGCAGGGTGTACAGTCAATCACGGACTACAAGAAGAAACCCAGCCCAGTCACGGACCAGGATGTCTTGCTCCCAGGCAGACTAAATAACTTTTTTGCCCGCTTTGAGGACAATACAGTGCCACTGACACTGCCTGCAACGAAAACATGCGGTCGCTCCTTCACTGCAGCCGAGGTGAGTAAGACATTTAAACGTGTTAACCCTCGCAAGGCTGCAGGCCCAGACGGCATCCCCAGCCGCGCCCTCAGAGCATGCGCAGACCAGCTGGCCGGTGTGTTTACGGACATATTCAATCAATCCCTATACCAGTCTGCTGTTCCCACATGCTTCAAGAGGGCCACCATTGTTCCTGTTCCCAAGAAAGCTAAGGTAACTGAGCTAAACGACTACCGCCCCGTAGCACTCACTTCCGTCATCATGAAGTGCTTTGAGAGACTAGTCAAGGACCATATCACCTCCACCCTACCTGACACCCTCCTAGACCCACTCCAATTTGCTTACCGCCCAAATAGGTCCACAGACGATGCAATCTCAACCACACTGCACACTGCCCTAACCCACCTGGACAAGAGGAATACCTATGTGAGAATGCTGTTCATCGACTACAGCTCGGCATTCAACACCATAGAACCCTCCAAGCTCGTCATCAAGCTCGAGACCCTGGGTCTCGACCCCGCCCTGTGCAACTGGGTACTGGACTTCCTGACGGGCCGCCCCCAGGTGGTGAGGGTAGGCAACAACATCTCCTCCCCGCTGATCCTCAACACGGGGGCCCCACAAGGGTGCGTTCTGAGCCCTCTCCTGTACTCCCTGTTCACCCACGACTGCGTGGCCACGCACGCCTCCAACTCAATCATCAAGTTTGCGGACGACACAACAGTGGTAGGCTTGATTACCAACAACGACGAGACGGCCTACAGGGAGGAGGTGAGGGCCCTCGGAGTGTGGTGTCAGGAAAATAACCTCACACTCAACGTCAACAAAACTAAGGAGATGATTGTGGACTTCAGGAAACAGCAGAGGGAACACCCCCTATCCACATCGATGGAACAGTAGTGGAGAGGGTAGCAAGTTTTAAGTTCCTCGGCATACACATCACAGACAAACTGAATTGGTCCACTCACACTGACAGCGTCGTGAAGAAGGCGCAGCAGCGCCTCTTCAACCTCAGGAGGCTGAAGAAATTCGGCTTGTCACCAAAAGCACTCACAAACTTCTACAGATGCACAATCGAGAGCATCCTGGCGGGCTGTATCACCGCCTGGTACGGCAAATGCTCCGCCCTCAACCGTAAGGCTCTCCAGAGGGTAGTGAGGTCTGCACAACGCATCACCGGGGCAAACTACCTGCCCTCCAGGACACCTACACCACCCGATGTTACAGGAAGGCCATAAAGATCATCAAGGACATCAACCACCCGAACCACTGCCTGTTCACCCCGCTATCATCCAGAAGGCGAGGTCAGTACAGGTGCATCAAAGCTGGGACCGAGAGACTGAAAAACAGCTTCTATCTCAAGGCCATCAGACTGTTAAACAGCCACCACTAACATTGAGTGGCTGCTGCCAACACACTGTCATTGACACTGACCCAACTCCAGCCACTTTAATAATGGGAATTGATGGGAAATGATGTAAATATATCACTAGCCACTTTAAACAATGCTACCTTATATAATGTTACTTACCCTACATTATTCATCTCATATGCATACGTATATACTGTACTCTACATCATCGACTGCATCCTTATGTAATACATGTATCACTAGCCACTTTAACTATGCCACTTTGTTTACTTTGTCTACATACTCATCTCATATGTATATACTGTACTCGATACCATCTACTGTATGCTGCTCTGTACCATCACTCATTCATATATCCTTATGTACATATTCTTTATCCCCTTACACTGTGTATAAGACAGTAGTTTTGGAATTGTTAGTTAGATTACTTGTTGGTTATCACTGCATTGTCGGAACTAGAAGCACAAGCATTTCGCTACACTCGCATTAACATCTGCTAACCATGTGTATGTGACAAATAAAATTTGATTTGATTTGATTTGATTTGGCGGATGGTCTCCTGAGGGATCTCCTCCCAGACCTGGACTTAAGCATCCGCCAACTCCTGGACAGTCTGTGGTGCAACGTGGCATTGGTGGATGGAGCGAGACATGATGTCCCAGATGTGCTCAATTGGATTCAGGTCTGGGGACCGGGCGGGCCAGTCTATAGCATCAATGCCTTCCTCTTGCAGGAACTGCTGACACACTCCAGCCACATGAGGTCTAGCATTGTCTTGCATTAGGAGGAACCCAGGGCCAACCGCACCAGCATATGGTCTCACAAGGGGTCTGAGGATCTCATCTCGGTACCTAATGGCAGTCAGGCTACCTCTGGCGAGCACATAGAGGGCTGTGCGGCCCCCCAAAGAAATGCCACCCCACACCATGACTGACCCACCACCAAACCGTTCATGCTGGAGGATGTTGCAGGCAGTAGAACGTTCTCCACGGCTTCTCCAGACTGTCACGTCTGTCACATGTGCTCAGTGTGAACCTGCTTTCATCTGTGAAGAGCACAGGGCGCCAGTGGCGAATTTGTCAATCTTGGTGTTCTCTGGCAAATGAAAAACGTCCTGCACGGTGTTGGGCTGTAAGCACAACCCCCACCTGTGGACGTCGGGACCTCATACCACACTCATGGAGTCTGTGTCTGACCGTTTGAGCAGACACATGCACATTTGTGGCCTGCTGGAGTTCATTGTGCAGGGCTCTGGCAGTGCTCCTCCTGCTCCTCCTTGCACAAAGGCGGAGGTAGCGGTCCTGTTGCTGGGTTGTTGCCCTCCTACGGCCTCCTCCACGTCTCCTGATGTACTGGCCTGTCTCCTGGTAGCGCCTCCATGCTCTGGACACTACGCTGACAGACACAGCAAACCTTCTTGCCACAGCTCGCATTGATGTACCATCCTGGATGAGCTGCACTACCTGAGCCACTTGTGTGGGTTGTAGACTCCGTCTACCACTAGAGTGAAAGCACCGCCAGCATTCAAAAGTGACCAAAACATCAGCCAGGAAGCATAGGAACTGAGAAGTGGTCTGTGGTCCCCACCTGCAGAACCACTCCTTTATTGGGGGTGTCTTGCTAATTGCCTATAATTTCCACCTGTTGTCTATTCCATTTGCACAACAGCATGTGACATTTATTGTCAATCAGTGTTGCTTCCTAAGTGGACAGTTTGATTTCACAGAAGTGTGATTGACTTGGAGTTACATTGTGTTGTTTAAGTGTTCCCTTTATTTTTTTGAGTAGTGTATATAAAACACAGGAACACAAGTTTTGGACAGCACTTTGCCTTGAAGGAAGCAACTTGAAGTGGTTAAAAGTGGAAAGAGTATCAGGTCTTCAGTTTGCGGCACTGTACTCTTCCTTTGAGAATGGCACTTAGCTCATTATCACCTTCGACAAAACATTTCACACCTTCAGACCTCACTGAGGACACAGGGGCATGCAGACACACACACACATACAACTTCGTACATATCTTCTTTGAGATTTAAACGTGTAATGAAAAGTGCTATATAAATTACATCTATTATTATTATACACCTGCATACACACAGACAACTCCATTTTCACACCTCTAAACCAATCTGACAAGTGGACCGAATGAACACGTTCCAACAGTTTGCTGCTCTGAATGCACAAACATACACATTGTCATTTATACGTACGCACACATACATTATACACATTACACTATACACATTACACATACTGTACATTAGCCACAGCTCTCCACAGGAAAAGCATGAACAGTACCAGACACAGCGCTTAGCCAATTAGCTTACTTCTACTGCCACACTACATACATTTTACATTTAATACCTTGTCAAGACTTCAACCAGGTTGAATTTAAACTATTCAAGTAGATATAGAAAAATACTTAACCATCATTCCCCTCACTGAGTACAGAGGGAAAGCTATTAAATTCAATAAACTATATTTACCCCAAATAAACAATGGTTGCTAGTCAAAACATAGTATTGTAGACCACATAAAACAACATGAGACACACTGTATATAGCCAACCAACAACATTCAGCATATACAAGACAAATATAGCACCCCTCACTGACACCAACACTGATTTCAATAGCTCTGCCGCCAGAGGCGTCATAACCCACTGGAATTGTTATAAGTGAAATAATCTGTTTGTAAACAATTGTTGGAAAAATTACTTGTGTCATGCACCTGACCAACTTGCCAAAACTATAGTTTGTCAACAAGACATTTGTGGAGTGTTTGAAAAATGTGTGTATGTAAACTTCCGACTTCAACTGTATATGTACATGTAGTTATATATTTGCCAAAATATATGGGGGATTGGAAGTGATGCAGACAATTACATTGATGGAAGCTACAATCTATCTGCAATATTAAAACTGTTCTACCCCCACCCCCCAAAAAAAGTATTCAGACCCCTTGACTTTTTCCACATTATGTTACATTACAGCCTTGTTCTAAAATGTATTAAATAGTTTCTATCCTTCATCAATCTACACACAATACCCCATACTGACATTTTTGGAAATGCAAATAAATAAATAAATAAAATAAACATTTACCTAAGTATTCAGACTCTTTACTCAGTACTTTGTTCAAGCACCTTTGGCAGAGATTAGAGCTTCAAGTTTTCTAGGGTATGACACTACAAGCTTGGTACACCTGTATTTGGGGAGTTTCTCCCATTCTTCTCTGCAGATCCTCTCAAGCTCTGTCAGGTTAGATGGGGAGCGTCGCTGCACAGCTATTTTAAGTTCTCTCCAGACATGTTCGATCGAGTTCAAGTTTGGCTGCGATACTCGAGGACATTCCGAGATTTGTCCCAAAGCTACTCCTGCGTTGTCTAGGCTGTGTGCTTAGGGTCATTGACCTGTTGGAAGGTGAACCTTTGCCCCAGTCTGAGGTCCTGAGCGCTCTGGAGCAGGTTTTCATCAAGGATCTTTGCTCCGTTGATCTTTCCCTCAATCCTTAATAGTTTCTCAGTCCCTGCAGCTGAAAAACATCCCCACAGCATGATGCTGCCACCACTGTGCTTCACCGTAGGGATGGTGCCAGGTTTACTCCAGATGTGATGCTTGGCATTCAGGCCAAAGAGTTCAAGCTTGGTTTCATCAGACCAGAGAATCTCGTTTTTCATGGTCTGAGAGTCTTTAGGTGCGTTTTGGCAAACTCCAAGCGGGCTGTCATGTGCTTTTACTGAGGAGTGGCTTCCGTCTGGCCATTCCATCATAAAGGCCTGATTGGTGGAGTTCTGCATAGATGGTTGTCCTTCTGGAAGTTTCTCTCATCTCCACAGAGGAAATCTGGAGCTCTGTCAGAGTGACCATTGGGTTCTTGGTCAACTCCCTGACTAAGGCCCTTCTCCCCCGATTGCTCAGTTTGGCTGGGTGGCCAGCTCTAGGAAGAGTCTTGGTGGTTATTAACTTCTTCCATTTAAGAATGATGAGGCCACTGTGTTCTTGAGGACCTTCACTGCTGCAGACATTTTTGGTACCCTTCCCCAAATCTGTGCCTGGACACAATCCTGTCTCGGGACTCTACGGACAATTCCTTCAACCTCATGGCTTGGTTTTTGCTCTGACTTGCACTGTCAAATGTGGTACCTTATAGAGACAGGTGTGTACCTTTCCAAATCATATCCAATCAATTGAATTAAGTTGTGGAAACATGTCAAGGATGATCAATGGAAACAGGATGCACCTGAGCTAAACTTCGAGTCTCAAAGCAAAGGGTCTGAATACTTACTGCCTGCAGGGAGAAACTTTGTAGTGGGGCAGGGGGAAAAAGGGAGAAGCATCATCAGGGAGAGTCGCATTAGAAGGGGTGGGAGATGAGGAAATGTTGGATGAGCAAGGAGGCATGGCTGAGTCAAATAGGAATCCTGACTTAAAAAAGTGGTGATTAAAGAGCTCAGCCATGTGCTTCTTGTCAGTATCAACCACATCATGGGACATGGGCAGCTATGAGGAGGAGGGTTTATTCTCCAGGTCTTGAACTGTTTTCCAGAACTTCTTGGGGTTAGACCAGCAGAGAGGGAACAGACTGATACCTATCAGGATTATTTGTGAGGATAACATCGAGGAGAGTAGCCTTTTCTGGGTGTTTGGAGTCATACCTTGTGGGATGTTCTTTACCATTCGGCCATCAGATTTGCCACCAATGCTCCTTATAGGACACATCACTGCACTCTATGCCCCTTTAAACTGGTCATATCTGTATACCCGTCACAAGACCCACTGGTTGATGCTTATTTATAAAACCCTCTTAGGCCTCACTCCCCCCTATCTGAGATATCTACTGCAGCCCTCATCCTCCACATACAACACCCGTTCTGCCAGTCACATTCTGTTAAAGGTCCCCAAAGAACACACATCCCTGGGTCGCTCCTCTTTTCAGTTCGCTGCAGCTAGCGACTGGAACGAGCTGCAACAAACACTCAGACTGGACAGTTTTATCTCAATGTCTTCAAAGACTAAATCATGGATACTCTTACTGACAGTTGTGGCTGCTTGGTGCGAGTATTGTTGTCTCTACCTTCTTGACCTTTGTGTTGTTGACTGTGCGTTGTTGTCTTATAGGTCTCTCCTTATGTAGTGTTGTGTTGTCTCTCTTGTTGTGATGTGTGTTTTGTCCTATATTTGTATTGCATTTATTTATTTATTTATTTATACATTTTGTTTACCTTCTTAATTTTAATTTTATTAATATATATATTTTTAAATTTTAATTTGTATTTATTTTTTATCCCAGGCCCCCATCCCCGCAGGAGGCCTTTTGCCTTTTGGTTGTCATTGTAAATAAGAATTTGTTCTTAACTGACTTGCCTAGTTAAATAAAGGTTAAATAAATACAAAATTAAAAAATTAAGCTGGTTAAGAGAATTCCAAGTGTGCAAAGCTGTCATCAAGGCCAAGGGTGGCTACTTTGAAGAATCTCAAATATAAAATATATTTAGATTTGTTTCACACTTTTTTGGTTACTAAATGATTCCATGTGTGTTATTTCATAGTTTTGATATCTTCACTATTATTCTACAATGTAGAAAATAGTAAAAATAAAGAACTTCTGGAATGTGTACGTGTGTCCAAACTTTTGACTGGTACTGTATATATAATATTTGATGTTGTTGTTTCTCTTTAATACTACTAGCCACCTAGACATATTATGAAGTTGGCTTTAGCTAGCCCAGATAGGTTCCCAATCTTCCAACCTCATAACTAGCTACCAAGAAGCCATTTCAGGCTATCAATCAAGTTAGTGTAGCTAGCTTGTCTAACTATCTTAGCAGGTAAGCAATAACTACATATACTGAATAAGACTCCCATTCTTTGAAATCTTTTATACAGATTTTAATAGACATGCAGAGAAGCATACTTAGTTTCTTTAACACAAGTCAGGAGGATACAGGCAGCTCAAGAGGTATGCTTAGATATGCAGAACAATAGACACAATTTTTACACAGGATTAATCATAATGATTAGGGCTCTACATTGCAGGAAAAGTCTTTGAAAAATGCAAAATTCTCCAATTTACAGACAGTCAAAGGACCAACCCCCATCCATCATCACAGACTTTGTGCCCCCTCAGATTTTTGGGGTGTATACACCCCTGTCTGCCACCCTTCCAGCCTTGAGCTGCATTTGATTTATTTTACCTTTATTTAACTAGGCAAGTCAGTTAAGAACAAATTCTTATTTTCAATGACGGCCTAGGAACAGTGGGTTAACTGCCTGTTCAGGTGCAGAACGACAGATTTGTACCTTGTCAGCTCGGGGATTTGAACTTGCAACCTTCCAGTCACTAGTCCAACGCTCTAACCACTAGGCTACCCTGCATGTGTGGTGAGAGAATTCCAGTGAGACTATAGATGACATTTGGCCGACATTTGAGTGATGCAAGTGACTTGGCAAAGAACTCTGCTCAGGGACGGGGCTGATTGCGTGTCTCAAATTTCACAGTTATGAACCTGCTATTTAGGCTACATTTGAGGTAGATTTGTGGATCCGGGGTAAACAGAGACAGTGCAGATTGGAAGTGTGTGTGTCAGCGTGTGTGTGTCTTGTAACTGGGTTTAACTTAGGAAGATCTGGAAATAGTGTTAGTGGTTAAAACTATAAGATGGATAAACGAATGTAAAAGAAACCCTAGATGACTCAGACTTGAAAACACTCACGCAGTTTTCGTGTGTATTGCTCCTGTCCTCTCGCAATCATAGATGACGAAGCTCCCGGAAACCACGGATGTGCCGTTCACCTTTATCGCCACGGGAACAGTCAAGTGATCTGGCACAACAACATATAACATGGAAATGTCTCAGCATATGTCAAGATCAGCAGTGATGAAACAGGACGAAATCAAACTAGTGTTCTACCAGTAGTATAAGTAACCCTTACCTCTGCCAGGAGGGATATTGGGGTACCTCTCCCGAGGTAGTAGGGGGCAGGTCTGAATCTGGGCTGGGCCGTAGTCCAGGTGCACCGTGGCTGCCGTGGCAACACCCAATCCATAGTCACATTCCACCCGCGAACCAACCAGATCAGGGACACTGCCGTTTATCAGAATCCCCACATCCTGGTGGAGAGAAAGAAGGGTTAGGGGATGCAGGAAAGTAGAGAGAGGGAAAGAGAAATCTTCATGTCTCCAAAAGACAGATGGCATAGCAAACTTGCATCCAAACATACTGTTGTGTGACGAGAGACATGAGTGATCTACACTGGGATCACAACACTGAGGAACATCACACTTCGTTGTCTGTCAATCTCACTGATCTCATTTCAATATGTGGGAGAAAAACAGAGGGGGAGGAAGAGGGGGAGACAAGGGGGGGGGTGAAGAGTGAGAGCGACAGACGGAGAGGAAGATGACATAGCTGTAGATATAGTAGTTGGAGAGGCCAGTGACATATGGTAACATGCTACACTTTACACTCTATTGTCTGGAATTGATCATTTCCTGGCTGTGGCGCTGACTTCCTCTTTCCTGCTTGCTGCTTCCTGTTTGGGGAGACGGCAGTGGGCCCAGCTTCCTGTGGTCCTGAGTGATGACTTGGGATTGGACAGCTGCTGGAGCTATCACAGCCAACCTGACCTACATACTCCACACAATGCTGTGTCTGACACTCATAATGTACCTACTGTACACACAGTACCAGTCAAAAGTTTGGACACACCTACTTATTCAAGGGTTGTCTTTATTTTTACTATTTTCTACATTGTAGAATAATAGTGAATACATCAAAACTATGAAATAACACATTTTGAATCATGTAGTAACCAAAAAAGTGTTAAACAAATCAAAATATATTTCATATTTTTGATTCTTTTAAAGTAGCCACCTTGAAAAAACATTCCAGGTGAAGCTGGTTGAGAATGCTAAGAGTGTGCAAAGCTGTCATCAAGGCAAAGGGTGGCTACTTTGAAGAATCTCAAATATAAAATATATTTTGATTTGATTAAAACTATTTTGGTTACTACATGATTTCATATGTGTTATTTCACAGTTTTGATGTAAAATAGTAAAAACAGTAAAAAATAAAGAAAAACCCTTGAATGAGTAGGTGTGTCCAAACTTTCGACTGGTACTGCACACTTGAGAAATATTAAACGTAACAACTCAATTCTTAAAAGAATAACTTGGCACTTCACATGATTCACTTAACAATGTTTGAACATACATACACCTGATGACACATAAAAACAGTTATGATGTAATGTATGGTACCTTGATGTCAGTGGACAGGCTGATCTCTGGGGGGGTGAGGGTCATGGAGGGGCACTGCTGGGGACCTTCACCCATCCCGATCCAGGAGCGCGCCAGAGGCCCCCAGGCACACTCCCTCTGGATGGAACACCTGCACACGGGGAACATATAAAGACATTGTGTACATGATTAAATACGTTTAAATTGGAGCCAATTATTCTAGTAATTTATGTTTATAATCTTATAATATATCTCATAGTGAGCTCCCACTCGGTACAGATGTCAATTCAACATCTATTCCACGTTGAAATTACGTGGAAACAGCATTGATTCAACCAGTGTGGGCCCAGTGGGAAAACACATCATGAAAGTTATTCATAGCCAAACTACTGTCTAGCAGAGCTTCCAGCTTCCTCTATGGACCTAGTAGCAACAGAGCTCCACATTGCAAACTCTGTTTACTCAGTGTTTCCACTACATCTGCTCTCCTCTCATTGCAGAGAGCGGACATATTTTGATTTCTGCCCTCATTAAATCTCAATGCAGCGTTTAGTAGGCTGGTTGGTTTCCCATAGAGTTGCGTATCAGACTCATCTCATTGTGTCACATGAGAGGTCTGGGCTGTCAGTCAGACAGGTCAACACACACAACACACTGTTTGACTTGGTGTCAAACATGTTCCCATCACAACCTAAACCCTCCGGCATCAGGATCAGAGGCCATTTAATTCAATTAAGGAGCTACCAGGCCATGTCATTCATGTGTGTGTGTGTATGTGTATGTGTATGTGTGTGTGTGTGTGTGTGTGTGTGTGTGTGTGTGTGTGTGTGTGTGTGTGTGTGTGTGTGTGTGTGTGTGTGTGTGTGTGTGTGTGTGTGTGTGTGTGTGTGTGTGTGTGTGACTGTGAGAAAGTGGGAGCTTATCAAGCAGGGTGGGCTCATATTATGACTACTGTTTGACTAATAAACTTCACAAGTCCCTAAGCACAGAGCACAGCTAGTACTCCTGCAGCGCAATATAAAACAAGGACACAATGACCTTAAACTATAGATTAACTAGACTGGAGCAGCCACAAGCAGTAGAACAGCAGTTAGAAGTTAGAATCACCATGTAATGACTTTGGCATCCATACTTTCCTTTGACACTTTAACAAGTCTGTTCTAAAATGGGTGTGTGAGCGAATGAGTGGATGTGTGTATGCATTTAAATGTGCATCTGTGTGTATGTGTGTATCGCTGCGTGGGTGCGTGAATGTCCAGATTTTAGTCCTACTGGCGCTAAGGGACCAGGAAGGACCATGAGGTCAGCTACTCTTCTAAGAATAGAATAGAATGGCTCTGCAATCCCACAAAAATCCCCTACACACACACAAACACACACGCAACAACCTCAAACACATAAAACACAAGCAGTCGCGACAAACTTAATAGCCTCTCTGAAACACACAAACACCTAAAACAAAAGCACAGCACACATTGAAGCCTAAAGAAATTAACAAACACACATAAACAATATTTAAACACACACACACAGAGAGACAAGCTAATGATGCTGAGCAGGAAAGTCAGACAGTAACTCAGTGACCAGTGAGTCATTCACCTCTGTCTAACCCAGTATGGCATCAGAATGGACTTTTCTTACTTCCCTTTCTAAAGAGTACGGGCTCTATTTGAACAAACCTTACCTGCAATAGTCTACGTGCAGGTTCAGGGGTGTGCCAGAAATATTTTTGCTATTTTTACTTTCAAAATGATCGACACACTTGCTGGCATTGGTGGGAAAGGGCTGGGTTTTGATGAATAAACAAGTTGTGGGTGTGTCAAGCCTTGGCTCCTCACTGGCCAATCAGAACGTGCTCCATGGCAAAATATGTGGCTGCTTCAAGTTGTGTATTTACATTTTTATGTACTGCCTTGGAATCAACTCCAATTCCAATGTTAGACCGTTATAGCTTGTTAAATGGTTTACAGAAAATAAATAACAAAATATAGACCTATATTTGATAAATACGTCAATTTGAACCCATTTTCAGTCCACCTTGTGTTGTGTTCAAAGTAAATTTGTGGCGTCAATAGCAATCACACAGTTTTAGGGGCTAGACTTACTGTAAATTGCATTATGGCTGAGCATGGACATGCCAAATATTGTCAGTAAGATTGATAAGGCCTAAAAAGAGAATGAATAATTCCAATCAAATTCTAAACAAAACAGCAACTTGTTTTCAATAGGCTATGTCACATTTACAGGCATCATATTTTACCCCCATGGGCATATGATATTAAACAATGGAGACTACGGAGGGTTTTACACACATCCAAATGTTTCACAGTATGCACCAAGATCCAATATAAATAGAAAGGGAGGATATCCACTCCCTGTTATACTGGTCCCAAATAGGCCCATGTTTTATGAACATATTCGGAACCATTTTACAGATCAGATCGCAATTCACAAACCTCCAGAAGTTGCATTGCAAGCGCGCCACGGATGTTGTCACCATCCAACGACAACAACAATAAATACATATAAATTTACTGATATCATAAAACCACCAGGATAAATGGCAGGCATTGCTGTTGAACCAGTCTTCGTTATAGTAGGCCTGAGGGAGGGATTGGATTTTGAACATATGAAACAGAAAACAAGCTCTTTTTACAGGTTACAGATCACTTCTAAATACGAGGTTCACCAGTATTCACATAGGTTCTCATCTCTCGTTTCATGATGGGTATGGTTAAAATAATGTAGGCTTGTCTACAATACATAGATAAAAAAGGAATGTTAGCTCACTATTTTACTCCTCTCTAACTTGATATTTTAATAAAGCTTTGGTGAATAATATGTATTTCCAAGCAGTCTCAAGAGCCAAACCCTTTACACAGACAAAAAAAAAGCCTTAATTGAGAGGAGGGGAGGCTATGCTTGGTTTCTGATCAAATAAATCGAAATGGGACAAAATATATATATATTTTTTATGTTTCTTGCCTACTCTTGTTCCATGCGCATATGGGCAGTGTGCATCACGGCTGGATAGGCTGCGTTTTCGCTGTCAAGATTAATGCCATAACCAACTGCATTACCGTTAAAACCATCTTTTGGTTGGTCTTAAATATTCCTATCAGCACTGCCTGAAATTAACACTTTGCATCATATTTTTAAGGACACACCTCACATATTTCCACCCTGCCCATCTGAGTGCAAATAAGCTGATAAAAGACAGGTGAAAGGCCAAACCAAATGCCAGGGCGTCAGTTTTTATATGAAACTTGCAAACTAATGTGCGTTTGATACTAACGCAGTGTCACATCCTGACCTAGGTTCCTTTTTTATGTCTCTGTTTTAGTTTGGCCAGGGCGTGAGTTGGGGTGGGCATTCTATGTTGTGTATTCTAGGTTTTGTATTTCTGTGTTTGGCCTGGTATGGTTCCCAATCAGAGGCAGCTGTCAATCGTTGTCTCTGATTGAGAACCATACTTAGGCAGCCTGTTTTCCCACTATGATTTGTGGGTAGTTGTTTTCTGTTTTGTGTTGCTGTACCTTACAGGACTGTTTCGTTTTCATTTCACTCTCTTTGTTATTTTCTTTTGTGTTTCTGTTCTAATAAATATAACATGAACACTTACCACCCTGCGCATTGGTCCGATCCATCTTATTCCTCATCGGAAGAGGAAGACAATCGTTACACGCAGCCTTAACGCCAGTCGAAAATAGAGCCTAAATGTTTACTCCAGGGGCTGCTCAGGAAAAGTTCTCACTGTTTTGAAATTGTTTCTAAAAATCCATTCACGCCTTCTCTGTCAACTCTACCACACTCACAGTGGTCATGGTGTACATAAGTAGATACAAAAACACCTCTCTCTCAAATACACCCACACCCACAACAGCAGCCTGTCATCACCTGTCAACTACTTTGCTAAAGCAGGCATGTTTTAAATGGTAACATGCTACTCCTTACAGTTTTTGTATAGCTTTAGTGCAATTTCACAAGTATGTGGTCAAATTTCAAAATTCATAGTACAAAATTCAAAACAGATCATCAAAAAGGTAGTTGTTTCAAACCTCTAAGCACATGTTCAATAGAATAAGTACAACACATAAAAATCATACAGTCACTTTTTCACCAAACTTAATCATTGTTTCATCTAGAAATACACCTTCCTAATATTGAGTTGCACCCCCTTTTGCCCTCAGAACAGCTTCAATTCGACAGAGCATGGACTACAAGGTGTTGAAAGCATTCCACAGGGATGCTGGCCCATGTTGACTCCAATGCTTCCCACAATTGTGTCAAGTTGGCTGGATGTCCTTTGGGTGCTGGACCATTCTTTTACAAACGGGATACTGTTGAGTGTCAAAAACCCAGCAGTTTTGCAGTTCTTGACACTCAAACTGCTGCGCCTGGCACCTACTACCATACTCTGTTCAAAGGCACTTAACCTGTCTCCTCCCCTTCATCTACACTGATTGAAATGTATGTAATAGGTGACATCAATAAGGGAACATAGCTTCCACCCTTGGATTCACCTGGTCATGTCATGGAAAGACAAGGTGTTCCTAATAATTTGTAGTTATCAGTTTTGAGCAGATTAAGTGATAGTTAATTGTATTGACAAATGACAAGAAAATCATATCAAAAGTAAAGTGAATAGTGCATTTTTAAAAGCATATACTTAGATTGAATATGTATCCAAATTGAAAGAGCGATTTGGTGCAGTGAACAAGTGACTGAATTTGTTTGTTGTACTCAGTCAATTGAGAATGTGCTTTGAGTATTGAAAAATGAGCCATTTTGATGATCTGTTTAGATTTCTTTGCTTACAAGAGTTGTAAGCAAATGTACCAAATATAGTGCCTTCAGAAAGGATTCACACCCCTTGACTTGTTGTTGTTACAGCCTGAATTTAAAATGGATAATACTTTTTCCACTGGCCTACACACAATACCCCATAAGGTCAAAATGGAATTAAATATTTTTCAAAAATGTTACAAATTAATAAAACGGGCACTTACTGGTAGATGGGTAAAACAAAAAAAATTCTGACATTAATATCCCTTTCAGCATGGTGAAGTTATTAATTACACTTTGGATGGTGTATCAATACACCCAGTCACTACAAAGATACAGGCGTACTTCCTAACTCAGATGCCGGAGAGGAAGGAAACAGCTCAGTGATTTCACCATGAAGATAATGGTGACTTTAACACAGTTACAGAGTTTAATGTCTGGAGAAAACTGAGGATGGATCAACAACATTGTAGTTACTCCACAATACTAACCTAATGACAGAGGGACAAGAGCGGCAGGGTAGCCTAGTGGCTAGAGCGTTGGACTAGTAACCGGAAGGTTGCAAGTTCAAACCCCTGAGCTGACAAGGTACAAATCTGTCATTCTGCCCCTGAACAGGCAGTTAACCCACTGTTCCTAGGCCGTCATTGAAAATAAAAATTTGTTCTTAACTGACTTGCCTAGTTAAATAAAGGTAAAATAGTTATGTTTGGGGCAAATCCATTACAACACATTACTTAGTTCAACTCATAATTTCAAGAATAGTGGTGGCTGCATCATGTTATGGGGTATGTTGGTAATTGTTAAGGAATGGGAGTTTTTCAGGATAAAAAATATATGGGATGGAGCTAAGCACAGGCCTAGACGAACCTGTTTCAGTCTGCTTTCCACCAGACACTGGATGAGGAATTCACCTTTCAGCAGGGCAATAACGTAAAAATAAGAACAAATCTACACTGGAGTTGCTTACCAAGAAGACAATGAATGTTCCTGAGTGGCCGAGTTACAGTTTTGATTTAAATTAGCTTGAAAATATATGGCAAGACATGAAAATGTCTGTCTAGCAATGATAAACAATGAACTTGACAGAGCTTGAAAACACATGCTTCAGAGTCCAATGGCGGCGAGATTTACACCACTCCAGCCGACTCTTGGCATTGTGCATAGTGATCTTAGGCTTGTGTGCGGTTGCTAGGCCATGGAAACCAATTTCATGAAGCTCCTGACGAACAGTTATTGTGCTGACGTTGCTTCCAGAGGCAGTTTGGAACTCGGTAGTGAGTGTTGCAACCAAGGACAGACTATTTATTACACTCTACGCGCTTCAGCACCTCGGTAGTCCCGTTCTGTGAGCTTGTGTGGTCGTTCTGCTCACTTCGCAGCTGAGCCGATTTTTCTCCTACAGGAGCACTTACAGTTGACCGGGGCAGCTCTAGGAGGGCAGAAATTTGACAAATTAACTTGTTGGAAAGGTGGCATCCTATGACAGTGCCACATTGAAAGTCACTGAGCTCTTCAGTTTTTGTGTATGGAGATTGCATGGCTGTGTGCTCGATTTTATACACCTATCAGCAACGGGTGTGGCTGAATTATCCACTCATTTGAAGGGGTGCCCGCATACTTCTGTTTATATAGTGTCTGTAAATGAGATATTTCTGTATTTCATTTTAATACATTCTTAAAACATGTTGTCACTTTGTCATTATGGGGGTATTGTGTAGATGGGTGAGAGGATAAAATCCATTGAATCCATTTTGAATTCAGGCTGTAACACAAAAAAATGTGGAATAAGTCAAGTAGTATGAATACTTTCTGAAGGTACTGTACTTGTGAAAATTGCACCTAAGTGATTGAAAAAAGAGAATCTAATTTCTCACCAAGTATGTGTGTGTCTGGCAGGTGAAAAGGAAGATAAGTTCTGATAAGAAGAATGTTAAACATCTTAAAACATAGATCTCTCTCACACTCACACATAGAAACATACAGTATGCAGACCCCCCCCCCACACACACACACAGACAGATATACAGAGACAGACAGACAGACAGACAGACAGACAGACAGACAGACAGACAGACAGACAGACAGACAGACAGACAGACAGACAGACAGACAGACAGACAGACAGACAGACAGACAGACAGACAGACAGACAGACAGAAACACAATCACAGACAGCAAAAACCCAACACCGAGAAATATACTGTAATATACACAGATACAGACACTAAGACACATGCATGCACACATACTTTACATTTGACCACATACACACACTCACAGAGACATACAGTAGACAAAAAACGCATAATGACAGGCAGAATAACACACATGCCTACTCTAAAACACAGACACTTACAGAGAGAAAGCCACATGATACAAAGGCATATAGACACAGTGCTGACACACACACACACAGACAGGAGAATATTATTTAGTGATGAGATAATCCTCCAGCACCCAGTATGTTTGAGTGTGTGTGTGTCAGAGAGGTGACGGAGAGGACCCTCCACCCCCAGACACCGACCCCTGATGCCCTGAGAACAGCCCCCCTTCCTGCATCAATCTGCCCTCCAGCCCTGGAACATATCACCAGCAGCAGTCCAGAGTGAGCGCCCAAACACACCACTACACACACGCTCATGAGTTCAGTACCCAGGACTCTCACAGGCACGCACACACGCACACACACACACACACACACACACACACGAACACAGACACAGACAAAGACACGCACACACACACATACACGAACACAGACAAAGACACGCACACACACACATACACGAACACAGACAAAGACACACACACATACATAGAGCCACAGAAAAGCGCACACACACACACACACACACACACGAACACAGACAAAGACACGCACACATACAAAGAGCCTCGTAGAAAAGCGCAAACACACACACACACACACACAGATTCACTCATTCACTCACACATACAAAGAGCCACATAGAAAAGCGCACACACACACAGATTCACTCATTCACTCATACAGACATATACACAAACATAGACAAAGACAAGCACACATACAAAGAGCCACATAGAAAAGTGCACACACACACGCACACACACACACACACACACACAGATTCACTCATTCACTCACACAGACATATATACGAACACAGACAAAGACACGCACACATACAAAGAGCCACATAGAAAAGCGCAAACACACACACACACACACAGACAAAGACACACACACATACAAAGAGCCACATAGAAAAGCGCAAACACACAACACACACACACACACACACACACACACACACACACACACACACACACACACACACACACACACACACACACACACACACACACTCACTCATTCACTCATTCACTCACACAGACATATACACGAACACAGACAAAGACACGCACACATACAAAGAGCCATATAGAAAAGCGCACACACACACACTCAGACATACTCAGAGACACAGAGACACATATGCATACACACCCAAACACAGGCACAAAGTCACACAGACATGCGCACAGATACACACTTTGACATTTTCTTGTCAAAGGAGCCAGTGTGCACTCTCCCTCCCACCACCATTATCATCACAATCAACAGGCTTTTGTAGAGGTAGAGAGAGAGAGACAGGGGGAGAACAGCAAGGGAAGAAGACAGAGCCCAAAGAGACAATGAGAGAAGAAGGGAACCCAACGAGAGAAGGATGACTAGAGCCAGATAGAGAATGAGAGCAAATGAGACAAAAATAAAATAGTAACTAACAGTTACTAAATAAAAAAGGAATGTCAGACAGGGAGCGAGAGAGATAAATAGGAGACATATAAATAAAGAGAGGTGTGAGAGAGATTAAAGATGGACAGTGTTAGTCTGTTATTAACACCAGTCTCTCTCTCTCCCTCCCTTCCTCACTCCCTCCCTCGGTGCCCACTGGCCATGTTAGCCGTGCCAGATCCCCAGTCAACCAGCGCAGGCCAGCACACATCACTAACCCCCATCTCATCTGTTGATCTGCTTTTATCACCCAGCCATAACCAACACAGCCCTCAGACACAGAGATATAGAGCGAGAGATACAGACAGAGAGACAGAGAGAGAGAGAAAGACCAACATCCCAGACAGACCCACATTCATAATGCTATACTCTAAGTCCTTTCATAGCAATTACCATAAAACTCTACTCCAACACCACTTCTTACAGTAATCTTACAGGAAACTACACAGTCCCTCCTCACTAAACTCTTCACCCCTCTTAACATCAATCATCGGCCCTCTCACAGTCCCTCCTCACTAAACTCCTCACCCCTCTAACATCAATCATCAGCTCTCTCACAGTCCCTCCTCACTAAACTCCTCCCCTCTCTAACATCAATCGTCAGCTCTCTCACAGTCCCTCCACTAAACTCCTCCCCCCTCTAACATCAATCGTCAGCTCTCTCACAGTCCCTCTTCTCTCAATCTCCTAAAACTCCTTATATCACTAATATAACATGTTATACTATTAGACGACTGCACCTTACTAAACTGAGGATTGATTGATTGGTTTACATGGATGGCCGTGGTTCTTACCTGCTCTCCAGTGTGCACCAGCCACAGTGTGCATCGCCGGCCCCCAGACAGTCACTGCATGTTCTGTACTGGCTACATGCTGCTACCTTTACCCTCAGGAGCTATTGACAGAAGCACACATACATACACTCAAAACACTGTACATAATACAGTATATTATTCACACCTCATCTCTTTTAGCATGTTTTGTGCATTTACACACTGTCATACATGGTTAGGTCTTATCATGTTTATTAAGCATAGCATGTCGTCTGGCTTTCACACACATGCAAGGTGCCTTTCTCACTCTTTGTCTAATATATTACCATGTTGAATAGGTACGTATTTCTCTGTTTACAGGAAGCACATTCATTCTCTCACACCAATTTTTCCGGTTGCAGCCCCACTTCTACATACAGTTTGCACGGTTGACTCATAACCTTCGTGCATTATTTAACATACAACACTTTTAGACAAGGGGCCACCACATTCTCCTAAAACGTCTGACAAGGCAATGCATATTCGCTCATCTAGCATTATTTGGTTTGTCAAATCAAAAGGGAAAACAGAGTGTAAATATCACCTCTTGAAAATGGTTATCTCTGAATGTATTTATCTGATGTGAAGTGAATGGATATAATATCACTTATTCAGAAACTTGTAATAACTGCTAAATAACATCTGTTTTTCCTAAAAAAAATATGACTACTCACTAGGAAAAAACAGGAAAATGCATAAATGAAAGGCATGTCAAAGAAACAAACTAAACCAATGCCATTGTCAGTGAGAACATGAATCAGTCTAACTGAGTCTAGTTGATGGATGAAAGTATTGATCCCCACAGCCTTACATGGTGAGAAGTCATAAGGTAGAGGTAGTTCCTGTCTATGGGGTCAAAGGTCATAATGTGGTGCACTGATTCGCCGGCTGGTAGCTTCAGAGACCACTGATTGGCCACGGTCAGGTTCTTCAGGAGGGTCAGCTGTGGGAGACAGGCAGAGTGCTCAGTACACACAAAGACACGTAACAAGTTAGGTAACAATTTAGGTCATGATTACCAGTGATTCTAGTTTTTTATTTGACGGATTCCATTCTTTCAGACTATATAAACATGTTTATACATGTACTATTTACACAAAGGCACACTACTTGGCGGTGCTGATGTGAAGTGGGCTACTTCTTTGAGTTAAGCAGATTCATTACTTTGGTCATCTAACAGTTTGACTGGGCTGTGATTTAGGGGTTATGCAACCATGCACTTCAGTCCACTCCAACACAACTCACCCTCGATACTTTGAAAATACTCAAATGATATTAAGTCCTTTAACAAAGCACTTTGTTAAAAAAAAGGCACAGTCGAAAAAAATGACTGTAAGATGTACACAAGAGTACACACAATTCTTTACAAAAAGTATCAAGTCTTTGGAATCTTGCTCATACACACTCACATACACACAGTAATCCATAGACCACAGACAAATACATGCTAAGGCTGTGACTTGATGTCACACAGACAGTGAGAAAGCTTCTTGCTGAGAATTGTTGTGGTTTCTGTCTCAGCTCTATTGACATCCTGCCATCCTGAGGAAACCAGACAGAGATTGTTCTGGCGACAGTCCCGGACTCGACTGCTTCTCTAGTGACCAAACACAACTCAACCCACGAACACACATACATATGCATGAGCACTAGCACAAACTTTCACACACAAACACATGTGAAAACAGGCACGTGCACACACACTCACACAAATAAACATAACCCCCCCCACACACACACACACACACCCACACACACCCACACACACACACACACACATGCCAATAAAGATCAAACATACAGGGTCACAATAGAGCCACCCAACAGCCCACACCTGGGCAGATAGCAGGGAGCTGTGAAGAGGTGGAGATGAGTTGGGCACAGCCAGGTCAAACAACAAAACACCTGCTGGATACTGGCAGGTCACTCACTGCCTCTCTCTCTCCCCTGTCTGTCTGCCACAACATGAAAGACTCTATTCAACTCAGGAGTACTCAGCTGCTCCAAGCGCTCTCTCAATGTGTGTGTGTGTGTGTGTGTGTGTGTGTGTGTGTGTGTGTGTGTGTGTGTGTGTGTGTGTGTGCGTGTGTGCGTGTGCGTGTGTGTGTGTGTGTGTGTGTGTGTGTGTGTGTGTGTGTGTGGAGGGAGGGAGGGAGGGAGGGAGGGAGGGAGGGAGGGAGGGAGGGAGGGGGGGATAGAGTGTGTGTTTGTTGACAATATAATCAAAGGACCCTTTTTATGGTTGAGATAGTGGACTGAGAGACAGAGAGGGAGAGGGACAATGAAAGACAAACTGAGATGGGAGGAGATGGCGAGAGAGGGAAATAAATGAGAGACAGAGAAAGAGAGATGGAGTGAAAGAGAGACATAGAGAGACAGACAGAGTAAAATAGAGAGACAGTGCTGCTGTAGTGAGAGACTTTGTTAAAAATGTCTGTAATTACTTAATTGAGGGTCTCCCAACCCCAGTAGCAGAGGCCTAACTCAATCTCTACCACTGTTCCCATGTACTCTGTACTACTCCGCCTGAGCCAAGCTCACAGACAGAATCACATTACACACACTAACAGCACCATTACCCTCTGTTACAGTGCTGCCCCCAGGACAAACACACACACACAAATGTGTACACACACACACACACAGCATAAAACACACAGACCTCCTTTTTTGAACATGGACACATATGTGCCACATGCAACACATACAACACGCTCCATATTAACACACACACCAGGGTTTCCTTTAGGAAAATGTGGCGCTGGCAGCATTTGAGAAAAGTACCGGACACATATACATTGGGTGTGTACCCTGATTAGGGCGTCGACCCATGGTGCTCAGAATGACAGAAATTCTGATGCACACTTTGAAGACGTTAGAATACCTGTCCACATTTGCTGTTCCTCAGCCAACAAGACGAGTAACGAACATCAACATCACTAGCCTATATCAATCTACTATCCCACATAGTAGAAAAGTTGACCTATTCTATTGGTCAGCTTATTGAGAAAGAAATAGCCTATTCCAAACAGACTCTGGGACAGTTGTGGCAGATAGATCCCAAATTCATATAACTAATAAGCCTAGGCTACATAAAATAAAATAAAGTTAAAAAGCTTTGAGGCTGATGCAACAGATCAGAACATTTAGTTTAAAATGTTGATAAGCTATTATTTCTTCACATTATAAGCGCAGCAATTCGCACAAGGCAGTAGACGACGCATGAATGTTCGTTGTCACGACTCCTACCAAAGGTGGCTCCCCTTCCTGTTCGGGTGGCTCTCGGCGGTCTTCGTCACCGGCCTACTAGCTGCCACTGATCCCTTTTCCCTCTTTTCTGTTTATTAGTTGCACCTGTGTTTAGTTTAGGATAATTGGTTGGGCTTTATTTACCAGCCGGCCCGCCTGCTGGTTGTGCGGGATTGTTTCCAGTGTACATGTTGTCCGTGACGGTTGTCCGTGTATTTTGTATTTTGCTGGACTGTTTAAGTTCCCTGTGTTTGGGGCATTTGTTTGGGTTGGCGTCGTTTCACCGCTGTGGTGCAAATAAAGTAGCGCTACCCTGAACTCTCTGCTTCCTGCGCCTGACTTCTTCCTCCACTACACCACGGGCGTTACATTCGTTCCATAATGCAATTAGAGGGAAAACACCACTGTCAAAAGCAAACCGCACATGCGAGCGGTTTCAAAATATCTGTTTGAATTTAGAGAGAGAGGAGATCTAATATGAAAGATCTAGCATGGGTTGCTATAACTAGGATTGTGCCTTTGGCTACTAAACAATGAAAGAAAATGTATATAAAATAATTGCCTACAAGGATATGGTCTGATATTGGCTAGGCTACTTTGAAGCAAGGTATGACATGACATGAAACGTTCAGGTTTCAAACAATTAAGTAAAAGTATGCCTCCAGCATATTGCAAAGTGATGTGTGAAGCGCTGATGAACCCTGCTGAAGAAGCCTGCCTGCCTTCCTTTGTCTGCCATTTGCTGAGGTGCAGTATCTGTATGCTTTTCGGCATGATAAAGAAGATACATAACGAATATAGCCTAGCCTACTGTACACACCCGCCAATTTAATTCCACAAAATTATGCAAATGAATCTATAGACGATAAGCATGACCAGTCAAAAGTATTTCCATCAACTGGTGTTTCCATCAATGAATAAGCTAAAAAGCATTATTTCGCAATTGGATTTGTTCTTCTTCTACCGGACAATTGGCAGGGTCAATTTGATCAGCTTTTCAAAATGTTTATCTGTAAAAAAAGAAGAAGCTATTACCGGTTAAAGTTAAAGATAAAGCCATTGTGAATTAAAAAGTCTGCTTTTATTTGAAGTTATTTTTTTATGTGTACAGATGTGGTCATGGGGGGGGGGGCATGAGGTATTGCCCTCTCATATGTATTTTTTGTGTGCATTAGACTGGTACCTTTTACAACATTAGAAATATGTTGCTGGAGGGTGTCTTGTTTTAGGCCTCCTAAAAGAGCATTCTGTTAGCTTTTTTTTGTTTATGCCAGAGGTATGGTGGTGGTTAAGGTTGTGTGTGTGTGTGTGTGTGTGTGTGTGTGTGTGTGTGTGTGTGTGTGTGTGTGTGTGTGTGTGTGTGTGTGTGTGTCTCCAAATTGTCTGGCCTGATTGTATATTTAGGTTTTTGGTTGTCTGCCTATGTCCTTACGCCATTGAGTAAAAGTGGTTTGGTGTTTACCCAATGTGCATACTCCATACCCCATGATTATGTGCTCTGTGTGTTCTCACAGCATGTGTGTTTATGTCTGTGTGTGTGCGCACGTCTGCGCCTGTGTGCATGTGAGCGCGACACCCACATAAAGCAAATGTTCTCTCAACTGTAGACGTTTCCTCACCCTGCTCAGATGTGATCTTTCATTAATACACTTCCTGGCATTTTAAAGCACCCTTTTAGACCTACAGTAAATCTACGTTATTTTCTCATGTTAACAATGTCTCATCTTTATTCATTACCTTCAGTTCAATCTATTGTAATTTACACCTTACACTTCTCTGATAACATCTAAAACTGCTCTCTCTTCTTTGGAAATGTGAATATTCCTGAAAGAAAAATGGATGTCAGTAAAGCAGTTCCTCTAACCTTGCGCAGTCGTCCGGTGCTGGTGCCCAGAAACACCACAGTGTGGTGATGTACGTCGTCCACGGCAACAGAGCTGAGGCCCAGAGACTCAAACAGGGGTGTGGCCCTCAAGGGCCTTTGTAGGGCCAGTGGGTGCTGCAGGTGGGCCGCTCCACAGTCCAGCTGCTCCGGTTGCAGCTGACAGATGGATATAGAGAGACAAATAGCCCATGATCAAACTTTGAGTCAGTTTAAAATATCTCAATAAACAGGAAGAGAGACAGGCAGGCAATTATGAAAAAAAATATATATATATTGGATAAAATAATATCAATTACGGGTCAACATATTGCTCCCAGCGTTGTTCAAAATTCTTATATTCTTGAGCATATATGTGTATATATAAATCATTGGTTCTAATCACACCTGCGTTTTGCGAACAAGTAGAATCATAAACAGTCGTTTGTTTGTTATGTTGGCCTGCGTCCCCTGGATTTTCCTCACGGATTTGCCTCTTGATCATTACATTCACCACTCTCTCAAACGTCTAACTCCGCCCTCTCGTGGCACAGGCCGAGGGTCTGAGACGTGAAACGAATTGCCCCAGCTGAGAGTTGGCTCAAGTAGGGAACTAGAGACGCTGTTGATAGTGTGTTTGCAAGGTGCTGAACTAAAGGCAATTTTAAAACCATCCCTTTCCCAGACATCCCACAAACAAACATACACTGACTCTGGTAAATAGTCACTTAGATATGTTAGTTAGTCAGGTGGCTAGCTGACAGCAGAGACTTCTATTGCAGTAACGTTGAAGGGTTCTGGCTAGTAGGCCTATTACTTAGCCAGCTAGAAGGATGAAGTAAGAAGCTAACGTTAAGTGGCGATGCCTCAACAGGAGCAAAAAGAGTCTACTAAGTTCTCATAATAACGTTGCTTTACAGACTAGGCTACTGAGAAAGACAGTGATGTGGCGCTCAGTGTTGAGGCTGATGCAGGCTTCAATGCATGGTGAAGGAAGACAGAGGAAGCAAGCAGAGAGAGAGGTTAGTACAGTGGGTTCATATTAGTTTGTAGCCCAAATAGTTTGGACGCTACAGACAGAAGTTGGCACATCTGCAGTACCGACTTCAGACGGGCAAAACGGAGACCACCATCGTGCTCCTGAGAGTCTCATCTTTCCATAGAGTGATCGTATTAGTTAGTAGGCCATTTGGACACTACAAAGGTTTTGTGGGAAGACTTTTGTATTATGCTAATTAGATTTACAAACAGGTGAGTCATTTAAGCAATAATACATGAGAGGCCATGTGTCATGACATTTTTATCATGGCTGTGATGTGGTCATAGCCACAAAGCGACAAAGTGTTATTGAAATTGGACTCCAGCCAGTTAGGATAGCTAACAATTGGAATGTTTAATCACACACAACTGCAGTTAGAATGACTACCAAGGTGGGAAGATTGATAATTGAGATGACCTAAACCATCTAAACTGGAACAACCATCTCAATAATGGGTGAAATAAGTCCAACCACTTACATATTGGATTAGTTTAGAATAATGTATGTTATTTAACTTTGTGTGGTTGGCTATAAAACAAAAGAAACAATCAATGTGCATGCAGAAACATATATATTAAAACAAATTATTCTAAAAAGCAACCTGCAACAAAGCATACTAGGAAATGTGATAATAAACCCCCTCTCTTGTATTTTTAACTCAGAGAGCTCATGGAAATTAACTCAACACAGCCAAGTAACAACAAAACCACAAGGTGGTGATTCAACTGTGATTCAGTGATTGAACTATGATTCAAATGATTTATTCACTGCAGGTGGTGTACATTTAAATCCCACCAGAATCAACACTCAGATATACCTCAACACCGAGATTTGCTGTGTAGCATCTTTAAGACCTGACTGTCAACACAATGGTAGAATTGAATTTCACAGCATTCCTCAAAAGCTGCAAGTTGCATAAAGACCTTTTATAAGACACGTTGTTTGAGTACTATGGGTCCTTTAAATAATGAGAGGGGATTTATAGTGTGAAAGTAATAGCCTTTAAAGATATGATCTATAAGGTAATAAGAATACACTTTTCTTCCTAAATTTTGTACGTAAAATATTTTTATAGGCCTAATCTAAGAGCATGTATTATGTTATTTGACACATTGAATACAGATTAACCTCAATAATGATTATGGCCTATGATACTACATTTTCCGAGAGAACGAATCAGCTTGCCCAGTGGAAAACTATAATGTTACCCTACATTTAATTTAAAAGTTGTTGAGTATCGATGGTAAACGAATGTCTACTTTAAAAAACATGTCCATTCTACGTCTCCAGTAGAGGCCGAAAGCTTGCGCGGATGAGAGTTTAACAAAAGAAGCCTACCCCGCACGGTTCCCATAACCAGATCCTGCACACAATCACCGACTTGAGCGCGCTCGTGACAAGAAACTTTTCCCATAGAAATGATACGGTGTGATTCATTATTAAAACTGTCTGTTGCCAAAAGCAACACATTTTGCCAATTTATTTATGCAGGCCTATAGTAGCAAGTCCAATAAAACCACACCTTTCTGTTTTTTTTTGTAGCACGTAGGGCTCCTAACTTCATCAAAATTAAATTAAATAAAATTAGTTCCCACCAAGTCTCACAAATATGAATAGGCCTACACATCTCACTGAAGTTTAAAACAAAATTATAGTTTTCATGCTTCACTTACCACCAGATTCCCTTTGTGTACGCACGCTGCGCCCGAGCCCTGGATGACGCTGTCCAGCACCTGCACCTCGCTGCTGGGGGAGTTGGAGCAGTTCCTCCGGCCCTGACGGATCTCTTCCTCGATGTCTGAGAACCGAAACGCACACAGGGCAGACTTTCTGTCTGATTTGGTGAACACCCCGAACAGGTACGACTCCAGCCCCTCTCCGGTCCCCGAGTGGATCTCCGCGGGGTGAACGGAGACGAGACGGTTGTAGATGTTCCCGTTATATCCACACTGGAGCGGCATCTGGATGAAGGACTCAGTGAGTTTACGGCTCTCTGAGGTGGATTTTCTGGGGTTCTCGGTGTCCAGGCATATCCTGGCCAGGATGCTGTTCGGCTGGCTCTCCTTGTGGCCCATATTCGCGTCGTTGTTGATAGCAATATAAGAATAGGTCTTCTGAATGAAGGCATCGACAAAGTTTAGTTTATTCTTCTGCTTCACCTCCTGTTTGATCTTGAAGACGTTATCCTCGGACGGGTTGATGTCATAGGTGAACAGCCTAGATAAATCATTGATGTTCAGGGACCGAATGGCGATTTCGGGTGTGTTCTCGAAGCGCAGGTCCTCCTTGCTGTGGTTCTTGGGGAAAAACGTGGTCCCGACGCCGGTGTAAGTGGCCCCGACGAGGAGTCGGGTGTTCCCCCCATGGCTCCTGAAGATGAGACCCACAGTGGAAGCGTTGGGGTGGTTCGCGGCGATATTCAGCATGCTGGGGAACACCGTCTTCTCGCCCTGAGGGGGAAACTCCACCGCTATCTGAGATATATTTTCCATCTTCCTGAGCTCACAGAAGCCCTGGTACACCGAGCCGCATACCACCAGCACCCCCTGCTCCCGGTCCAGCTCGAGCAGCTTGTTGAAGTTGTCAGTGAGGGATTTGGGGTGCTCGCAGGGCGCTTGGGGAAGCTGCGGCGCATGGCACAGCAGGTTGTCCTCCACCGGTCCTGTTCTCTTCTCCACCTCCGCGCTCAGGGTCCTGTTAAGCTGGTAGACCATGTTTACCGTAGCCAGGTAGACTTTTCTACTCACCTCATCCACCACAAAGTTATTGGTCTGGTTTGGAGAGGCGAACGCCTGTTGGATCTGTAGCGCGCTGGCAAGCCATGGGCTGTGTTGTGCATTCCAGGACGATTCCAGCACCAGAACGCCGAAAATCAGAACAACGATCTTCTCCGAAGGAGGCATTTTTCCTTCTGGCCGGTTTCCGCGTCTTCTGTGCCGAGGGGTGCATTGAGTAAGGAAAAAAATATCGTGTTTTGTCCTACTGCGACAATCCAAGAGGAAAGGCTGTTTCCTGCTCAACTCCTTAACACAGAGTGACGTGATAAGAGAGTCGTGCTTCCTTTTCTCAGCGCAGCGCACATCAGAGCACAGCAGAGGAGGGCTGAGAGCGCAGAGCTGTCTTATATGCTGCTGCCCCTCTCTCTGCCCACTCCACTCCACCACACAGCCCCGCACCCAGCAGCTGCAGTCCTCAAACCTCCCATTCATTCTTCTCAATATTATAGGCCTTGGAATTTCATCATGTGAGATTGGTTTCAGTCAAAGTTTATTGGAGTGGTTAGGGTAGGCTAATTTTAGGCTATTTGCGTAATGGCCATCCACACACCAAGGCAGAACAATAATGGTGTAATTACTGTTAATTAGTTATCTATCTATAGAACTATAACAAAAATAATCCCCAAATGATCAAACTAGAATAAAACTTTGAGGGGGATTAATAATGTGAGAAGAAAATATAGCCTGGGCCTATTTTCTAAAATAGAAACCTACAACAGACATTTAGATAGCCCAGTTGATGTTGCCTGTCATCCTAAATCAGTGCTCTGCTCCTCTTAGGGTTGATGCCGGGAGCTGCTCTCACATCCTGCGACCAGTGGCCCCTTCCCACTGGGCATAAACTGGTTGAATCAACTTTGTTTCCACGTCACTTCAACCAAAAAATTAACGCGATGACGTTGAATCAGCGTGAAAAACTGATTGGATTTGCAAAAAATCCTCAACGTAAGGGGATTTCATATTTTTGACCTAATTCCATTGACATGGTGAAATTTGTTGTTGATTTCACGTTGAATTCACGTCAGTTGACAACTCAACCAAATGTAAATCAAAACTAGATGTTAAAGTGACGTGTGTGCCCAGTGGTTCTCAGATTAGTTATGCAGATTTGAAAAGGGCTCCGTCTGCACTCTGTGCACATATGGTGGGGTAAGCACCGTGAAAGTGCTACCAGATGGGCACCTCAGCGCACCTTTCCATTTTTTGACAGTCACATCTATTTAGCTTTTGGATCCCTGCCTCATAAATATTCAAACGCAACACATGTGCACCTCTCAAAAATGTATGACGCTTAAAGTTTCATTTTTTTTTGAACAGAAATGAAGTCCTTGTTCACAGCTCTGCAGTGAGAGAACATGCGACATCTCAGTGGGATATCAAATTCAAAAAGTGACAGCGCAGACTGGGAGCGCATCTTTTTCGATTACCCACATTCTCTCAAGGGCCCACATAATGTAAATACAATTACCCAAAGACAGATCAGAAAGGTGGAAGGGAGAATAATCTCCGGAGTGAGTGAGAAATACGGCAATTTGTGCGTCATGCCAGTTCGTGCACTAAATCCCTGATGGATCTCTCGCGGCCGGCTGTCACAGGGGACCTGTTCTGTTCCACTTAGTTCCGTGCACGCCTCCCATCACCACATCGTGCTGTTATTTGCGCTGATAAGCACCGCCGGGGCCTATGCATGTTTACGTTTGCCCACAAACACGCTCATCTAATTGGACAGTGTGGAGGGGCAGGAAAGAGGTATGATAAGGAACCAGCTCACTGATCGCTCGGAGGAAGACTACCACACACACATATCGCCTACACACATCCTCCAACACACCCACTAAAACCCCTCATCTCTACTAAGAGTGAGAGGAAAGGGACTGAGGAGAGAGACTGGGGAGAGACGCGGTATCACGGGTCACGGCTGTCAAGGATCAGATATTACTGTAGAGGTGTGACGGAGTGCTGCACTTTGGTTACCCTCGATTTTTCTTGACACATCATAGAAGAGTGTGTTAGGGGGTAGACCTATCGAATCAAATAAAATTAAAATCTAATCAAAGTTTATTCGTCACTTACACAGTTTGCCGCAGGTATAAAGGCCAGGGGTGGAAAAGTGAAAGTCACACTATAAAATACTACTGAGTAAAAGTATCTGGTTTTAAATGAACTTAAGTAGCCTGCAGTGGTGGAAAAAGTACTTAATTGTCATACTTGAGTAAAAGTAAAAAGTAGGCTAAAAGCAAAAGCTATACATCAAATTCCTTATATTAAGCAAACCAGATGGCATGATTTTCATGTTTTCATTTATTTACAGCAAGTCATGTGCCACACTCCAACACTCAGACATCAATTACAAAGACAGATCAGTCCTCCAGATCAGAGGAAGTAGGGCTAACAATTCGTTATAGTGATATGTGCGTGAATTGGACCATATTGCTGTCCTATCTGAAAATCTATGGGAGAAAAAAGTACATCTTTTCTTTAAGGAATCTAGTCGAGTAAAAGTGGTTAAAAATATAAATAGTAAAGTACAGATACTGAAAAAAACGACTTAGAAGTATTTTTACTTAAGTAGGCTACACCACTGTAAAAGGTGCAGTGAAAAAAACTTACTTGCAAGCTCCCTCAACAATGCAGTTGAAGTTGAAGAAAGTCTTATACTAAGTCATAAAACTGATATGTACACGATATGATATACAGTATACACATTGAATGTGCATTCAAGTATGGCTGTATTTACAATATAAAGTGGATTGTCTTGGTCACGCAGTTTAAATAGTAGGTCCTAAATGGAACAGCAGCGTAGACTGAACGTATGTGTGTACAGGGCCTTCAAAAGGTATTCATTCCTTTGATTTATTCCACATTTTGTTGTGTTACAGCCTGAATTCAAAATGGATTCAATTGATTTATTTTCTCACCCATCTACACACAATACCCATAATGACAAAGTGAAAACTTGTTGTTAAACATTTTAGCAAATTTATTGAAAATGAAATACGGACATATCTAATTTACATAAGTATTCACACTCCTGAGTCAAAACATCATAGAAGCATCTTTGGCAGTGATTAAAGGTGTGAGTCTTTCTGGGTAAGTAACTAAGAGCTTTCCACACCTGGATTGTGCAACATTTGCCCCTTATTCTTTTCAAAATTCTTCAAGCGCTGTCAAATTGGTTGTTGATCATTGTTAGACAACCATTTCCAGGTCTTGCCATAGAATTTCAAGTAGATTTAAGTCAAAACTATAACTTCTTTAAACAATATTCTTGGTAAGCAAATTCAGTGTAGATTTGGCCTTGTGTTTTAGGTTATTGTCCTGCTGAAAGGTGAAATCATTTCCCAATGTCTGGTGGAAAGCAGACAACCAGGTATTCTTCTAGGAATTTGCTACTTAGCTCAATTCTGTTTCTTTTTTATCCTGAAAAACTCCCAGTATACCCATTACACGATGCAGCCAACACTATGCTTGCAAATATGGAGAGTGGTACTCAATAATTGTTGTATTGGATTTTTCCCCAAACATAACAATTTGTTTGATGCATGTTTTGCAATATTTGTATTCTGTACAGGATTCGTTATTTTCACTCTGTCAATTTGGTTAGTATTGTGGAGTTATTACAATGTTGTTGATCCATCCACAGTTTTTTCCCATCACAGCCATTAAACTCTGTAACTATTTTAAAGTCACCATTAGCCTCCTTCGTCTCCAGCAACTGAGTTAGGAAGGACGCCTGTATCTTTGTAGTATCTGGGTGTATTGATACACCATCCAAAGTTTAATCAATAGCTTCCCCATTCTTAAAGGGATATTCAATGTCTGCTTTTAAAAAATGTTTTACTCACTAATTGCAAGGCATTGGAACACCTCCGTGGTCTTTGTGGTTGAAACTGTTTTTCAAATTCACTGCTCGACTAATGGACCTTACAGATAATTGTATATGTGGAGTACAGAGAATACAATTTATGTGACTTGTTAAGCACAATTTGACTTTTGGCTTGCCATAACAAAGGGGTTGAATACTGATTGACTCAAGACATTTCAACTTGTAATTTTTAATTAATTTGTAAAACATTTGAAAAACATTATTCCACTTTCACATTATGAGGTATTATGTATATGACAGTGACAAAGAAAATCTATATTTACTCAATTTTTAAATCAGGCTGTCTAAGACATTGAAGGTCCCCATTGAAGGTCCCCAACGTGTCTCCTTCCTGAAGGGTATGACTGCTGCATCGTCCCATAATGTTTATACTTGCGTACTATTGTTTAAACAGATGAACGTGGTACCTTCAGGCGTTTGGAAATTGCTCCCAAGGATGAACCAGACTTGTGGAGGTCTACAATTTGATTTCTGAGGTATTGGCTGAGGTATTTGATTTCTGAGGTATTCTTTTGATTTCCCCATGATGTCAAGCAAAGAGGCACTGAGTTTGAAGGTAGGCCTTGAAATACATCCTCAGGTATACCTCCAATTCACTCAAATTATGTCAATTAGCTATCAGAAGCTTCTAAAGCCATGACATCATTTTCTGGAATATTCCAAGCTGTTTAAAGGCACAGTCAACTTAGTGTTTGTAAACTTCTGACCCACTGGAATTGTGGTACAGTGAATTATAAGTGAAATAATGGGTCTGTAAACAAATGTTGGAAAAATGACTTGTGTCCTGCACAAAGTAGATGTCCTAACCGACGTGCCAAAACTATAGTTTGTTAACATGAAATTTGTGGAGTGGGGCCTCCCGGGTGATGCAGTGGTTAAAGGCGCTGTACTGCAGCACCAGCTGTGCCATCAGAGTCCCTGGGTTTGTGCCCAGGCTCTGTCGTAACCGGCCGTGACGTCCGTGGGGCGACGAACAATTGGCCTAGCGTCGTCCGGGTTAGGGAGGGATTGGTCGGTAGGGATGTCCTTGTCTCATCGCGCACCAGCGACTCCTGTGGCGGGCCGGGCGCAGTGCGTGCTAGCCAAGGTTGCCAGGTGCACAGTGGTGCGGCTGGCTTCCGGGTTGGATGCGCGCTGTGTTAAGAAGCAGTTCGGCTTGGTTGGGTTGTGTATCGGAGGACGCATGACTGTCACGCCCTGGTCGAGGTATTTTGTGTTTATCTTCATTTATTTGGTCAGGCCAGGGTGTGGCATGGGGTTTTTGTATGTGGTGTGTTGGTATTGGGATTGTAGCTTAGTGGGGTGTTCTAGTTAAGTCTATGGCTGTCTGAAGTGGTTCTCAATCAGAGGCAGGTGTTTATCGTTGTCTCTGATTGGTAACCATATTTAGGCAGCCATATTCTTTGAGTGTTTCGTGGGTGATTGTCCTTAGTGTCCTTGTTCCTGGCTCTGTGTTAGTTTACACAAGTATAGGCTGTTTCGGTTTCGTTACGTTCATTACGTTCTTTGTTTTGTAGTGTTTATAATTGATTCGTGTTTTACGTTTGTTTATTAAACATGGATCGCAATCTACACGCTGCATTTTGGTCCGACTCTCCTTCACCACAAGAGAGCCGTTACAATGACTTTCAACTTTCGTCTCTCCCGAGCCCGTACGGGAGTTGTAGCGATGAGACAAGATAGTAGCTACTACAACAATTGGATACAACAAAATTGGGGAGAAAAAGGGGTAAAATTCACACAATTATTAATATTTTTTAATTGTGGAGCGGTTAAAAAATTATACAGTATGGAAACTTCCGACTTCAACTCTATATATACAGTGTATATATATATATATCACACACAGTGCCTTTGGAACATATTCAGACCCCTTGACTTTACCCACATTTTGTCCTGTTACAGGCTTATTTTAAAATGTATTAAATAAATAAACATTCTCAGCAATCTACACACAATACCCCATAATGACAAAGTGAATACATGTTTAGATTTTTTTGCAAATTGATTAATAATAAAGAACTGAAATAACTTATTTACATTAGTATTCAGACCTTTTTCTATGAGGCTTAAAATTGAGCTCAGATGCACTCATCCTTGAGACGTTTCTACAACTTGATTAGATTCCCCCTGTGGTAAATTCAATTGATTGGACATGATTTGGAAAGGCACACACACCTGTCTATATAAAGTCCCACAGTTGTCGGTGCATGTCAGAGCAAAAACCAAGCCATGAATTGTCCGTAGAGCTCAGAGACAGGATTGTGTCGAGCACAGATCTGGAGAAGGGTACCAAAACATTGCTGCAGCATTGAAGGTCCCCACACAATGGCCTCCATTATCCTTAAATGGAAGAAGTCTGGAACCACCAAGACCCTTCCTAAAGCTGGTCACCCGGCCAAACTGAGCAATCGAGGGAGAAGGGCCTTGGTCAGGGAGAAGACCAAAAACCTGATGGTCACTCTGACCGAGCTCTAGAGTTCCTCTGTGGAGACGGCAGAACCTTCCAGAAGGACAACCATCTTTTCAGCACTCCACCAATTAGGTCTTTATGGTAGTGGCAAGACGGAAGCCACTCCTAAGTTAAAAAAAACATGACAGGCCGTTGGAGTTTGCCAAAAGGCATCTAAAGACTCTCAGATCATGACAAACAAGATTCTCTAGTCTGATGAAGTCTGATGAAACCAAGATTGGAGGAAACATGGCTCATCTTTATCAAAGGTGCCAATAGTTATGGACCTGACTGTGTGTATGTACAATGTGTACACTTTGAACTCGGTCGGGAGTGTATGTGGACACCCCTTCAAATGAGTGGATTCAGCTATTTCAGCCATTCCCATTGCTGACAGGTGTATAAAATAGAGCACACAGCCATGTAAACTCCATAGGCCATTCTCCTGCCAATAATTGTCTATCTAAAGAGCTCAATGTGAAGGGAAAACGTCTAGGAGCAACAACGGCTCAGCTGTGACTTGGTAGGCCACACAAGCTCACAGAATGGGACCGCCGAGTGCTGAAGCACTTAGCATGTAAAAATTGTCTGTCCTCTGTTGTAACACTCCCTACCGACTTCCAAACTGCTTTCGGAAGCAACCTCAGCACGAGAACTTTTCGTCGGGGACTTCATGAAATGGGTTTCCATGGCCGAGTAGCCGCACACAAGCCTAAGATCACCATGCACAATGCCAAGCGTCTGGGTTTGGCGAATTCCAGGACAACTTTACCTGCCCCAATGTATAGTGCCAGCGGTAAAGTTTGGTGGAGGAGGAATACTGGTTTTGGGCTGTTTTTCATGGTTCGGGCTAGGCCCCTTAGTTCCAGTGAAGGGAAATCATAACACTACAGCATACGATGACATTCTAGACTATTCTGTGCTTCCAACTTTGTGGCAAAAGTTTGGGGAAAGCTCTTTCCTGTTTCAACATGACAATTCTCCCATGCACAAAGTGAGGTCCATACAGAAATGGTCAGTGTGGAAGAACTTGACTGGCCTGCACAGAGCCCTGACCTCAACCCCATCGAATACCTTTGGGATTAATTGAAATGCCGACTGGCCTAATCACCCAACATCAGTGCCCGACCTCACTAATGCTCTTGTGGCTGAATGGATGCAAGTCCCCACAGAAATGCTCCAACACCTAGAGGAAAAAAGAGTAGAGGCTGTTATAACTGTAAAGGGGGACCAACTCTATATTCATGCCCATGGTTTTCGAATGAGATGTTTGACGAACATGTATCCACATACTTTTGGTCATGTAGTGTATGTGTGTGTGTTTCTGTGTGAGTGAATGTGTATGTGCTTGTGTAAGTGTTGGATGTGTGGAGTGTCTCTAAGGTGCAGGTCTGAGCAGGTAGACAGGAGCCTGTTAGTCCGAGACCCGATACCTTTTGAAAGATGGTAACGGAGTGAACAGTCCATGGCTTGGGTGATTGGAGTTCTTGAAAATCTTCCAGGCCTTCCTCAGACACTGTCTGGTTTAAATGTCCTGGAGTGCAGGGAGCTCGACCCCAGTAATGTATTGGGCCGTCCGCTCCATACCAGGTGGTGGTGCAGCCTAACAAGATGCTCTCAATAGTACAGCTATAGGCGTTCTTGAATATCTGAGGGGCCATGCCAAATTTCTTAATTCGCCTGAGGTTGAAGATGCGCTGTTGAGCATTCTTCACCATGCTGTTGATATGAAGGGTCCACGTCAGGCCCTAGCTGTTCATGGGGGCATGCTCCCTCTCCCCCCTGCTTTCCTGTAGTTCATGATAAGCTTCTTGGTTTTGCTGATGTTAAGGGAGAGGTTTCTGTCCTGGGACCACTTTGCCAGGGCTTTAACCTCCCTGTAGGCCCTGTCTCATCACCGTCGTGTCGTCGGCAAATTTAATGATGGTGCTGGAGTCATGCATAGACACAGTCGTAGGTGAACAGGGAATTACAGGAGGAGGATGAACACACACCCCTGACAGCCCCCTGTGTTGAGGGTCAGCGTGGCAGAGGTGTTGTTGCTTACCCTCACCACCTGGGGGCAGGTAGTCAGGAAGTCCAGGATCCAGTTGCAGAGCGAGGTGTTTAGTCCCAGGGCCATGAGCTTAATGACGAGCTCAGAGGGGACTATGTTTTTTGAAGCTGAGCTGTAGTATGCCAATTGTAGTGGGTCCAGTGTGGTAAGGGACTGGGACTGCGCTCTGCCCACCAACCTGTTTCCTGCCAGATAAGAAACAACCCCTGCACAGGGACAGCGTCAGCACTCCACTGCCTCTCCGCCCCATATGGACTGACAATGAGACATGAACAGCTAGGGAATATGAATGGTAAAATATATATATTTTGAACACACACTGCATAAAGGACACGGACGCACACACACTTTGAAAAGTTAAATATGTATCACACATTTCTAAACCCACTGTAATGAAGGTGTTTCAAGGCTCTATTTGAGCGCACAGATCATCTGTGTGTCATCTCAGGCACTAAGGAGTTTTAGGATAGGACCGCCATCTAGTGGCTTCGTACATGAACTTCAACAGGACTGATTCCTTCTATAATCAATCCACATTAAACACTAATCAGTGCTTAAGCCTACTTTGTTCCTTAGTTAAAAATGTAAAATGTATCTCATCTAGACAAAGTTTAGTCCAGGCAGTTTAAGAATCTCAATGAATTAATCTGTTTAATAACAACATTAATAACAACACTTTAAATAATTGCCCATCCTCAACCTGAAACAGGATTTGGCCAGCAGGGAGGAGATGATCGCTTGCCAATCCTACAAGAGAGCCTGAGACAGACAGACACACACAAGACTATGAGTGCGTGTCTAGGTACACATGCAATACACACACAATGTCAGAGTGCCAGGAGTTAATCAGGAATGCACTTTTATTGTCCCACACTTAGAAAAGGACATCAGAAGGCACTCGAGTGGTTTAGCACACAACCCTACCCTACCAAACACCAGAGAGGACACGGCAAGGTCACACCAAAGTCAGAAGTAAACTCAGGAGCCATTCAACTGTGGCACGTTCAAGATTTGGTTGTTAAATATGTTTCAATGATCCTGAACATAGGCCTAAGTGGGCTATGTATAGGAAGACATTTTTATTTTTTTAATTTTACCTTTATTTAACCAGGCAAGGCAGTTAAGAACAAATTCTTATTTTCAATGACAGCCTGGGAACAGTGGGTTAACTGCCTGTTCAGGGGCAGAACGACAGATTTGTACCTTCAGCTCAGGGGTTTGAACTCGCAACCTTCTGGTTACTAGTCCAACGCTCTAACCACTAGGCTACCCTGCCGCCCCAATGTAGTGTTCCATCCTTTTCCCAAGGATGGCAATTCCCAATATCAGTTATTATATTCAAACAAGCTCCTAATGGAGCTGCAGAATGGACTTCAGATGGACTCGCTAGGTCGACTGAAGGACCTTGAACAGATGAATGAGAGGATAAAATGGATTGAGAGCCAGCATATTCAACAGTAATCAAGGACCCGGATTAGGAAACACACATCAGATCATTAGCAGTGAGTTTCTCAGAGCAATTACTCAGAAGTGGCCTTGTTAAGGTATATTCTGTTAGCCTGGTCCCATATCAGTGTGTGCTTTGTTTAGTAAATTCTTCTGCAATGTCATGACCATGAATCAGAGGAGTTGGCTAATAAAGCACAAACAGATCTGGGAACCAGGCTAATATTATTTGTTATACACCTCAAATCCAAGGTGAGACATACAAGTAGGCCGTATGTATGTACAATTGGCTGATCATCGAAGAGAACTGTATGTTTTGTATCACAAATGGCACATTATTCTCTATTATACACAGTGAAAGTGGTGCACTATAAAGGGAATAGGGTGTAATTGACATTTTGCCTCTCATCCCCACAAGGCTATATGACCTGCGCTGGGTCTTTTCTCTTTACATACCAAAGAAAGAAAGAACATAAAAACCTCCCTATTTATTAACCAGGTGCAACGGGAGAGTTTTGGCACATAGGACAGAATATTGGAGGAAACATGGGGATGAAAAGAGAGTGAAAGGGAGAGAGAGAAACGTAAGTGATGGAGTGAGTCACATTCGTAATACAGGCAGCGCATCGAACAACAGTAGCATGGCAGTGGATACAGTTGTCTTTGTCTGGCAAAAGCAGCATTCCTTTTCAACATGGACTTCAGCTGACACAATGGGTGGGCATGGCAGTATCATGGCAACTCCACATTTCCTGCAAAGTGGCCTTTTTTGTACCTTTGGTCTCTGGTGGCTCTGTGGCGAATGGCCCTAACTGTTAAACCCTCCCTCTTGTCTAAGCTGTTGCCACACTCTAGAAGTCATTATCATTCATGATATCACCTATCTTAATTGAAAAGGATGTACGGAAGCACGAGGAGTCTCTAGGCGTGACACTCAAAGTATTGTCCGGGAAACAAAAAGTCCTCGGTAGAAAGGTTCCTTCTGATCTCAGAATCAAGCCATCGTGTGGGGAAAAGTGCGAGGGCATTCATTCATCTTTTTATATTCTACCCATAACAGCCAGGTAGAGCACTTTCTTCCTGAAAGGCAGACAATCAGAATAGCATTTCTCTGCAGAGGGCCTGAGCCTGAGGTGAACTTCCAATCAGTTTCCTGACAGCTCCTCGTTGTGCAGAGTGGGAGGAGCTTAACGCTACATGGTACTGAATAAAATAAAAAAATAAAAATAAATAATAATAATAATATTAGAAATAATAATAACGACAATAATATACTTGATTAACTCCTAGGAAATAAAACAGTATCAGGATGCATCCTGTGAAAGAAAAAAAAACTATTTCTGATCTCCAAAAATGTAAACAAAGTCTCATTCTCATTCTTCCTAAATTAATGTCAGAATTGAGTGGTAATTCTCATCTTCCCTCCTTCCCTGACCCTCAGTCCCACCTCACTAGGCTCATTCCTCGGCGTCCGTCAACACAACCACCACATCCCATTGGCAGTTAGGCTGATCCTGCTTCTTGTGTGTGTGTGGACAGAGTTCCACCCCCATGCATAGTCATAGAACCACACCTCTTCACGCGGTCATCTGGGTGGCTGCAGGGAGCGGTGCGTGCAGCAGCCCGACAGCGCGTCCCAGTTCCTCCAGATGAAGGCGAAGAGCAGGATGAGGAGGAGGGTGGAGAAGGACCGGGAGCGGGTCTTCATCAGGGGGATCACACAGTTGGCTACGGTGGAGACAAACACCAGGAGCACGGCCATGAGGGCCAGGAGTACGTTGATGAGCTTCCCCAGCAGTGTCCGGGCCGTGGCATTCTCTAAGCCCTCTAGCTGGACCACCTGCTGCTGTTGCTGCTGCAACTCCATCTTAGAGATACGTGTCTGACACGCTTCCAGGGCTTCCTACAGGACAGGTCAAGAGAAAAGTGTTACACATAGTATTACTCAGTACTACTACACGCAGTAAAGTAAAGACAGTAGTGTCTGACAGACAAATAACAAAGATCATTCAATGTAAAACTCTAGCATTTAATTTAAAACATCAAAGAGAGGGATGTGTAGGTTAAAGACAAGGCAACGTTGTGCACCCACAACCTCATGCAGGACAAAAGGACATGTGGTTTACAGACACGGAAATGCTCTGTTTACAGACAAACAATCCACTGAGGTTATGGTACACAGACATGGTTTTCATATCATTTTACAGTCCTGTTTAAGCTGGTAATGCCCTGTTATTTAATAAGAAATTACATTGAAACAATGGTTACTTTTCTGGGACAAACCTGTGAAAGAACTCAACAAAATAGCTAACTATCTGGTACATTATGATGCTAGTTTTTATGGATTCCAATGAAGAAAATATACAGTTGAAGTCAGAAGTTTACATACACTTAGGTTGGATTCGTTAAAACTCGTTTTTCAACCCCTTCACAAATTTCTTGTTAACAAACTATAGTTTTGGCATGTCGGTTAGGAGATCTACATTGTGCACGACACAAGTAATTTATCCAACAATTGTTTACAGAACCATTATTTCACTTATAACTCACTGTATCACAATTCCAGTGGGGGGTCAGAAGTTTACATACAATAAGTAGACTGTGCCTTTAAACAGCTTGGAAAATTCCAGAAAATTATGTCATGGCTTTAGAAGCTTCTGATGGGCTAATTGACATCATTTGAGTCAATTGGAGCTGTTCCTGTAAATTTATTTCAAGGCCTACCTTCTTCGCTTGACATTCAGGGAAAATCAAAAGAAATCAGCCAAAACCTCAGAAAACAAATTGTAGACCTCCACAAGTCTGGTTCATCCTTGGGAGCAATTTCCAAACGCCTGAAGGTACCGTGTTCCATCTGTACAAAAAAATAGTGCGCAAGTATAAACACCATGGGACCATGCAGCCGTCATACCACTAAGGAAGGGGACGGTCTCCTAGAGATGAACATACTTTAGTGCGAAAAGTGCAAATCAATCCCAGAACAACAGCAAAGGACCTTGTAAAGATGCTGGAGGAAACAGGTACAAAAGTATATATATCCACAGTAAAACAAGTCCTATATTGACATAACCTGAAAGGCCACTCAGCAAGGAAGAAGCCACTGCTCCAAAACCGCCATAAAAAAGCCAGACTATGGTTTGCAACTGCACATGGGGTCAAAGATCATACTTTTTGGAGAAATGTCCTCTGGTCTGATTAAACAAAAATAGAACTGTTTGGCCCTAATGACCATCGTTATGTTTGGAGGATCAATCAATCAATCACATTTTATTTGTCACATACACATGGTTAGCAGATGTTAATGCGAGTGTAGCGAAATGCTTGTGCTTCTAGTTCCGACAATGCAGTAATAACCAACAAGTAATCTAGCTAACAATTCCAAAACTACTACCTTATAGACACAAGTGTAAGGGGATAAAGAATATGTACATAAAGATATATGAATGAGTGATGGTACAGAGCGGCATAGGCAAGATACAGTAGATGGTATTGAGTGCAGTATATACATATGAGATGAGTATGTAAACAAAGTGGCATAGTTAAAGTGGCTAGTGATACATGTATTACATAAGGATGCAGTAGATGATATAGAGTACAGTATATACGTATACATGTGAGATGAATAATGTAGGGTATGTAAACATTATATTAGGTAGCATTGTTTAAAGTGGCTAGTGATATATTTTACATCATTTCCCATCAATTCCCATTATTAAAGTGGCTGGAGTTGAGTCAGTGTGTTGGCAGCAGCCATTCAATGTTAGTGGTGGCTGTTTAACAGTCTGATGGCCTTGAGATAGAAGCTGTTTTTCAGTCTCTCGGTCCCAGCTTTGATGCACCTGTACTGACCTCGCCTTCTGGATGATAGCGGGGTGAACAGGCAGTGGCTCGGGTGGTTGTTGTCCTTGATGATCTTTATGGCCTTCCTGTGACATCGGGTGGTGTAGGTGTCCTGGAGGGCAGGTAGTTTGCCCCCGGTGATGCGTTGTGCAGACCTCACTACCCTCTGGAGAGCCTTACGGTTGTGGGCGCAGCAGTTGCCGTACCAGGCGGTGATACAGCCCGAAACATACTACCCTCTCCATTACTGTTCCATCGATGTGGATAGGGGGGTGTTCCCTCTGCTGTTTCCTGAAGTCCACAATCATCTCCTTAGTTTTGTTGACGTTGAGTGTGAGGTTATTTTCCTGACACCACACTCCGAGGGCCCTAACCTCCTCCCTGTAGGCCGTCTCGACGCAAATTGGAGTTGGTCTAGGGTGTCAGGTAGGGTGGAGGTGATATGGTCCTTGACTAGTCTCTCAAAGCACTTCATGATGACGGAAGTGAGTGCTACGGGGCGGTAGTCGTTTAGCTCAGTTACCTTAGCTTTCTTGGGAACAGGAACAATGGTGTCCCTCTTGAAGCATGTGGGAACAACAGACTGGGATAGGGATTGATTGAATATGTCCGTAAACACACCAGCCAGCTGGTCTGCGCATGCTCTGAGGGCGCAGCTGGGGATTCCGTCTGGGCCTGCAGCCTTGCGAGGGTTGACACGTTTAAATGTTTTCCTCGCGTCGGCTGCAGTGAAGGAGAGTCCACATGTTTTAGTTGCGGGCCGTGTCAGTGGCACTGTATTGTCCTCAAAGCGGGCAAAAAAGTTATTTAGTCTGCCTGGGAGCAAGACATCCTGGTCCGTGACGGGGCTGGTTTTCTTTTTGTAATCCGTGATTGACTGTAGACCCTGCCACATACCTCTTGTGTCTGAGCCGTTGAATTGAGATTCTACTTTGTCTCTATACTGACGCTTAGCTTGTTTGATTACCTTGCGGAGGGAATAGTAACACTGTTTGTATTCGGTCATGTTTCCAGTCACCTTTCCCTGATTAAAAGCAGTGGTTCACGCTTTCAGTTTCACACGAATGCTGCCATCAATCCACGGTTTCTGGTTTGGGAATGTTTTAATCGTTGCTATGGGAACGACATCTTCAACGCACGTTCTAATGAACTAAAGTGCGAGGGGGACGTTCGCAAGCCGAAGAACACCATCCCAGCCGTGAAGCACGGGGGTGGTAGGATCATGTTGTGGGGGTGCTTTGCTGCAGGAGGGACGGGTGCACTTCACAAAATAGATGGCATCATGAGGGAGGAAAATTATGTGGATATATTGAACCAACATCTCAAGACATCAGTCGGGAAGTTAAAGCTTGGTCGCAAATGGGTCTTCCAAATGGACAATGACCCCAAGCATACTTCCAAAGTTGTGGCAAAATGGCTTAAGGACAACAAAGTCAAGATATTGGAGTGGCCATCACAAGGCCATGACCTCAATCCTATAGAACATTTGTGGGCAGAACTGAAAAAGCGTGTGTGAGCAAGGAGGCCAACAAACCTGACTCAGTTACACCAGCTCTGTCAGGAGGAATGGTCCAAAATTCACCCAACTTATTGTGGGAAGCTTGTGGAAGGTTGCCTGAAACCTTTGATCCAAGATAAACAATTTAAAGGCAATGCTACCAAATACTAATTGAGTGTTTGTCAACTTCTGACCCACTGGGAATGTGATGAAAGAAATAAAAGCTGAAATAAATCGTTCTCTCCACTATTATTCTGACATTTCACATTCTTAAAATAAAGTGGTGATCCTAACTGACCTAAGACAGGGATTTTTTACTAGGATTAAATGTCAGGAATTGTGTAAAACTGAGTTTAAATCTATTTGGCTAAGGTGTATGTAAACTTCCAACTTCAACTGTAAATATGAATTCATTATCATGTATTGTCATCCAAATTAAATACCAGGTAAATGGTGAACTGTAAAATAACCTGGTACTCCCACACACAGAAGAAATATTATTGTGCCTCATCCGCATTCCTTATGAAAGCCTTTCTGTTTGACTTCAGATGAAATTGTGTTTGTGAAATTAATCACAATCATACAATTGTCTGGCTATCTAGTTTGTATGTGTACAGTGTGTATGTGTACAGTGTGTGTGTGTGTGTGTGTGTGTGTGTGGTTGTGCGTGTGATTGACCTGTGAGTCTCTGGCTCTCTCGTAGGACTGGTAGGCTATCTTCTCCTCCATGCTGGCCAGCTCCTGCTTCAGGTTTAGGATCTCATTCTGATGAAGCTCTGTCAGATCATTCAGCTGCTCCTCCAGACGCTCACACCTAGACATACCCAAATATAGACACAAACCTTAGTCTAATAGCTCACGCAAACATAGACACAGACAGAGATACAGAGAGGCGGAGAGTCACGCACGCACGCGCGCACACACAGACAAACACACGCTCTCTCGAGTGCCACTTTAGAGAAACAGAGGTTCCAGTTTTTCCAGGAAAAGAGCCTAAAGAGCTTTTAGGTCAAATGACAACTGACTGGACTGATGGCTATCTGTGAGCTGATTAGCACATGCTTACTCGTCTGTCGATAAGACTGACCAATGGCAGATAATCAGCAGGATGACACTGACCAATCACATACTCTCAGCAGGAGGGAGGAGACCAGGAAGATTGGTGTTATTAGTAGTGGAAAGCAACTGAACAGGCAAAAAAAAGAGCTGTATATGAATGTGAGTATTTTTGAATACAGTCGTACAAAATGTGTCTCAGGAAAAATGTGAATAAATGCATAATGTGCTTGTCTGTGCATGCATGTGTGTGTGATTAGGTGAATCACCTCACCAGTCTGATCTCATTATGGCTCACCTGACCTGTTTAGATTCACATTTTAATATGATCTACAACACTTCCCTCTGGTACCACACCGGCACGCACACACACAACAGATCAAGCAGAATAGAAGCATAACAGGTGAGTCAGAGAGAGGGGGAGGAGGAGGAGCTACCGCAGAACCCAAGTTGTCTGAGCATAAACTCATTGTTGGACATAAAGAACAAAAAAAACACCAGGAAATCAGCTCCAAGTTATTTTAATTTAAGAAATCTGTTCCAAAGTATTCCCATGCATAATAGAAAGATATATGTGATCATATACAAATGTAATCAATGTTTTAAATGATTCTGTTCTAGTCATTTGTATGTTTCGACCATCCGCTCAAGAAAAAAAATCGGTCTACGGCTGAATCTAGTCGATGATCTCTTTGGTAAAGTTTCCTCTAAGAGTTCTACAGGTAGCAGTCTCAACACAGAAACAGTGTGAAATAACCAGTGGACTTAGTTCATTACAAGTCATGAAAAGATCAAAGATACAAAGATACAAAGTCTTTAGTCCAGGCTGTATTCTCATTCATTCGTCCACCCATTTCTTCATTAGTTATGCTTCAGACTCTTATCAAAGGTTTAAATACAGTGGTTTAACCATAACTGTGTGGTTAATTGCGAGACATAGTCATCAGCAGACACGCTCAAAGCTCATTAGGTTCCCTCAGTTTTGATGGTCTGTATTTTTTGCCTAAACACATCTCTCTCTCTCCTGTTAATTTGCCTAAATATATTTAAATGGAGACCTCTGTTCCTTTAGTGTCTTTACTAAATTGTCTGTACAAACACCTCTACAGTTTAGTAGTCTACAGCTGTTCTCTCTGCCTGAATGATGCATAACGGTGTTTCTGTCATTTCTGTGTTTCTTTATGTTTACTGTCACTACCTTTACAACAAACATACATGCTTCCATAACACTTAAAGATAACCTCTCAAATGTTAACCTCTCAAATGTTAACCTTATCCATCTTTGAATGGAGTTTTTCATACAGGTCTCTCTCTCTCTCTCTCGTTATTTAGTGATTCTTGTTTCCGTACCTGAATCGTTCCTCCTGTAGGGTCTGCATGATGACAGTGTAGTCCCTCTGATAGTGGCTCTTAAGTACCTCCAGACTCTCCTCTAGTCTCCCCTGGCCTTCCCTCAGCTCCTGCACTTCCTGCAGCAGCATTTCCAGGCTGGAGCTCTGGCTCCTCTCCAGGGTGTTCCCCCTGGAGCTGGGGGGGCCTCCGGGGGCCCCAGTCGTGCTGTTGGCCCCTGCCGACCCTGAGGTAGCGCTGGAGCAGTCATCCTCGCTACCGTACTTGGGACTGGACTGCAGATGATGGTGGCCTGCGAGGCCCAGAGACCTCCCCCCGGCCCCCATCAAACCCTCCTCAACACATGACGGGTCATCCAAGGAGTCCTTCAGCCCGGGGATGTTGTCGGCGCTGCCAAACTTGTTGCGGAACAGCGAGGCGATCTCTCGTGGCTTGGAGACGACCCCGGCGGCAGCAGAGTGTGTGGCCTGGGAGAAGCTGGTGAGGCCTCCCTTGACGCTGTCCACCACACCTTCGCTGAAGCCTGTGACCTTTGCTCCCACACCCTTTAGGCCCTGCTGCATGTCCCTGAGGACGTCCTTGGACTGGCGAGGGATGCCGTTGTGCTCCACCTCCCTCAGCTTGCGGTGGTAGTGTTCCAGCTTCCTCTGCAGCTGCTGGATGGTCTGGGCTGACTTCTGGTTCTTCTTCTCAAACACCTGCAATTATATAGGACATTTAGATTGCTGTGTTTAATATGACATTTACACTGAGTATACCAAACATTAGGAACATCTTCCTAATATTCCTTTTGCCTTCAGAAAAGCCTAATTTTGTCTGGGCATGGACTCTACAAGGTGTTGAAAGCGTTCCACAGGGATGCTGGCCCATGTTGACTCCAATGCTTCCCACAGTTGTGTCTAGCTGGATGTCCTTTGGGTGGTAGACCATTCTTGATACACAATGGGAAATTGTTGCTCGTGAAAAACCCAGCAGTGATGCAGTTCTTGACACAAACCGGTGCGCCTGGAACCTACTACCATACCCCATTTAAAGGCACTCCCATTCACGCCCTAAATGTCACACATACACAATCCATGTCTCAATTTTCTCAAGGCTTTAAATCCTTATTTAACCTGTCTCCTCCCCTTCATCTACACGTGGGTCAATACCATTTTTTAAATGCAGGTACAAAGTCAGGGTCTCAACTTACTTGTCTCAATTGTCTCAAGGCTTTAAAATCCTTATTTAACCTGTCTCCTCCCCTTCATCTACACGTGGGACAATACCATTTTTTAAATGCAGGTACAAAGTCAGGATCTCAACTTACTGTTGTGAGTTAGAATAATATAATACACAAGGTGCAAATTGGAAATGTGGCTGTGCATCAGCAGTCACTCAATTAGCCCATGTCAGCAAAGATATTTTAGATTGGTAAATTAGTCTAGCAGCCAGCTAAACGTAGTAAGCATGGTCAAATTACCGACCGTGATAACCCATTAATCATCAATTATCATATTAAAAACTGCAAACATTTGCCTCCACCCTATTGCAAAATGTGTAGAATTGTAGTAGAATTATATGAAATGAGTTATAAAAGGTAAAAATATTCTCTCCGCCCATGGCAAAATGAGTAGATTTGCAGCAAACGTGCTTTAAAACTGCAACATTTTCTCTAAGCCACATGGTAAAATGTACAGAACTGCAGGAAATTAACTTTAGTGGGCCATAACAAATAACTTATTTTCTCTGTCACGAGGGGGGGGGGTATGCCAAGCAAGGTATGCCAAAATAGGTATGCCAAGCTTGTAGCGTCATACCCAAGAAAGCTCTGAAAAACCCCATATGGAATCATGTAGTAACCAAAAAAGTGTTTAACAAATTCTTCAAAGTAGCCAACCTTGCCTTGATGACAGCTTTGTACACTCTTGGCATTCTCTCAACCAGCTTCACCTGGAATGCTTTTCCAACAGTCTTGAATGAGTTCCCACATATGCTGAGCACTTGTTGGCTGCTTTTCTTTCACTCTGCGGTCCAACTCATCCCAAACCATCTCAATTGGGTTGAGGTCGTGTGATTGTGGAGGCCAGGTCATCTTATGCAGTACTCCATCACTCTCCTTCTTGGTCAAATAGCCCTTACACAGCCTGGAGGTGTGTTGGGCCATTGTCCTGTTGAAAAACAAACAATAGTCCTACTAAGTGCAAACCAGATGGGATGGCGTATCGCTGCAGAATGCTGTGGTAGCTCTTCCTTTCCTGTGGCGGTAACTTGATGGTTTTGGAACTGCACTTGAAGAAACATTCAAACTTTCAAAGATCTTGTAATTTTCCGGATTGACTGACCTTCATGTCTTAAAGTAATGGACGGTCATTTCTTTTTGCTCATTTGAGCTGTTCTTGCCATAACATGGAATTGGTCTATCTTCTGTATACCAACCCTACCTTGTCACAACACATCTGATTGGCTCAAACACATTAAGAAGGAAAGAAATTACATAAATTAACTTTTAACAAAGGCACAGCTGTTAATTGTAACACATTCCAGGTGACTACCTCATGAAGCTGGTTGAGAGAATGCCAAGAGTGTGCAAAGCTGTCATCAAGGCAAAGGGTGGCTACTTTGAAGATTCTCAAGTATAAAATATATTTAGATTTGTTTAACACTTTTTTTGGTTACTACATGATTCCATATGTGCTATTTCATAGTTTTGATATCTTCACTATTATTCTACAATGTAGAAAATAGTAAAAATAGAGAAAAACCCTGGGATGAGTGCTGTAGGTGTGTCCACTCCAAACCTTTGACTGGTACTGTATGTGAATGTGATATTTATGTTTTTTATTTTAATACATTTACAAAAAAGTTGTAAAAAAAAACTGTTTTTGCTTTGTCATTATGGGGTATTGTGTGTAGATTGATGAGATACTGTATATATATTTTTTAATCCATTTCAGAATACGGCTGTAACGTAACAAAATGTGGAAAAAGTGAGGGGGTCTGAATACTTTCCAAATGCACTGTATTGTAGTCATATATTCCATCATTTAGCAGTGCTGTTATCCAGTAAAAGTAGATCTGTCTGGTGTATTGTCATTCAACTGTTTTGTGTTTCATATCAAAACGATTATAAAACAATGCTCACCTGTTTGATGCGGGCACTCTGCTGCTTGTCAGCGTTGTTTGCCAGTTTGAGGTACTCGGCCACGTTGTTGTCTCTGGCCGTCTGCTCAATCTTGATCTGCTCGGTGAGCTTCAGGATTTTCTGCTGCAGCTGGGCGATGGCCTGCTTGGTGCGCTGGGGGTCCGGGGTGCCATCATCACCCCCAGAGAAAGATCCATCCTCCCCACACGACACTGCCTGGGGGGTCTGAGCTAAGCCACTCACCTCCAACCGCTCAATCTGGTGGACGAGAGGGGAATTCATGATCACAATATGGGCTCCACAAAGAAAACAGAAAAAAGGAAGCGGCTGAAAAATAACCAATTTCCTTCCATATGCCCAGACAATACTGACTGTGTAGCATGGCATGCAGGCTGAACCATAGAGGAAATCAAACATTTGTCATCAGTAACAAATTGTTAATCATGAGTGGAGGTGGATAATATCATTGAACCTAATCACTAGTGTGCCCAGTACAATGTAGGACATCATGTATGACAGGATGTCGGATTTGCGATTACAGTGTTGACATTGATTCACAGATTAAGTCTACCTACAGACAACCTTTGCTTTTTCAGGTATTGACCTGATTTCTGCAAACAAGCACCAGTGTAAAAAAACGAAATCTAAATGGGAAATGTGGTATTCGATTAGCACTCCATGATAGTTAGGAGTTAGAATAGACTGGGAACCATGAATCCCCTGAGCCCTACAACTCCAGTAGCGACAAAGTCAAGGGCCATGCTCACTACTTACTAACCTAACTGTCAACACATTCCCTGGGGCCATTCTCCGCATCAGAGACTGACACTGGCATATGCTACAGTGCACCGAACAGACAGGAGCAAGAGGGATGGGGAGAGCCAGTATTTGCACGCCAAAGTTGGGAAATAGAAAACTGGCAGATTTCTCACCTGTTGGCACAATATGACTAACTGATGACATATACCACTCTGTAATGACATGATTAAAAAGAAAACCACAGCATCCGGTAATTGAGACAGCTGTAAGAAAACTAAAATCTAGTCTATTGAAACCATTATGCTCCAAAATACAGAGACACCTGATACTTCAAAAAGACAAGGGACAGGGAAACTGCAAGGCAGCGAAAACTCTCTCACCTTGCCATTCTCCAATCGGAGTACTTGTTCCCAATCCATGTTCCCTTATTCCCTCAGTCGGTCTGGCGACTTCATTCATGTATCCCGCTCTGGAGCTTCGCCCCTTGCTCACGCCAACTCACCTAATTTATGTATACAGATTTAGTGTACCTGAACCCTGACTATCCTCCTCTCCCCAACGCTCCTCACCCCCTCCCCACGGCGTGAAAGTGGTGACATCATCCTCCTGCAATCCCGCCTAGAGCCAAGTGCAAGAAGTGCTCAAACGTCAATCATTATCCGCTCATGTTCCGATTGTGGTAAAAAAAAAAACTTGTCAGAGACATTTCAAACCGCCCGCGATCTGTATTGTTCATGTTTATTTATTTCAAACAACTTGCTGGAAATAAGAGGAACATTTATTCCTTCTTTGAACACAGTAGCCTAACCCTATAGTTTCACTATGTATTTTCACCTCAAGGTTCTCGTTTCACCTGTCACACAAGAATATGAATCATATGTATTGCATATGTATTAATCAAAATGTATTGCACAATGCAAATCGTTTCTCAGAAAAAAACTGGAAGAAACAGGATGTTCTCCAAAAAAGGGCAAAACGAAAAAATCGGAACAATTTTCCGTAAACAACTTTTTGACCTTGACATGGATTTATAGAAACAAAACCCTTGGACATATAACTATTTATATAAAACTCCCTCCTTAATCTGGGTTTAATCTTTCCATTCTGAAAAAAGACATTCATTGAGGGAGGAAAAACTGACTAACAGAGTACAGAAATCAGGGTGGTTGGGAGTGTAAATTAGATAACATCAAAACTTTGCCTCTCTCTGTGCCAAACAGCGGCTGAAGAAAGGTGGCAGCGGGACAAGCTCAACCAGTCTGACAGTTTCAGGAATGCCACTCACACACACACACACACACACACACACACACACACACACACACACACACACACACACACACACACACACACACACACACACACACACACACACACACACACACACACACACACACACACACACACGCTCCAATTATTTTGAATATGGCATTGTTGGGCTCCCAAGTGGTGCAGCAGTCAAAGGCACTGCATTTCTGCATGAGGTTTCACTACATTACCTGGTTCGAATCCAGGCTGCATCATATCTGGCAGTGATTCTGAGTCCCATAGGGCTGCGCACAATTGGCCCAGCATCGTCCGGGTTTGGCCGGAGTAGGCCTTCATTGTAAATAAGAATGAATTCTTAACTGACCTGCCTAGTTAAATCAAAAATATGTACAGTTGAAGTCAAAAGTTTACATACACCTTAGCCAAGTACAGTTAAACTCAGTTTTTCACAATTCCTGACATTTAATCCTAGTAGAAAATCCCTGTTTTAGGTCAGTTAGGATCGCCACTTTGTTTTATGAATGTGAAATGTCAGAATAATAGTGGAGAGAATGATTTATTTCAGCTTGTATTTCTTTGATCACATTCCCAGTGGGTCAGAAATGTACATACACTCAATTGGTATTTGGTAGCATTGCCTTTAAATTGTTTAACTTGGGTCAAACGTTTCAGGGAGCCTTCCACAAGCTTCCCACAATAAGTTGATTGAGGTAAGGGTTTTGTGATGGCCACTCCAATACCTTGACTTTGTTGTCCTTAAGCCATTTTGCCACAACTTTAGAAGTATGCTTGGGGTCATTGTCCATTTGGAAGACACATTTGCGACCAAGCAAATTCAATCTGTCCCATAATTTTCCTACCTCATGATGCCATCTATGTTGTGAAATGCACCAGTCCCTCCTGCAGCAAAGCACCCCCACAACATGATGCTGCCACCCTTTACAGTTGGGATGGTGTCCTTCGGTTTGCAAGCCTCCCCCTTTTTCCTCCAAACATAACGATGGTCATTATGGCCAAACAGTTCTATTTTTGTTTCATCAGACCAGAAGACATTTCTCCAAAAAGTACGATCTTTGTCCCCATGTGCAGTTGCAAACCATAGTCTGGCTTTTTTATGACAGTTTTGGAGCAGTGGCTTCTTCCTTGCTGAGCGGCCTTTCAGGTCATGTCGATATAGGACTTGTTTTTCTGTGGATATAGATACTTTTGTACCTGTTTCCTTCAGCATCTTCACAGGGTCCTTTGCTGTTGTTCTGGGATCGATTTGCACTTTTCGCACTAAAGTACGCTCATCTCTAGGAGACAGAACACGTCTCCTTCCTGAGCGGTATGACTGCTGCGTGGTCCCATGGTGTTTATACTTGCGCATGATTTTTTGTACAGATAAACGTGGTACCTTTAGGCGTTTGGAAATTGCTCCCATGGATGAACCAGACTTGTGGAGGTCTACAATTTGTTTACTGAGGTTTTGGCTGATTTCTTTTGACTTTTCCATGATGTCAAGCAAAGAGGCACTGAGTTTGAAGGTAGGCCTTGAAATACATCCACAGGTACACAGCCGATCAGAAGCTTCTAAAGCCATGACATAATTTTCTGCTATTTTCCAAGCTGTTTAAAAGCACAGTCAACTTAGTGTATGTGAACTTCTGACCCACTGGAATTGTGGTACAGTGAATTATAAGTGAATAATGGGTCTGTAAACAATTGTTGGAAAAATTACTTGTCATACACAAAGTAGATGTCCTAACCGACTTGCTAAAACTATAGTTTGTTAACAAGACATGTGTGGAGTGGTTGAAAAACAAGTTTTAATGACTCCAACCTAAGTGTATGTAAACCTCCGACTTCAACTGTATATAAATTGTGAAATCCTAATCATACAATGATGACTTTGAAACCTCCTGCTTTGGACTGGATGTGTCAATGTGTAGTTCATAGTCTACATGAATAATCTAGGAGCAGAATTACCGTTTTACCTCAATTAGCCACGAAATCCCTAGTTTGAAAGCCACTCTTTTCTTGAAGCTCTGCTGAGACATTTTCCCTACATTTTCTCCCACATAGGCCGGCACCCTAGCAATTTGAGTTCTAGCCAATGAGCTTCAGCCCCTCGCATTCGAGTGACAGCTAGAAAAAGGCCTGCCCAGCATTATCCAATGAGGTTGCACGGTGGGCAGAAAGGCTCAGTGGACACAGCAAAGAGTTGCCGCATTCAAAACAACTAGGAACTCAGAAAAATATCAAATCATGACATAATAAGTGATCTTCAGGTTGGAAAGTCAGAGCTCTAGAAAGAGGCCCGAGTTCCCGAGTTGGAATTCTGAGTTGGATGACCATTCAAACTGATTTTTCCCAGTCTGATCTTGTTTCCTGAGTTGCCAGTTGTTTTGAACACACTGAAATCAGAAGTCAGAAATGTCCTAGTTCCCCGTTGTTTTGAACGCGGCAAGAGAGACACAGAGAGAGCAATGGCGTGGTGCACATATCTGCACATATAGTACGTCATTTTCGGGGACCACTTTTGGCTCGTGAGTGCTACTTTCAGAAATACTGGCTAAAAAGTACACAAAATTACCAGAGAATCCCTCTAATGGCCCAAAAAGAGAACAAGCCTATTATTATGATGACAGCTAAAATGAAATAGGCCTATATCCAGATCCAAAAATGTGTCAAATTAAAGTGCATTCGTAAAGTTTTCAGACCCCTTCACTTTTTCCACATTTTGTTACATTACAACCTTATGATAAAAAGGATTACATTTTTAAATAAGCGTCATCATTGGTAAGACTAAGCTACATGGCTTTAACTGCAGAAGTGAGATCAAAGACATGAGGACACGGATTAACTGTGGCCTCAAAAACGGCCCACTAAAATAGCTGTCTGGCCACTGACTGAGATAGATAAAGGAGGGAGGCCAAGGAATGGCTGAGTCAGCTGACCATAGTGAACTTGAGTGCCCTGCGAAGCAGCGCTGAGACACAAGCTTGCCCGTGATAACGAACAGATCAGAGACACTCACAGACCGGCACAGGAGTAATCCATCCATCCCCATAAACCGGGCCTAAAACGCACGATAAGCATGCGTCCAGGTACAGATGCAAGAACGCACGCACGCACGCACGCACGCACGCACGCACGCACACACGCACACACACACACACACACACACACACACACACACACACACACACACACACACACACACACACACACACACACACACACACACCAGAAAGAGGAGAATGGTAATCCCTCATTTTCCCAATGCCCCTCTCATTTATCTGAGAGTATGACCTAACTTCCATCTTGATAAAGGATTTCTGAGCTATAAGGGAGGACAGACACTGATAAGGGCTTTATGAAAGCAGACTCCTCTAATGCCCTAGAGATCCTCACCCACTCGGAACACGTTACCATGGTCACAGTGTTCCGTCTGATCCACAGAAGCTAGGGGTCAAGGGTAGTAAAGCTAATCTGGAGTGTAAAGTTCAGATCTCAAAGAAAGGAAGGAAAAGGGAGAGCGAGAGAGAAAGAGAGAGGGACCAACAGAGGTGTACTTAGCCACGGAGAAAAGATACCCTAAACTCAATACACCTGTGACGAGCACACCTTATTGTTTACGCCTAGACGGAGCATAACTATGTCTGTATACAGTAGACAATCACAAAGCACATTCACATGACAGTGCAAAGTTTATCCCTGACTGTTTCATAGGTTGAAATTGTGATACATATATGGTACAATATATAGTATGTGTGTCATACATTGGACATATACCTGCACCCCTCATCCAACTAACTCTTGTCAGCCATAAATGGCTCAAGTTGAGTGTATGCATCACACTTATCAGGAGTTGACAGGTATCACCACTTCACGTACATGGTAATGAGTTACATACTGTAGTGCCATCCACTGTACAATATAACCACACCCCCGGAGAACTCCACCTGAGTAACCACTGTGGATATCTCTGCGACTCCCCTGTGTGTGTGTCCACCGGAATTAAGCCTAGATATAACATCAGAGCATGTGAGTGGAAATAATTTGCCAGTAGTAAGTACACAGCAGACCTTACAGTGCAGGACTATTCTATACTAGGTCTAGGGAGAGCTTACTGCACAGCTCAGTATAAGATTGGCAGACTGAGAGACACTGTAATGGACTAAGGCCCTAGAATTTCCCTCTCTAAAACTGATTAACTGATCAAAACTGATTAACTGATTAACACAAGTTCCCAATGCTTTTCCTTTCCTGATCTCCTCTCCCCCAGTCTCAATGACTCCCCTCTTCGCCTCTCTTCATTCATCTCCTGCTCTTCCTCCTCTCTTCTCTACTCCTCTCCTTTCCTGATGGTCTCAGTTCCCACCCAGCCTTACCAAGTTAAGCAGCTCTGATAGTTTTTAATGGAAATCAGCTTTATTTGTGTCTTTAATGGGTTCCAATCAGACAACAATGATGTCCATTCAATAGCTACGGACAATTACATAACTCTGTGTGACGCTGGGCAAAGCAGCCATTTACTAAACACACAAACACACAGTTCAAGCTCGCCAGCAGCTAACTTTTGTTATGTGGAGGAATTCAGAGGGGTCTGGGAGAAAAGCCTGTTGTGTCCGCTTCCAACCGGAAAAAACCCCACACCGACTAAACTAAACTAAACTGGGAGCCTGTTGAAATGCTGTGGCTTTCCCTAGCCCAGCCATCACAACACAGGCTTTCAGTCCTCATGACGTCAAAACAAAGTCCTCTCAAGGCTTCTCCAGTACAGGCCTTTCGTCTCTTACCGCAACTCACAGTTTCTCAAATGCTCTGTTAGGTTTCAACATGGGTGTGTATTGGTTCATGTAACGCAAGGACATTTTTACACATTGTAGACAGATTAACATTCATAGATGCTATATATGGATGGATACAAACATGGATGTCTGTACACACGTATATACAATGAAAAACAACATTTTGAGAAGTACGTGCACATGGCTGTGAGGTCCAACATAGATGAACACACACATACAGGCACACGCTGTATACAGGTGGAGACTCACGGTGGTGGGGGAGGGAGATGGAGAGGTGTCAGCAGTTATCAGGTTGAGGATGACCTCCATGATGAGGGGGTGCGTGCATGGAGCCTCACACAGCCTCATGTGGGGAGGGGGTTATTGGGGGGGTGTCATTGACACCTCAAAGGAGAGTGGGGTCTGTCCCACAGCAGGGAGGAGGACTGAGCCAAGGGTCCACTCATCACACTGGACACACTTACTGTCTGGTCCTCTTGGAACAAGATCCACTACCACTAGACAAAGACTGTGAATACCCTCTGTAGGAGCCAATGGAATACTATCAAGACTGAGTATAGTATCTGGCCCCAGCATAAGATCCACTGAGGCAGAGTCCACTGTCCATAGTCCAGTCTGTCCATCAAACAGCTAGCCTCTGCCAAGTCCCCAACAACCAGATGTTATGGTTTCAGGGGAAATGAAAGAGTCTGTGACGCGACTTCCACTTTTGGACGTTAAGAAGGTGACACTCCATATTAACTCCTCCTCCACATTTACTGTATTGGTTGAACAGTGCAGAAGAGAACCTCTCCCAACAGTTTTCGTTTTTCTCGTCAAGACCAGTATGAAGGGGATCTAGTTTCAGGCTTTTGTTTTACACCTGCTACGTTAATCCAAGAGCAGACCCAGCTAAACCGCTACTTCGTCCAGTCAACTGAGTCACCACTGAGTCCACAGACCTAGGAGACCCTGATACCAGTCTGTCCTGCTATCAGCCTGAGAGACATAGAGCAGCAGCTCTGCTGGGTCGAGGCTTCACTGATCACACACTCTACAGAGTGGAGGGAGAGTCCAGCCAAGTGAAGCCTATGGAGCACACACACACACGCTTCAGCGAGCACAAATCCCACAGACACAGTGCTCCTGGAACAACAAGGAGTCCTCGCATCGTAGGGTCGTCTTGATGCAGCCTCAGGATGACAAGAAGTGACAGTTAGTTAACTGACTAGAGTTGACTGCAGTTTGAACGCAGGGTGACAAACTTCAGGGTTAACGAAAGGAAGAGCTGACCGAAGATTGAATGCGGAGTTAACTGAAGGAAGAGTTGACTGCAGTTTGAACGCAGGGTTAAGTTTTCACAGAGTCTATAGGGCGTAAATCCACTGAGGGAGAAAGAGAGAAAGTGAGACCCTGAGGACGAATGTGCGGGGAACGAGGGAGTAGGGAGGAGAAAAGAGACCACCAGGAGCTGTCAGTGTGTGTGTGTGTGTGAGTGAGAGAATGAGAAGGAGGGAGAGAGGGAGGTGAGAGGGGGAGCAAGCGCACAGGGAAGGGGGCAAGGGAGAAAGTATTTTCATCCGTTACAGTTTCTGGGCCAGTGAAACTCCACAGTTGGCTAGCTGATGCAGAAAACATCTCATAAGTAGAAAAATAACTGTCAAGCCTGAGCTAATTATCTTCCACAGCTTGATTGTCACAGCCAATCAGCACTGATGGCCAACACACCGAAACCAACCAGAAATGAACATAGCCTACATAGCCTGACCAATGAGCTTCACAGCCAGAATCTCTTAGCCAATCACCTGCCTGAAATCAAAATAGCCTTGCATCAGAATCCTATGATCTCATCTCTGTTCCTACTGTACTGGCTACTGCCAGTGGGCCTGATGTCACTCACCACACATCCACATACCACATACTGTAGGATACATAATGTCACAGTCCTAAACAAAACCAGTGTTGTCATGTCCTTAAAGATGACTAGGTTTTCTATCTGAGAAAACAGATTCAGTTTTAGCTGAAAAACAGCTCCACCATAAACCCCTTCTCAGATTATACGGTCATATGACCAACGAGACCGCAATGCAATGTGTGTGTGTGTGTGTTTTTGTATACCAACCGCTCACAACCAATCAGGAAGAGAAGTGAAGCGGGGCACATAGGGGGGTAAAGCAGGATGAGGGCTGACAAATCATTTCTGTACAGAAATTAACTGAGAGGAGGGAGGGGGAGGAGGATGAAGGAGGGAGAGAGAAGGAGAGGGGATGAATACAGGATTTAATGAGGACTGTGGGAGGGAGGAATAGAGGGGATCAGGGACCAAGACCCAGAGAGAGGCTAGAGTTTAGGGGAAAGGTGGCTTACATAAGAGTAGGCCTCAGTCATTCTGAGGTTTCTGGGAGTGTGTGTGTCCACTCGACTCAACTCTAATTCCTGTAATGAATGAAAGTAAAGAGGTGTGAATACTTTCTGAAGGCACTGTAGCTAGCCAAGCGTGATCAGGAATTTATACTGTACTGTCTTTGGTTACATTACGCCAATGTCTCTGTATAAAATGGGCCATAACATTAAGACTAGCAGAGATCCAACTGTTGAACTTCAATATTATGTTCAACAATATATTGAAAAACATTATTTTCCAATATTCATAAGTTATTGTAAGAAAATTGTTATTGATTGTCAAAATACAACTCTTATTACAGAGCCTTGTAGCACCTACAGATGAAACATTATGGAGTCTTAAATGAGGGCTGGGTAAAGCCACAATGTCATAAATATGCCATCTTTAATCAATTATTTCTAAATTATCCTTTTATATACAAATGCCATATATACTGTAGGTCAACAATTTTTTTATTTAATCCATTTTGAATTCAGGCTGTAACACAACAAAATGTGGAATAAGTCAAGGGGTATGAATACTTGCTGAAGGCCCTGTAAGCTCATGCGCAAAAACATGTCATCGGGTCTAAAGGTTGTCTCGCGCCGAATTGCATATGTGCAGGCCTTCAAATCAAAGGTACTCCTTCGACATACAGCTGTTTTTGAATCAAATTAAAACGTGTTAGTTTGTCACTTTCACAAAATTGGAGTAATGACATGTTCAACTACATGGTTGTGCCTTTAGATTTGAACAAATCCCAAACCCCGGCCTGGTCTTCTTGGTCTGCCTTGCAAGCATTCCCAGAAGTCTTGCGATGTTGCGCCTCGGTTTAGAAACTCTGTGAAATAACCCATCACAGCCCTCCTTTTACTTGCATCATTCCATATCCTGCAAATCAGCAGCAGAGGGGGACGATTTGTTGGTAACCCTTACAAATTGGATCATAACTCTAAGAGTAGCAGAGATCCGACTCTGCCACTACGCCGGTAGAGTTCAACAATATATTGAAGAATTCACCAAATCCAAAATTTGGATTTGCCAATATTCATGTTTATATTTTTCAATATTCATACATTCATGCAAGAAAATGTTATTAGCAGGGTCGTGTTTCTGAGGAAGCATGGCTCTCGACCGGCGCCTCTCCCGTGTTCATACAGGAGTTGCAGAGATAGAGAGACTAACTACCACGTATACCACGAAATTGGGGAGAAAAGGGGGTAAAAAGTATTTTTTTAAATGTTTTTGTGAGGAATCACTCAGATACTCCTGACAAATAGGGAATGGTATGTCACAGCTAGGCCTAATTAATAATTAGTTATTGTATATTTAACCCTCTGTTCCCCCCATGTGTGAGATTGTTTATTGTAGTGCTTGTGCACAATCCCCGTGAGCGCACGACAGGTTATTTTTGTGCCTATTTATCTTGTTGTTCTGGATGCCGTTGGTTTTGTATAATAAATATGCGGTTATCACCCAATCCTGCTCTCCTGTGCCTGACTTCTCTGCCACCAATTACGCACCCGCTACAACCCAGAGAGAAAATACACCCCTTTACCTACATCCCATTTGGGGAAATTCACTCACACACACACACATTGAATAAGAATGCATGGGTTAAGAGAAGCTGACATTTTAATAAATCAAAGACCAAAACATTGAATCATCTGATGGATTTAGGTCAGATATCCATTTTGAATAATATTCCAAACATCTTTGTTACATAAGATCACCACACTGTCATGACTATTTAGCAGAGGCTAAATAGAATGATCTAGATTCCAGAGTAATTTTTTGGATTCCAGAATAGAAGGCTCTGGGGCCTGTGAATTCCAGGTTATTGCCCTCAGCCAGGAACAAAACACAGACAGAACAGATACAGGACTGGTGAGGGAACAAGAGAGAAAGGAGAGGGAAAGAAAGAAGGGCAGAAAGAACATAAAGGGGGAAAAAAAGGTTGAAGAAGATGAACAAATAAATAGAGATAGGGTGGGAGTGGATAGAGGACAGTTAGGAAAGAGGATAGTGAGAAAGTCAGGGAGAGTAAGGGAAAGGGAGAACAATCAGAAAAAAAGAGAGAGGGGTACACTGAGATCCTGACACTGCTCACCATGTGCATATGGATTATGAGTTGTCGGGATGGGGGTGTGCATGTTGGAGGTTACTTGATGAGCGAAGGCTTTGCTTGGTCCTCAAGCCACTAGGAAAGGAGAGTCAATCTCAGGGCCCCATAAACAATACCGCCCCAATTGAGAACAGGCTCATTTCAGCCCCTTTATTCCCAGCCCTGCACCCCCCAGCCCCTCATCTCCCATCAATGGGCTGATTAGGGGTTGCATAAACCACTGGACAGATTATTAACAGAGGCTTTATGATTGAAGGACAAGGGGCGGCCACGATCCTAATGACCAACCCAAACAACAAGACCGAACAACAGCAAAACACAGGGTTACTGCTCAGTCACATGCTCTGGCGCTTGATATATAATTGAATAGGTGCAACCTAGGGAAGAGAACAATGAAGTTTTCAATTCCCATGAAGGAAAGCTGAATCCATAAAGGGTGCTCTGAACAGTTGGTCCGAGCATGTAAACATGGCAGAGTACAGAGTGTGTCTAACAATGGTTTTGGCCCTAGCCACTGTGCATCTGTGTAGTTGGGTGTTGTAGATTCGATTAGAACACAGTGACTGGTCTCACCAATATGGAGTTTAGCCACAGTGTGCTAGAGACAGATCCTGTCACAGATTACAGTGATGGTCGCAAGGGGTACATTTAGTGTGTTTCCCATGTATGTCAGTGGGCCTTTCAGTATGCAGGAACTCTGAAAGGAAACAGATACACAGTCATGAAAGTGTATTTAACACAACTGCTCAGTGAGAGTAAGGTGCCCTTTTGAGTGTGTGAACTTGCATGCTCATACATATGTGTGTGTATCTCTGTGTGTGTATGTGTCTGCTGGTTCTGGTCAGGATTTACCAGACCTAGTCTTGTTTACGTCCGTCTCACCCTGATTATGCAACACAGAGACTGAGGCCGCTATCCCACAATGCCCTGCTGGCCCTGTACAATACAGCGTGTTGGCCCCAACACCCTGCCAGCCTATTTATCATGGATAGGAAGACACAGAGACTAACACAATCAGTACAGGCCTTTCTCCCCTACACTGTTTGACAACCCCCCCCCCACAAAACACCCCTCCACTGGCCCTGCCTGGCCCACTTGGTGCTCTAATCTTGTTGACCGAGCTGGCCCCTGGCAGGTGGGGTGTTGGGAGGGACAATCGAGTCCAGTTCTGACCAGTTCAACCAGTCACAGTGTGAACTGGGCCACCAGTTAAACCAGGACATTTGAGAAAGGGTGCAGAATGAGTCAAGAGTGCTCTCTAGGTCCTACTGTACAGTACTGCAGCCTACCACTGGTAGAGGTAATGTGAGTGTAGAAATCTAGCATAGGGTTTCCCAAAAGGTAGGTCAGGAGGACCTACTGTTGTGTACATTAGCAGCTGGTTCATTTTGGGTCTGCGCATAAAACGGGGGCCTAGAAGATAGAATACGTTTGGTTTATTTCATTGGACATATAATAAAAACAATGTGTGTGTGAGTGAGAGGGAGAGATAGAGAGAAAAAGAGTGAAAGAGAGAGAGGGAGAAAGGATAACGAGGTAGGGGAGAGAGCGAGAGAGCGAGAGAGAGTTGAGTGATGCACTGGCATCCAGACTGTATCACATCCGGGCAGTGATTGGGAGTCGCATAGGGCGGCGCACAATTGGCCCAGGTTTGGCCGGGGTAGGCCATCATTGTAAATAATAATTTGTTCTCAACTGACTTGCCTAGTTAAATAAAGGTTGAATGCAAATTGGCATTGGTGACCACTAGGTGGTACTATCCCAACAGCAACGAGTACCATCTCTTCTTACACACCCACATACATACGACTCTCTTTCTTACACACCCACATATACATGCAGACTCTCTTTCTTACACACCCACATACATACAGACTCTCTTTCTTACACACCCACATACATACAGACTCTCTGGGACTATCTGCCCATTCTAGAATGCCTTTGGTCTGAGTAGCCAGGTCTGTGTCTCTGACCGTAGCCATTTCCTATGCTATTTCCTGTCAACATTCCTTTTCCTTGTTCCACCTGTGACCGATGTAACACATATCTAAAATTTAAATCCCTGTACATAACTTTATTGAGAGTCTGCTGTATGGACATTACATAAAAACACGTGAGTTGGTGAGGCGGATGCTAACTGGGAGAGGGTAGAGGGAAAGACTGAAGAGAGGAAAGGACACAAATGGTAAGATGAGTATAGATGACTGAGTCATTTGAACCAGGGCTATCATGCTGGATGGGGCTAAGTGCATATGCTGTATTTGCAAGAAAGAGGAAATTGATCACCAATATGGTAGAAACCCATTATTACCACTTAAACCTATTCCGTCTGTTCATACAGTATCTGCACACACCGAAGAGTAAGGGGGCTAGGATAAGAAGCCTTAGAGAGTAAATTAAGCTCTCTGATATGAGGAGACAGTATGAGAACATGGTTGGCTGCATTCAGATTGGTGGATCCACTTGCGAACAAGGCATGGGCATGACAGGTCAGACGATGGTTACTGGAGGTGTGTGTGTGTGTGTTTGAATGTTTGAGTGCTCTCCTGTGTGTTAACTGGGTTAGTGGCACAAAGCCTCAGAGCTGAGCTCAGAGATTTATATTGGAATATTGTAACGGTTCTCTAACGACAGACGCTGGGAGACGAGAAGCAAGTACAGGGTGTGGATTTAATAATAAATAGACATGAAACAAAACAAGAACAGCATCTGGACAGGAGAAACATAACATCAAAGCTGACTCGGGAATGAAACTGAGGAAGTGACAGATGTAGGGGAGGTAAATGACGTAATAGAGTCAAATCAAATTGTATTTGTCACATACACATGGTTAGCAGATGTTGATGTGAGTGTAGTGAAATGCTTGTGCTTCTAGTTCCGACGATGCAGTAATAATCAATGAGTAACCTAACCTAATAGTTCCAAAACTACTACCTTACACACACAAGTATAAAGAGATAAAGAATATGTATATAAAGATATATGAATGAGTGATACAGGTACAGAACGGCATAGGCAAGATGCAGTAGATGGTATAGAGTACAGTATATACATATGAGATGAGAAATGTAGGGTATATAAACATAAAGTGGCATAGTTTAAAGTGGCTAGTGATACATGTATTACATAAAGATGGCAAGATGCACCAGATGATATAGATGATATAGATGATACAGTATATACATACACATATGAGATGAGTACGTATGTAAACATTATATTAAGTGGCATTGTTTAAAGTGGCTAGTGATACATTTTTACATAAATTCCCATCAATTTCCATTATTAAAGTGGCTGGAGTTGAGTCAGTGTTTTGGCAGCAGCCACTCAATGTTAGTGGTGGCTGTTTAACAGTCTGATGGCCTTGAGATAGAAGCTGTTTTTCAGTCTCTCGGTCCCTGCTTTGATGCACCTGTACTGACCTCGCCTTCTGGATGATAGCGGTGAACAGGCAGTGGCTCGGGTGGTTGTTGTCCTTGATGATCTTTATGGCCTTCCTGTGACATTGGGTGGTGTAGGTGTCCTGGAGGGCAGGTAGTTTGCCCCGGTGATGTGTTGTGCAGACCTCACTACCCTCTAGAGAGCCTTACGGTTGTGGGCGGAGCAGTTGTCGTACCAGGCGGTGATACAGCCTGACAAGATGCTCTCGATCGTGCATCTGTAGAAGTTTGTGAGTGCTTTTGGTGACAAGCCGAATTTCTTCAGCCTCCTCTTCTTCACAACGCTGTCTGTGTGGGTGGACCAATTCATTTTGTCCATGATGTGTAAGCCGAGGAACTTAAAACTTACTACCCTCTCCACTACTGTCCCGTCGATGTGGATAGGGGGGTGCTCCCTCTGCTGTTTCCTGAAGTCCACAATCATCTCCTTTGTTTTGTTGACATTGAGTGTGAGATTATTTTCCTGACACCACACTCCGAGGGCCCTCACCTCCTCCCTGTAGGCCTTCTCGTTGTTGTTGGTAATCCAGCCTACCACTGTAGTGTCGTCCGCAAACTTGATGATTGAGTTGGAGGCGTGCATGGCCAGGAGAGGGCTCAGAACGCACCCTTGTGGGGCCCCAGTGTTGAGGATCAGCGGGGTGGAGATGTTGTTACCTACCCTCACCACCTGGGGGCGGCCCGTCAGGAAGTCCAGTACCCAGTTGCACAGGGCAGGGTCGAGACTCAGGGTCTCGAGCTTGGAGGGTACTATGGTGTTAAATGCTGAGCTGTAGTCGATGAACAGCATTCTCACATAGGTATTCCTCTTGTCTAGATGGGTTAGGACAGTGTGCAGTGTGGTTGCGATTGCGTCGTCTGTGGACCTATTGGGGCGGTAAGCAAATTGGAGTGGGTCTAGGGTGTCAGGTAGGGTGGAGGTGATATGGTCCTTGACTAGTCTCTCAAAGCACTTCATCATGACTTGAGTGCTACGGGCGGTAGTTGTTTAGCTCAGTTATCTTAGCTTTCTTGGGAACAGGAACAATGGTGGCCCTCTTGAAGCATGTGGGAACAGCAGACTGGCATAATGATTGATTGAATATGTCCGTAAACACACCAGCCAGCTGGTCTGCGCATGCTCTGAGGGCGCGGCTGGGGATGCCGTCTGGTTCTGCAGCCTTGCGAGGGTTAACACGTTTAAATGTTTTACTCACGTCGGCTGCAGTGAAGGAGAGTCTGCAGGTTTTGGTAGCGGGCCGTGTCAGTGGCACTGTATTGTCCTCAAAGCGGGCAAAAAAGTTATTTAGTCTGTCTGGGAGCAAGACATCCTGGTCCGCGACGGGGCTGGTTTTCTTTTTGTAATCCGTGATTGACTGTAGACCCTGCCACATGCCTCTTGTGTCTGAGCCGTTGAATTGCGACTCTACTTTCTCTCTATACTGACGCTTAGCTTGTTTGATTGCCTTGCGGAGGGAATAGCTACACTTTTTGTATGCGGTCATGTTTCCAGTCACCTTGCCCTGGTTAAAAGCAGTGGTTCGCACTTTCAGTTTCGCCCGAATGCTGCCATCAATCCACGGTTTCTGGTTTGGGAATGTTTTAATCGTTCCTGTGGGTATAACATTGTCAATGCACTTTCTAATGAAGTCCAAGTGATACCCATTATTAAGCGCAGGTGCGTGTAACGATGGTGGCAGGTGTGCCTAATGTGAACTGGTGACCTCGAGCACCGGAGAGGGGGAGTGGGAGCAGACGTGACAGGACCACCCCCCCCCCCCGGGGGGACCCCCCCATCGGCATCCCCGATTTCTTCGGTAGTGGCACCCCGATCCGCTGTCACCAACAAAAACAAAACAAGCAAAAAAACTCCCTGTCATGAAACAAAACAAGAATAGCGTCTCTACATGAGAAACATAACATCAATGCTGACTGAATGAAACTGAGGAAGTGACAGATATAGGGAAGGTAAATGACGTGATGAAGTCCAGGTGAGTCCCATTATTAAGCGCAGGTGCGCGTAACGATGGTGGCAGGTGTGCGTAATGATGAGTGAACTGGTGACTTCGAGCACCGGGAGCAGACATGACAAATCTATTATTCATTAAACACACACACTCAATTATATACAGTGAAAGGCAGATAGAGAGAGACAGAACACTTTCTCTTCATCTAAGAATGTTCTCATAGTCTGCAGTAGACTCTTTGAGGGAAGGAAGACCAATCACAGTAAAATGCTCACAAACATACAGGATGATTTAAGTAATCATGGTCAAATTAACTTCAACATGGAGTAAGGGAGGACTTTCCATTGTCTAGCCAACCTTGACACAGAGACATAGTGAAGTGGAACAACAACAGTCAACTTCTCTTTAACACAAAGACCTGATGGACCAATGACAGTGAGGTTCTCTTTGACACAGAGAAAGCATAGACCAATGACAGTCAGTTGTATTTGGCACAGAGACAGAGTGGACCAATAACAGCTGAGTGCTGTTATATGCCAGTGTTATTTGCCAGATGTGGGTGAAGGTTGACCAGCATATCCTCACATCCTCCCCAGAGAGTAGAGATGTGGCAATGCTCAATGACCAAAGAGGAAGCACAGCTGTGGACCCCCCCAAAAAACACACAAAGAATGACCCACAGTGACTCCCTGAGATTCCACACACCCGCAAGTACGTACGCACGCACACATACACACACACACGCACACACACAAACACTCACAAAAAAAGGCTAACACAAACACTGGAGTGTCCTTGAGTGATGTACTTCATTTACACTACTCCAGGAACTGGAAAGCTGGTACTATATATAGGTGAGCAATGAGAAAGAGTGCAGCCACAGAGTGCAGCCACAGCCAACCTACCCAGATTAGAAAGCCTTATAAACCAGGGAATAAAGGGTCAAACATGTCCTTTATGTGTGTTTTTTAAGGGTCTACAGACAATCATAAATAGACATAGGACTACAAAGGAAAAACCAGCCACGTCGCGGACCCCGACATCTTGCATCCGGACAAGCTAAACACCTTCTTCGCCCGCATTGAGGATAACACAGTGCCACCGATGCAGCCTGCTACCAAGGACTTTGGGCTCTCCTTCTCCGTGGCGGATGTTAGTAAGTCAGCTCAGACTGCATCCCTAGCCGCGTCCTCAGAGCATGTGCAGACCAGCTAGCTGGAGTGTTTACGGACATATTCAATCTCCCTATACCAGTCTGCTGTCACCACTTGCTTCAAGATGTCCACCATTGTTCGTGTACCCAAGAAAGCAAAGGTAACTGAACTAAATTACTATTGCCCCGTAGCACTCACTTCTGTCATCATGAAGTGCTTTGAGAGGCTAGTTAAGGATCATATCACCTCTACCTTACCTGACACCCTAGACCCACCTCAATTTGCCCCAATAGATCCACAGACGATGCAATCGCCATCGCACTGCCCTATCCCATCTGGACAAGAGGAATACCTATGTAAGAATGCTGTTAATTGACTATAGCTCAGCATTAAACACCATAGAGCCCTCCAAGCTCATCATTCAGCTCGGGGCCTTGGGTCTGAACACCGCCCTGTGCAACTGGGTCCTGGACTTCCTGACGGGCCGCCCCCCCCCAGGTGGTGAAGGTAGGAAACAACACCTCCACTTCATTAATCCTCAACACAGGGGCCCCACAAGTGTGCATGCTTAGACCCCTCCTGTACTCCCTGTTCACCCATGACTGCGTGGCCATGCACGCCACCAACTTAATCATCAAGTTTGCAGACAACACAACAGTAGTAGGCCTGGTTACCAACAATGACGAGACAGCCTACAGGGAGGACGTGAGGGCCCTGGGAGAGTGGTGCCAGAAAAGTTCCTCAGCGTACACATTACTGACGATCTGAAAGGGTCCACCCACACAGACAGTGCCTCTTCAGTGCCTCTTCAGCCCCAGGAGGCTGAAAAAATGTGTATTGGCCCCTAAAACCCAGATGCACAATTGAGAGCATCGTGTCAGGCTGTATAACCACCTGGTACAGCAACTGCACCGCCCGCAACCGCAGGGCTCTCTAGAGGGCAGACCGCACCACCGAGGGCCAACTACCTGCCCTCCAGGACACCTACAGGACCGATGTCACAGGAAGGCCAAAAAGATCATCAACCACCCGAGCCACGGCCTGTTCACCCCGCTATCATCCAGAAGTCGAGGTCAGTACAGGTGCATCAAAGCTGGGACCGAGAGACTGAAAAACAGCTTCTATCTCAAGGCAATCAGACTGTTAAATAGCCATCACTAGCCCGGATTCCAGCCGGTTATGCAACCCTTCACCTTAGAGGGGCTGTAGTGGTGCAGGTTGAGAGCTTAAAGTTCCTTGGTGTCCAAACACACCAAGACAGTCGTGAAGAGAGCACGACAAAGCCTATTCCCCCTCAGGAAACTAAAAAGATTTGGCATGGGTCCTGAGATCCTCAAAAGGTTCTACAGCTGAAACATTGAGAGCATCCTGACTTGTTGCATCACTGCCTGGTACGGCAATAGCTCGGCCTCTGACCGCAAGGCACTACAGAGGGTAGTGCGTACGGCCCAGTACATCACTGGGACTAAGCTGCCTGCCATTCAGGACCTCTACACCAGGTGGTGTCAGAGGAAGGCCCTACAAATTGTCAAAGACCCCAGCCACCCCAGTCATAGACTGTTCTCTCTACTACCGCATAGAAAGCGGTACTGGAGTGCCAAGTCTAGGACAAAAAGGCCTCTCAACATTTTTTACCCCCAAGCCATAAGACTCCGGAACAGGTAATCGAATGGATACCCAGACTTTTTGCATTGTGTGCCTCCCCCAACCCCTCTTTTTACGCTGCTGCTACTCCCTGTTTATGATATATGCATAGTCACTTTAACTATACATTCATGTACATACTACCTCAATTAGGCCGACCAACCAGTGCTCCCGCACATTGGCTAACCGGGCTATCTGTATTGTGTCCCACCCACCACCCGCCAACCCCTCTCTTACGTTACTGCTACTCTCTGTTCATCATATGGTTAAAGTGACTATGCACATGTACATATTACCTCAATCAGCCTGGCTAACCGGTGTCTGTATGTAGCCTCGCTACTTTTATAGCCTCGCTACTGTATATAGCTTGTCTTTGTACTGTTGTTTTATTTCGTTGCCTAGCTATTGTTCACCTAATACCTTTTTTGCACTATTGGTAGAGCCTGTAAGTAAGCATTTCACTGTAAGGTCTACACCTGTTGTATTCGGCGCATGTGACAAATACACTTTGATTTGATTTGATTTAGAGGCTGCTGTCCTATATACATAGACTTGTAAATCACTGGCCACTTTAATAATGGAACACTAGTCACTTTTATAATGTTTACATACTGCTTTACTCATCTCATGTATATACTGTATTCTATTCTACTGTATTTTAGTCAATGCCACTGACATTGCACAATCTAATATTTAGATATTTCTTAATTCCATTCGTTTACTTTTAGATTTGTGTCTATTGTTGTGAATTGTTAGATACTACTGCACTTTTGGAGCTAGGAACACAAGCATTTCATTACACCCGCAATAACATCTGCTAACAAATTTGATTTGATTTTGATTTCATGTTTATGCTACCTAGCGTGGACACCTGTTGTGGCACCACATTCTGGGTCAATGTACAAGGCAGTTGTACATTGTCCCCAGAAGGTCAGCAAAACAAGAACACGCAAGCAAGCACGTACACACACAGACACACATACACACACACACACAATCACGCAGGTGCATACACACACATGCACGAAAACGCAGATTAATATAGAGTTCATACACACACAAGGGCATTTGAAGTTCATACATCAACATAGTGTTACAAAAGTGCATTCATTATAAGACAGAACACAGACTGATCGTGCAGTTCTTTGAAGTGAAATGAGGCCGCACCATTGAAGACCAGTTCTATTGATTTATCTGTTATCTTATACAGATGTAGGATCTTAATTTGAACCAGTTCGCTACTGGTTCAAATTAAGATCCTACTTCTGCAGCAACAGGAAATGTTAATTATGTGAATTATAATAAACGGACATCTTTGTAGGGAATGATACATTTCTGGTTGGCAGGACAATTCTCATCAACAAAAGAGTGATCAATTTAAGAATATACATCTGTAGCTTTCATTTATCTTCCCCAGTGGTTTTCTATATATAATGAGCCTTGATAACCCTCCACCTCTCATCCCTCTGGCTATATCATACACACCCTGTCTCCTATTCCACACACTCAATACTGTGGCCTGGTTGGACAATGAGTGAAGGTCTGTGTGAATATCTATAACTATGCAGTGAAAGGATGATACCTAGTCAGTTGTACAACTGATGCATTCAACTGAAAAGTTTCTTATGCATTTAACCAAACCCCTCTGAATTAGAGAGATGCGGGGGCCTTAAATCGACATATATGTCCAGGGGGAACAGTGGGTTAACTGCCTTGCTCAGGGGCAGAATGACAGATTTTGACCTTGTCAGCTCAGGGATTCGATCCAGTATTTCGGTTACTGGCCCAAAGCTCCTACCTGCCAGGCTACCTGCTGCCCCGTTAAGTACAGGTTAATGTGTGTGTGTTAGTCCATCAAATCAGCATGTTTTGTGGTAGTGTGTTTTTTCACAAATATGCTTCAGGGAGAAAGAGCTGTGGTACTGGCTGTAAGCCAGTCTGTAAGACTGGGCTACGCTAAGTTAATTGATTACCCAGGCCAGGTGGTTGGGAAACCCTGTACTACAATGTTTCCTCTGCTGAGTCATACACTGCTCAGTGTTGTGCTATGTGGAGATATGATAGGACTGTAACAATGACTGTGGAACTAGCACAGCTACACCTCCACCACAGGAAAGAGGAAACAGCTGAGTGTCATTCTCACACAGAGATCAGAGAGCGGATGACACACACACACAATGGTTGGGCGGTATCCAGATTTCAATACCTTCAAACTGTGCCTGTGCCTTTCCGGGATATATGGAATTACTGGCAGTGTACAGAAGGGGCACTATTTTTTTTCAAGCTAAACAAAAAGCCCCAAAAACATCAGTTACCAGAATGCTAACAAAATGACAGCCAACCCAGCTCATAAAGTTATGCAAGTGTCAAAAAACGCAGTTTGAAGAGTGCATAAAACAAATATTAGACATCAGGGACCTTAATCCACGAGGGGATTCTCTGCTGCTGTTCCCAAGCTAACATTAGCTACTTAGCTAACATTAGCAATTTAGAAAAACTCAGATAGACAAAATGTATTTGGCACATCTTAAATAGTTAACCTAATAGTAATAAGATATATAGCTGGCAAACATTAGTAGTGGCGTCATACCCTGTGTTGTTCTGAACAGAATCAACCAATGCTTGTCTATTCTGAAGAAAATTTGCAGCGGAACACGCACCTGCATTCACTAATAACTCCTTTCTATGCGCACAAAAATGAAGTGTTTATCTGAAGTGCCTTGAAAGTCTAACACAGTGAGATCATATTTTATAACTTAGCTAGTCATATTGGCAATAGAACAAGCTTTCTAATGATGCCCACCTGACCCAGATTGAGATTTATAATGGGCTGTTTTTGGAATGCGTAAACAACAGCAGTAATTGTGTGATAGCAGGGATGTTCAAAACAACTACATGTGTGCTTGCTCTAGTTCCTCAATGACACAGCTAGGAGAGCTCAAAAAAGCAAATAGTTGAAGACTCTTCTTTGAGTCATAAAAGTGCATTGAAATGACTTAGGAACTGTGCACACGTTGGAGAGGTGTGCGACCATTTAGTCCTCTCAGCCTTGTCCTTTTTTGTTGTCTTATGTTGCACTTAACCCACATTTTTCAGGAATATTCCTATAATGTTACTCAAGGCACACAGAGTATTTTCAGATTTTATTTTTAACAAATGCGGTAAAAAGTATAGTTAAATGTAAAATACACATACAATGAACAGTGTAATGTTTGGATTCAGTCGTGTGTCAGGTGAACTGTTGTGTCCTCAACTTTGGTCTAATAATTTTCCCATAATCCCATAATGTTCCCTTTCAATTGCTAACATGCTTATTGCATTTCATATTTCTTCTGTAAGAAACATTTCAATTTAGCCCTATTCATATGGGCCAATTCCAACGAGTGTAAAGGGTTAACACTCTTAATCCATCATCATTACCAAATGTTTGCTTTCTAATCAATAACACCTAAATCAATACACTCACACAAACGGAACAAAGAGCTATCATAAAACTAACATAGATACAGTATACAATGATATCAAAATCAAACACACAATCTCAATGGTCAATCTAAGCTCAGGCAGAACACACATTCTCTGCCAACTCAGTGGAGCAGCAGCCCATGGGCAAAAAGCAGGCAAGGAAATATTTACACTTATAGCAGAATATTTGTACAGCGCTCTGGGAGAGAGAGAGAGAAGTCTGTTTGAGAATGAAAGAGAGAAACAGGGAAGGTGATGAGAGGGCAGAAGAGCGGAAAGAGAAGAGAGGACAAGTAAAGAAAATGTCTGAGAAAAAGGGGAGAGGAAGATAGTAAAAGGGAAAGAGGGCGGAAGGAGAGCAGGCATGAACACAGATAAGGATAAAGTGTATCTTACTCTTTCTCTGATGAGAAGAATCTAGGCTCAGCAAAAACAACAAACCAGAAAACCACGTGGTTTAGTGTACAGCCAGCCCGCACCACAGAACTCTGCCTAAACATATCCCTTCAACTGTAAACACTGTGGGTTGGAGAGGTAGGTGTTACATCAACTAACAACAGCATTCAACCACTAATGCAGAGTGGGGTGATGACATTGGCCACATCACACACATGCACAGCCCAAGCACACTTGTTTTTATCTATTCAACCTTCACCTAACCTTTATTTATCAAGATCTGCAAAAACAGCAATAACACACACGCAGTTTCATTGATATGACACAACAATGGATTACATCATGTCCTGGTCACAGGTCACATGGACTGCAAAACCCACACCTCATGCTTGTGTATGTCTGCTGAAACTCAATGGAAACTCTGCTGTTTGATGAGTGTGTGTGTGTGTGTGTTTGCCAGTCATAAACACAAATTAAGGTCAACAATGCCAGTAATATTGGTCCTTCAAATTGTATTAGTCACATGCGCCGAATACAACAGGTGTAGACCTTACAGTGAAATGCTTACTTACAAACCACTAACCGACAGTGCAATTAAAAAAAATAAGAATAAGAGATAAAAGTAACAAGTAATTCAAGAGGAGCAGTAAAAAATAACAATACATACAGTAGGGTGCCGGTACAGAGTCAATATGCGGGGTCACAGGTTAGTTGAGGTAGGATGTACATGTAGGTAGAGTTAATTAAAGTGACTACGCATAGATGACAACAGAGAGTGGTAGTGGTGTGGAGAGGGGATGGGGGTGGGTCAATATGAATAGTCTGGCTAGACCACTGCACCACCCGGGAGGCCCCATCGATGCACTTATTGATGAAGCCAATGACAGATGTGGTGTACAGTCGTGGCGAAATGTTTGAGAATGACACAAATATTAATTTCCACAAAGTTTCCTGCTTCAGTGTCTTTAGATATTTTTGTCAGATTTTACATTGGAATACTGAAGTATAATTACAAGCATTTCATAAGTGTCAAAGGATTTTATTGACAATTACATGAAGTTGTATTACACTTCTTTTTCAAGACCTCTGCAATCCACCCTGGCATGCTGTCAATTAACTTCTGGGCCACATCTTGACTGATGGTAGCCCATTCCATTCTTGCACAATCAATGCCTGGAGTTTGTCAGAATTTGTGGGTTTTTGTTTGTCCACCCGCCTCTTGAGGATTGACCACAAGTTCTCAATGGGATTAATTAAGGTCTGGGGAGTTTCCTGGCCTTTGACCGCAAATATCGATGTTGTGTTCCCCGAGCCACTTAGTCACTTTTGCCATATGTCAAGGTGCTCCATCATGCTGGAAAAGGCATTGTGCATCACCCAACTGTTCCTGGATGGTTGGGAGAAGTTGCTCTCGAAGGATATGTTGGTACCATTATTTATTCATGGCTGTGTTATTAGGCAAAATAGTGAGTGAGCCCACTCCCTTGGCTGAGAAGCAACCCCACACATGAATGGTCTCTGGATGCTTAACTGTTGGCATGACACAGGATTGATGGTAGCGCTCACCTTGTCTTCTTCGGACAAGCTTTTTTCCGGATGCCCCAAACAATCGGAAGGGGGATTCATCAGAGAAAATGACTTTACCCCAGTCCTCAGCAGTCCAATCCCTGTATCTTTTGCAGAATATCAGTCTGTCCCTGATGTTTTTCCTGGAGAGAAGTGGCTTCTTTGCTGCCCTTGACACCAGGCCATCCTCCAAAAGTCTTTGCCTCACTGTGCGTGCAGATGCACTCACACCTGCCTGCTGCCATTCCTGAGCAAGCTCTGTATTGATGGTGCCCGATCCCGCAGCTGAATCAACTTTAGGAGACGTCCTGGCGCTTGATGGACTTTCTTGTGCGCCCTGAAGGCTTCTTCACAACAATTGAACCGCTCTCCTTAAAGTTCTTGATGCTCTGATAAATGGTTGATTTAGGTGCAATCTTACTGGCAGCAATATCCTTGCCCATGAAGCCCTTTTTGTGCAAAGCAATGATGACGGCACGTGTTTCCTTGCAGGTAACCATGGTTGAGGAAGGAAGAACAATGATTCCAAGCACCACCCTCCTTTTGAAGCTTCCAGTCTGTTTTTCAAACTCAATCAGCATGACAACGTGATCTCCAGCCTTGTCCTTGTCAACACTCACACCTGTGTTAATGAGAGAATCACTGACATGGTGTCAGCTGGTCCTTTTGTGGCAGGGCTGAAATGCAGTGGAAATGTTTTTTCGGGATTCAGTTCATTTGCATGGCAAAGAGGGACTTTGTAAATAATTGCAATTCATCTGATCACTCTTCATAACATTCTGGAGTATATGCAAATTGCCATCATAAAAACTGAGGCAGCAGACTTTCTCAAAACTTGGCCACAACTGTACTCCTCAATGCCATTGGAGGAATCCCGGAACATATTCCAGTCTGTGCTAGCAAAACAGTCCTGTAGCTTAGCATCTGCTTCATCTGACCACTTTTTTATTGATCTAGTCACTGGTGCTTCCTGCTTTAATTTTTGCTTGTAAGCAGGAATCAGAAGGATAGAAGTATGGTCAGATTTGCCAAATGGAGGGCGAGGGAGAGCTTTGTAATCAAATCAAGTTTTATTTTGTCACATACACACGGTTAGCAGATGTTAATGCAAGTGTAGCGAAATGCTTGTGCTTCTAGTTCCGACAATGCAGTAATAACAAACGAGTAATCTAACCTAACAATTTCACAACAACTACCTTATACACACAAGTGTAAAGGGATGAAGAATATGTACATAAAGATACATGACTGAGTGATGGTACAGAACGGCATAGGCAAGATGCAGTAGATGGTATCGAGTACAGTATATACATGTGAGATGAGTAATGTAGGGTATGTAAACATATAAAAGTGGCATTGTTTAAAGTGGCTAGTGATGCATGTATTACATAAAGATGGCAAGATGCAGTAGATGGTATCGAGTACAGTATATACATGTGAGATGAGTAATGTAGGATATGTAAACATATAAAAGTGGCATTGTTTAAAGTAGCTAGTGATGCATGTATTACATAAAGATGGCAAGATGCAGTAGATGGTATCGAGTACAGTATATACATGTGAGATGAGTAATGTAGGGTATGTAAACATTTTAAGTGGCATTTAACCAGTTGGATTTAGGGGGCACTATTTTAATTTTTGGATGAAAAACATTCCCGTTTTAAACAAGATATTTTGTCACGAAAAGATGCTCTACTATGCATGCAATTGACAGCTTTGGAAAGAAGACACTCTGACATTTCCAAAACTGCAAAGATATTGTCTGTGAGTGCCACAGAACTGATGTTACAGGCGAAACCCAGATAAAAATCCAACCAGGAAGTGCCGCATTTTTTAAAACCGCCTCATGCCAATGACTCCTTATATGGCTGTGAATGTTTTCCACGTTTTCCCCAAGGTGTCTACAGCATTGAGACGTCGTTTTAGGCATTTCCCTTGAAGAGTGGCTGTAAGGGACCATATATGGCATGTGGTCACATGGTGACCAGAAAACCTTGCGTAAAATACTGAGGTAGCCATTTTTCCAATCGCTTCTTATGAGATACCAACTGCCTCGACGGATATATTATCGAATATATTTGTTAAAAACACCTTGAGGATGGATCCTAAACAACGTTTGCTGTGTTTCTGTCGATATTATGTAGCTAATTTTGAAAAAAGTTTGGCGTTATAGTTGTAGCATTTTTCGGTCGATTTCTCAGCCAAGCATGGTGAAGAAACGGGAGCTTTTTCGCCTACAAAAATAATATTTTTGGAAAAAAGGAACATTTGCTATCTAACTGGGAGTCTCCTGAGTGAAAGCATCCGAAGTTCTTCAAAGGTAAATGATTTAATTTGGTTGCTTTTCATATTTTTGTGAAAATGTTGCCTGCTGCCAGCAGAGCCTAGCATAGCATTATGCCATGATAAACTTACACAAATGTTTGTCTAGCGTTGGCTGTAACGCATATTTTGAAAATCTGAGATGACAGTGTTGTTAACAAAAGGCTAAGCTTGTGTTTGAATATATTTATTTGATTTAATTTGCGATTTTCATGAATAGAAAAAGTTTCTAGGGGTATTTATGTCCGGTGCGTTATGCTAATGCATTTGAGGCTATGATTACGCTCCCTGGTACGGGTTTGCTCGTCGCAACTGGTTAAAGTGGCTAGTGATACGTTTTTTACATACATTTTTCCAATATTAAAGTGGCTGGAGTTGAGTCAGTATGTTGGCAGCAGCCACTCAATGTTAGTGGTGGCTGTTAACTTCTTGCGTCGAGCCATCCCGGATCCGGTATCGTGACTACAGCCTCAAGCTCATTACCATAACGCAACGTTAACTATTCATGAAAATCGCAAATGAAATAAAATTAATCTATTTGCTCTCAAGCTTAGCCTTTTGTTAACAACACTGTCATCTCAGATTTTCAAAAATATGCTTCTCTACCATAGCAAACTAGCATTTAGCATTTAGCGTTAGCGTTAGCATTAGCAGGCCACATTTTCACAAAAAACAGCAAAAACGTTCAATAAATAATTTACCTTTGAAGAACTTCGGATGTTTTCAATGAGGAGACTCTCAGTTAGATAGCAAATGTTCAGTTTTTCCTGAAAGATTTTTTGTGCAGGAGAAATCGGTCCGTTTGGTGCGTCACGTTTGGCTACCAAAAAACAACGAAAATTCAGTTATCCAAACGCCAAACTTTTTTCCAAATTAACTCCATAATATCGACTGAAACATGGCAAACGTTGTTTAGAACCAATCCTCAAGGTGTTTTTCACATATCTCTTCAATGATGTATCGTTCCTGGAAGTATGAGTCTCCTTCTGTAACGCAAGGTACAATGGTTGCCACTGGGAATTACGCACCGATTTAGAAAAGGACACCGGACGGCCCCCTGGCAAATGTAGTCTCTTATGGCCAATCTTCCAATGATATGCCTACAAATACGCCACAATGCTGCAGACATCTTGGATGAACGGCAGAGCGCATAAGCTCATTCACAGCATATTCACAGCCATATAAGGAGACGTTAGTAAACACAGCGTGTTCATTTCCTGTTTGAAGTTTCATCTTGGTTTCGCCTGTAGCATTAGTTCTGGGGCACTCACAGATAATATCTTTGCAGTTTTGGAAACGTCAGAGTTTTGTCTTTCCAAGGCTGTCAATTCCATGCATAGTAGAGCATCTTTTCGTGACAAAATATTGCGCTTAAAACGGGCACGTCTTTTTATCCAATAATGACATAGCGCCCCCATAGGTTGAAGAGGTTAAACAGTCTGATGGCCTTGAGATTGAAAAACAGCTTCTGTCTCTTGGTCCCTGCTTTGATGCACCTGTATTGACCTCACCTTCTGGATGATAGCAGGGTGAACAGGCAGTGGCTCGGGTGGTTGTTGTCCTTGATGATCTTTATGGCCTCCCTATGACCTCGGGTGGTATAGGTGTCCTGGAGGGCAGGTAGTTTGCCCCCGGTGATGTGTTGTGCAGACCTCACTCCCCTCTGGAGAGCCTTCCGGTTGTGGGTGGAGCAGTTGTCGTACCAGGCGGTGATACAGCCCGACAGGATGCTCTCGATTGTGCATCTGTAAAAGTTTGAGTGCTTTTGGTGATAAGCCAAATTTCTTCAGCCTTCTGAGGTTGAAGAGGCGCTGCTGCGCCTTCTTCACAATGCTGTCTGTGTGGGTGGACAAATTCAGTTTGTCCGTGATGTGTACGCCGAGGAACTTAAAACTTACCACCCTCTCCACTACTGTCTCGTCGATGTGGATAGGGGGTACTCCCTCTGCTGTTTTCTGAAGTCCATGATCATCTCCTTTGTTTTGTTGACGTTGAGTGTGAGGTTATTTTCCCTCACCTCCTCCCTGTAGGCCGTCTCGTTCGTTTTGGTAATCAAGCCTAGTGTCGTCTGCAAACTTGATGATTGAGTTGGAGGCGTGCATGGCCATGCAGTCGTGGGTGAACAGGGACTACAGGAGAAGGCTCAGAACGCACCCTTGTGGGGCGCCAGTATTGAGGATCAGCGGGGTGGAGATGTTGTTACTTACCCTCACCACCTGGGGGCAGCCCGTCAGGAAGTCCAGTAGCCAGTTGCACAGGGCGGGGTCGAGACCTAGGGTCTCGAGCTTGATGACGAGTTTGGAGGGTCCTCTTCTCCAGATGGGTTAGGACAGTGTGCAGTGTGGTTGCATCTCTGTGCATCTCTGTGTGTGGAGTACAGGGGGTCCAGAGTTCTTTTCCCTCTGGTTGCACATTTAACATGTTGATAGAAATAAGGTCAAATTGATTTACGTTTCACTGCATTAAAGTTCCCGGGTACTAGGAGCACCGCCTCTGGGTGAGCATTTTCTTGTTTGCTTATGGCGGAATACAGCTCATTCAATGCTGTCTTGTTGCCAGCCTCTGACTGTGTTGGTATACACACAGCTACAAAGAATATAAATGAAAACTCTCTCCGTAGGTAATGTGGTGTGCAGCTTATCATGAGAAACTCTACCTCAGGCGAGCAGTAACTCGAGACTTCCTTAGATATCGTGCACCAGCTGTTGTTCACAAAAATACATAGACCGCCACCCCTTGTCTTACCAAAAGCCACTGTTCTATCCAAGCTGTATGTTGATATTGTCGTCATTCAGCCATGACTCCGTGAAGCATAGGATGTTACAGTTTTTAATGTCCCGTTGGTAGTTTAATCTTCCCAATAACGTCCATTTTATTGTCCAAAGATTGCATGTTTGCATGCAGAATTGAGGGGAGTGGGGGTTTATTCGATTGCCTCCTACTCCTCAGAAGGCAGCCGGCCTCCGGCCTCTCTTTCTCCGCCTCTTCTTCACGCAGATCACTGGGGTCTGGGCCTGTTCCCAAGGGAGCTGTATATCCTCCACCTCGGGCTCGTCAGAGTCGTGAAAGAAGAAAAAGGATTCTGCTAGTCCGTGGTGGGTAATCGCAGTCCTGATGTCTAGAAGTTATTTTCCGTCATAAGAGACAGTAGCGGCAACAGTATGCACAAAAATAGTCAAAAAATAAGTTACAAACAACGCAGATAAACAAACCAAAAAACAAAATCAGTTGGGGGCATGGCGCCGGAGCTGCAGAACAGGGTGTGGTGAGTCTTTTGTTCCAGCCCTTCACTAACACAGCTGCTCTAGCTTATCAAGCATGTGGTTATACAGTACATTGCTTAGCTGAATCAGGTGTGTTGTATCTTGGCAAGAACAAAATCCTGTGCACACTGTGGCCCTCAACGACCAGTTCCAATCAACCCTTTCTACCAGCATGACAAAGACCATGCATCCATCCAAAACAATACTGTAGTTATGGACATCATCTTCTGTCTTTCTCATAATATTGTAGGCAAACAGAAGTAACCAGCTTAAGTAACCAGCAACTACAGGCTTTTAGAAAGAGGGCATGTGCCAGTGTGTGTGTGTGTTTACGGGTAAAATGATCTGAAGTAGACAATAGCTGTACCTTATTAACTCTGAATATTAAGTGCTAATTACTCCTGGAAATGATTGCATGCTACCAAAACTGCAGATATTTATGTATGTGTTATTGTAATATATGTTCTCACAGATACATGAAGGAATAACAGAGTAGAATAAAAAGTGTGGTTGAGGAGAGAGCAGCAGGTGGTAGGTGGAGAAGAGGTCTAAGAGGAGCAGGCGGAAGGAAGGAGGAGGATAATCCCATAATCCTGCTCTCTGAGGGGCGGGATGAGCAGACATCTTCAGAAAAGCCCTGAGGAGGCTTTACCCCCCCCCCCCCCCCAAGTATGACTGCCTTTTCATCTCCACTCAATAATACAGAGACCCCCTCCCAGCCCCATTCAAAAGCAACCCCTTTTTCCTTACAAACCTCCCAAAAATGCTCTGCCCCGACCCTCCTTCCCTCCATCTCTCTATCCCTACCCATCGCTCTCTCCCCAAGCAGCTCAAGTGAGAGATCAGACTAGACCCTCCACTCAATCAATGTGGAATCCTCAGCTGCAGGCGATCCTGCTAGACAATGTGTGTGTGTGTTCTGGTGAATAATAAGAATGCATACATCAACTTTTGGTGCAGTCGAGAGAAATGGAATACTACCGAACATTGGAAAGGGACTTCACTTTATCTGAATACTTAACCTTTGTAAAACAGCCCAAACAAGGAAAAACCTTAACCAATTACAGAATCAGTAATAATATCCTGGAAAGGACAGACTATGTCATCACTGTGGGTCAGGCGAGATAGAAAGTGAAGAACACTTTCTAATCACCTGCCCCAAACATAGATTCATTAGAGATTCCTTATTTTCAAAATGAAAGGTTCTACATTCACAGAACAATTAAATAAAGAGAAACTTTCTATACTTTTGGGGGGAGAGGTCTGATGTTATAGAGTTGGCAGCAAAGTATGTCACAGTTTGTCCCAAGCGAAGGGAGGAAACATAAAAATGTACTATTGTACTATTGTATTATAAGTAATATTATAAGTAATAGAACATTTTCAAAAAAATGTTTTATTCTGAACATTGGCCATTATTACATTTCTGTATTGGATATTTATTTGTTATATTCTGTTAATATACAGTGTATATTTTTGTATTTCATATTATAACTACTATTTTTATTGCTGTCATTGTTGCTTTCATAATTTTTTTTGTAGCCCTTTGCTTTGTCAACATTGAAATGGTCATTCATACCATTAAAGCATATTGGACTTGAGAGAGAGATAGACAGGGACAAATTCAACACAGTGATGAGACATATCACTTTTTTTGGGACATATTAACCAAGAGAGATGGAGCTTGGAGGGAAAAAGAGAGAGACATTCAGCAACTACAGATGTCCATGTCTTTTGAAAGTATACACCTGAAAGAGCCACACTAAACATATAATGTCACAGGTCTCAAATTACCAGACTAATATGGGGGTCCCCACAATGAAGTCAATTTCATGTATTAAGTGGGTCACTTTACAGTTAAGTGGGGGTCTTTTAGCAGACTTACCTTGGAGTACTGTCTGCGTAGACTAAACCTCTGAACCATCCTGACTGACGGAGCGACTGACGATGTGCTCTACTCCCCTCCACGCACGGAGCTCTTCTCAGTAGGAACACACACATCCAGAGCCAGTATACACACACACACACATCGCTACAATCTACTTCACGCTAAAGGGAATATGCATGTGCATAATCACAGAAAAGCACACACAAGCAAACACACTTCTCTCTGTTCCAAACTGCTCTAGACCATGCTGGTTCATCTAGTGAGAAAACACAAGTGACGAGAGAAAAGAAAGTGAGAAGGAGGTGAGAATGAGGGAGGAAAAGGGAGGGAGGGAGAACAGACAGAGATAAAAGAGTGCTCAGCTGTGCTGCCCTCTACTCACACAACATGGGTGTGCACTCTCTCCACATTCACACAATGTGGTTGAAAGAATATAGAGTTACAAAGCAGACAGGAATTAGAAATACTGACACACTAAAACTATCTTGCTGCAGACACAGGGTCTGACGCAAACACACACAAACACATACACAGACACACACTCAGTCTTCAGCTCCGTCACATTTACTGGGGAAAAAGCAATGTTGCGTCATGCTTCCTGTCGGGCAGTAGAGGGGGCAGAAAAAGGGGAGGGTGAGGGGCTGTCTGACTGTCTGTACAACGCCTCTCCTGGGACTATGTCAGTGGGGGGGGGATAAGAGAGAGAGTACACACACATTCCTTTCCAAAGGGCCGTGGGGTGAGACAGAGATGCAGCTTGAGCCCCACCCTCTTCAACATATATATCAACGAATTGGCGAGGGCACTAGAACAGTCTGCAGCACTCGGCCGCACCCTACTAAAATCTGAAGTCAAATGTCTACTGTTTTCTGATGATCTGTTGCTTCTGTATCCAACCAAGGAGGACCTACAGCAGCACCTAGATCTTCTGCACAGATTCTGTCAGACCTGGGCTCTGACAGTAAATCTCAGTAAGATTAAAATAATGGTGTTAAAAAAAGGTCCAGTTGTCATGACCACAAATACAAATTCCAAATTGAGACTCAGCATGCCGATTTCTGCAAAAACATACCAAATAATGCACACAGAGCAGAATTAGGCCAATCCCCGTTAATGATCAAAATCCAGAAAAGAGACGTTAAATTTTACAACCCCAAAAAGAAAGCGATTCCCAAACCTTCCATAACAAAACCATCACCTACAGAGAGATTAACCTAGAGAAGAGTCTAAGCAAGATGGTCCTGGGGCTCTGTTCGGGAAACGCAAACAGACCCCTCAGAGCCCCAGGACAGCAACAGCAACACAATTAGACCCAACCAAATCATGAGAGAACAAAAAGATAATTACTTGACACATTGGAAAGAATTGGCTATTTTTTTTGGGAGAAATACCTGAATGCTATTTGGCACTAAACAGAGAGTACACCGAGGAAGACTACTTGACCACTGTGACTGACCCCAAATTAAGGAAAGCTTTGACTATGTACAGACTCAGTGAGCTTAGCCTTGCTATTAAGAGGCCACCATAGGCAGACCTGGCTCTCAAGAAAAGACAGGCTATGTGCACACTGCCCACAAAATGAGGTGGAAACTGACCTGAACTTCCTCCTGCCAAACCTCCTGCCAAATGTATGCTCATATCAGAGACACATATTTCCCACAGATTACACAGACCCACAAATAATTTTTTTAAACAAATCCAATTTTGATAAACCCCCATATCTGTTGTGTGAAATACCACAGTGTCCCATCACAGCAGCAATGTGTGTGATCTGTTGCCACAAGAGTAGGGCAACCAGTGAAGAACAAACACCATTCTAAATACAACCCATATTTATGTTTATTTATTTTCCGTTTCGTAATTTATCTTCTTGAGTGTAGGGGGCAGGATTTCCGTTTTTGGCTAAAAAACATACCCATTTGAAACTGCCTATTTCTCAGGCCCAGAAAGTAGAATATGCATATAATTGTCAGATTAGGATAGAAAACACTCTAAAGTTTCCAAAACTGTCCAAATATTGTCTGTGAGTATAACAGAACTGATATTGCAGGCGAAAACCTGAGGAAAATCAAACCAATCTGCTGTTTTTCCTGAAAGCTCTCAGTTCCATTGGATTCCTTGCCTCCATTTAAAGGGATATCAACCAGAGTCCTTTTCCTATGGCTTCCTCAAGGTGTCAAAAGTCTTTAAACATAGTTTCAGGCTTTTATTTTGAAAAATGAGCGAGAAAGATAACATTGCGTCAGTGGATAGCTGGGCGTTCGCAGAGTTTTGCTGGCGCAACAGAGTGGGGCAGCCATTGTCTCTCCCTCTCCTATTGAAAAAGCGACAGTCCCGGTTGATATATTATCGATTAAATATTTTAAAAACAACCTGAGGATTGATTATAAAAAACGTTTGACATGTTTCTGTGGACATTACTGATACTATTTGGAATTTTCGTCTGCGATGTCGTGACTGCTCGAGCCTGTGGATTTCTGAAAATAACACGCCAAACAAATGAGATATTTTGGATATAAAAATATTCTTTACGGAACAAAAGGAACATTTATTGTGTAATTGGGAGTCTCGTGAGTGCAAACATCCGAAGATCATCAAAGGTAAGTGATTTAATCTATTGCTTTTCTGACTTTCGTGACCAATCTACTTGGCAGCTAGTGTTTGTAATATTTTGTCTACTGAGAGAGATGTTCTTACATAAACGCTTGTTATGCTTTCGCCGAAAAGCTGTATTGAAATCTGACATGCCAGGTGGTTAACAACAAGCTAAGCTGTGTTTTGCTATATTGCACTTGTGATTTCATGAAAATTAAATATTTTTTGTCATTTAATTTGAATTTGGCGCGCTGTAATACAGCGGGTGTTGATAAAAAGGATCCCGCTAAATGGATGGGTGCGTCAAGAAGTTAACTATTTGTACTTAGCCATAATATGACTTTTGAAATGTCTCTATTCCTCTGAAACTTTTCTCAGTGTAATGTTTACTTTGTTTTGAATGAGATATAAAATGAGAGAGGAGGGGAGGGAGGCAAAAGAAAGACAGTGGGTCATAAAGAGAATGGGTGGCTCTATCAGATCCATTGTGTGCAATGTGGAATCTCAAGCACACACACATTTCACTGCTCCCGCCTCTTCAAATATCTTCAACAGTGTAAGGACAGACACTAGAAACACGATGCAAGTACAGGGAGTGAACATTTAATTAAACACGGACAGGAACAGAATACGGACAGCGTCTGGACAGGGGAAAACAAAATTGTAATAATGCTGACACGGGGAACAAACTGAGGAGCGGACAGATATAGAGGGGCAATCAACAACGTAAAGGAGTGTGTGTGTATGTGTGTGTGTGTGTGTGTGTGCGTGTGGCTGTGTATCCCACAAATGTTGCGAGGGAGTAAAAGATGTTAGGGACAATACAGGATGAATCACAATAATTGTTTGCTAAAAAAGAGGTCAAAATCCTTTCCATAAACTGTCTACATTACGACATATATGAATAGCTAATTATGGAAAATAAGATGAGCAGGATTTTTGAAATATATATATATATATTTTAATGGCTTTATATAATACAAATTGAGGTGGAAATGCATTTGCCGTTTGATCTGCTTCTGTTCTGTGGGTGTCACTGTGTGCTTTTTTTGAAGGATGAGTACCGGTCTATCCGGTGCCATGGGATCCAAATGTGCAAATTGTCCAAACAGATCATCAAGGTAGATGGATTATTTTAAACATGTTATTGCTAACATGTCACCATAGCATCACCCACCTGTAGCATGCGCTCCAGCAGGTATATCTCTCTGGTCACCCCCAAAACCAATTCTTTCTTTGGCCGCCTCTCCTTCCAGTTCTCTGCTGACAATGACTGGAACGAACTACAAAAATCTCTGAAACTGGAAACACTTATCTCCCTCACTAGCTTTAAGCACCAGCTGTCAGAGCAGCTCACAGATTACTGCACCTGTACATAGCCCACCTATAATTTAGCCCAAACAACTACCTCTTTCCCTACTCTATTTATTTTATTTTATTTATTTATTTATTTTGCACCCCATTATTTTTATTTCTACTTTGCACATTCTTTCCACTGCAAATCTACCATTCCAGTGTTTTACTTGCTATATTGTATTTACTTTGCCAACATGGCCTTTTTTTGCCTTTACCTCCCTTATCTCACCTCATTTGCTCACTTCGTATATAGACTTGTTTCTACTGTATTATTGACTGTATGTTTGTTCTACTCCATGTGTAACTCTGTGTTGTTGTAAATGTCGAACTGCTTTGCTTTATCTTGGCCAGGTCGCAATTGTAAATGAGAACTTGTTCTCAACTTGCCTACCTGGTTAAATAAAGGTGAAATAAATCAAAAATTGGACAATAAGCAGATATGGCTTCTTAACCTATACTGTCCAAATAATGATGATCCAAGCTTCTTTGAAAATACACACTACCGTTCTTATTGTACAGGAATACATTGATTTGGATAGAAAACACTCTAAAGTTTCCAATACTGTTAAAATAATGTCTGTGAGTATAACAGAACTGATATGGCTGGCGAAAATCTGAGAAAAATCCATCCAGGAAGTGGGATTTTTTCATGTTTGTAGTTTTCCATAGACTGCCTATACAGATTCCAATGACTTAGGACTCAAATTGCACTTCCTATGGCTTCCACTAGATGTCAACAGTCTTTGGAAATTGTTTCAGGCTTGTATTCTGAAAAATGAGGGAGTAAGACCGGTCTGAATGAGTGGACACTGCAGTGTCCCAGAGGTTTTTCATGCGCACGACCGAGAGCACGCCTTTCTTGTTTTCCTTTTATATTGACAAAGCTTTTGTCCGGTTGAAATGTTATTGATTATTATGACTAAAAACAACCTGAGGATTGATTATAAACATCATTTGACATGTTTCTATGAACTTTACTGATACTTTTCGGATTTTTCGTCTGCCTGTTGTGACTGCCTTTGAGCCTGTGGATTACTGAACAAAACACACAAATATAAATTGGATAATTGGATATAAAGAGGGACTTTATTGAACAAAACAAACATCTATTGAGTAAATGGGAGTCCTCAGAAAATGATTTGCTTTCACCGTAAAGCCTTTTTGAAATCTGACACAGCGGCTGGATTAACAAGAAGTTCATCTTTAAGCCGATGTATAACACTTGTATGTTTTATGAATTTGTAATATGAGTATATCTGTTTTTGAATTTGGCGCTCTGCAATTTCACTGGATGTTGGTCAGGTGGGACGCTACCGTCCCTCGTACCCTAGAGAAGTTAACAAAAATCTTGCAGGGTGGTTGAAAAATGAGTTTTAATGACTCCGACCTAAGTGTATGCAAACTTCTGATTTCAACTGTATAAAGCTCCAGTCCATTAAAGAAATTGGAGTCCTCTTACACTTCAGTGTTGTGATGCAAATATTCTAGCTAAATGCTTGGCGCATAGAATTAAAAAGGTATTGTCAGATATTATTCATCGTAATCAGACAGATTTTTTACACGGACAATACATTGGAGATAATATATGACAAGTACTGGAAACAGGATACTATGAAATATCAGCGAAACCAGGCCTGGTTTTCAAAGCTGATTTTGAAAAGGCTTTTGATAAAGTATGACTGGAGTTTATATATAAATGCCTGGAATATTTACATTTTGAAGAATCTCTTATAAAATGGGTTAAAGTTATGTACAGTAAACCTAGGTGTAAAATAGTAGATAACGGCTACTTCTCAAAGTTTTAAACTGTCAAGAGGAGTAAAACAAGGTTGTCCACTATCGGCATTTATAATTATTATTGCAATTGAAATGTTAGCTGTTGAAATTAGATCCAACAATAATATTAAGGGATTAGAAATCTGTGGCTTAAAAACAAAGGTGTCATTATATGCTGATGATTCATGTTTTCTATTAAATCCATAATTAGAATCCTTCCACGGCCTCATAGAGGATCTAGATACTTTGTCTAACCTCTCTGGATTAAAACCAAATTATGATAACTGTACTATATTATGTATTAGGTCACAAAAAAATTCAACTTTTACATTACCGTGTAGTTTACCAATAAAATAGTCTGACAGGGATGTGGACATACTTGGTATTCATATCCCAAAATAAACGAATGATCTCACTCCAATAAATTATGTTTGAAAATTAGCAAAATAGATAAGATCTTGCTACCACAGAAAGGAAAATACCTTTCTATTTGTGGTAAATCACCCTGACTAACTCTTTAGTCATATCACAGTTTACCTATTTGCTTATGGTTTTGCCTACACCTAGTGACTTGCTTTTTAAATTATATGAACAACAAATATTCCATTTTATTTGGAATGGCAAGCCAGACAAAATTAAAAGGGCCTATTTATATAACGAATATGAATTACTGAAGGGGGGAAATTATTAAATATTAAAGCATTTAAACTCTCACTAAAGGCATCAGTCAAACAAAAGTTACATTTAAATAATAAATGGTTCTCTAGTAAACTAGTATAAATTTCTCACTACATGTTCAAGAATGGCCTTTCCCCTTTATTCAGATTTCAACTGCTCACTTTCGGTTATTTGAAAACGAAATAATCTCCAAAATATCGTTAGTTTTTAAATAAGCCTTAGAAAGTTGGTTGCAATTTCAGTTTAATCCACCTGCAAAGACAGATATTGTGGTTAAACTCAAATATACTAAATTATTTAAAAAAAAAACTCATTTCTTATCAATTTAAAAAAAAGTAGAATCTTTGTAAATGATATCATAAATAGGACTGGTGGAGTTATGTCACACATGCAGCTAACACAGACATATGTAAATGTCTGCTCTACCCAAAATTACAAACAACTAATTGCAGCATTACCACAGAAATGGAAGAGGCAAGTGGAAGGGGGAAAAAGTAAGGAACTTGTCTGTCCGTCCTGCATTAAAGACCAAAAATGGTTAAAGAAAATTGTGATAAATTAAAATATATACCAATTTCATTTAAAGACCAAAAAATTGACAGCTGTGCCATATAAGTTGCAAGATTGTTGGGGAAGAGATGTTCAATGTACCGATTCCATGGCATATGGTTTATATATATGGGGGGTACAATATTCCCAGCTCTGCAGATTTTGCAGGCACACAGACACTGGAACTCTGCCTAGAAGGCAATCATCGCTTCTTCACTGTTGATTTTGAGACTGGTGTTTTGCGGGTACTATTTAATGAACCTGCCAGTTGAGGACTTGTGAGGCAACTGTTTTCAACTTACATATTTGACATACGTTTACATTGTGCATGTTTATTTATACAGTCATTATTATTCAACATGTCCTCATCTGGGATTTGAACTCACAACCTTTGGGTCATGGCTTTCTGATCTTTCTGCTATGTCTGTGTCAATTGGGAAGTAGTGAACTACATGTAATTCAACAAGGAATCTAATTACATTTTGATGTAGCTTGGTGGTAGTTTAACTACATTCAAATCTTGGTAATGTTGTCAGTAGTTAATAACTTTTTTGTCATGTAACTACTGGAACTACACTCAATTTCTTTTGAAAACAAATTATATGGGTGAAGTAGACAATCATTTCCTTTCATTTTCAGCATCAGACCTGTCTAATTCTCACTTAAAACACTTTTTGTGGGGCCTCCCGAGTGGCGCAGAAGTCTAAAGGCACTGCATTGCAGTCTAAGGCACTGCATTGCAGTGCTTGAGTATGTCACTACAGACCTGGGTTCAATCCCAGGCTGTGTCACAGCTGGCCATGACTGGGAGACCATTGGCTCAGCGGGTTTGGCCAGCCGGGATGTCCTTGTCCAATCATGCTCTAGTGACTCCTTGTGGCGGGCTGGTCGCAAGTTGTACGATGTTTCCTCTGACACATTGGTGCTTCCGGGTTAAGCGAGCAGGGTTGTGTTATGAAGGACGAGAGTGCAGCCAAATCTGCAACGGTCAACAGTGGCATCAATTCTGCAAAATTTCCGGCAAAACAACAGGTAAGATGTGCATTCTGCAAGGGCATCTGACTGAACTGCACATTACAGAAGTAAATTGAGCAAAGCCTCCAAAACTACTTGTGTGTGATCGTTTTTGTATTTCTGCATGGGACCCAACGGTTACCTCCTACAGGCGGGAGAGGTAGGATTTTCACTGCTGGGCAGGAAACTGCAATCGTTGATATGGTTATCAGAAACAATGGCATAAAACTCAGAGATTCAGGATGAGTGTTGGCAGACAATGTAAGCATGACAACTATTTCTAGAGTCCTGAAACAACATCAAGTCAGGATGAAGCAGTTGTACACTGTCCCCTTTGAGAGGAACTCTGATGGAGTCAAGCAACTCAGGAACCAATAAGTCCAGGTAAGATGACTATAAAATACAGAACTGGTTTTGAACAAAACCAAACAGGGCAGAGGCACACAATGGCATGTTTTTAGGTATAATGTAAACTACCGTAATAACCTAACTCTTATGTTGCCTTGTGGATTTATTTTAGAGAGTCATGGAGATTGAAGCCAGGCAAACACATATTCATCTTTGTGGATGAGGCTGGTTTCAACTTGGCCAAAACACGGCGGTGAGGAAGGAATGTGATTGGGAAAAGAGCCACAGTGGATGTCCCGGGACAAAGGGGTGCCAACATCACAATGTGTGCAGCAATATCCTCTGATGGATTGCTGTTACACAAACCGCTAATTGGCCCATACAACACCGAGCGTCTCATTCCATTCCTGGGTGACCTCTATGGAAGGGTTGTGCCAGGTGAGGAAAGGGTTGCAGTGAGGCGAAATCGGCCAAATTTTGTAATTGTATGGGACAATGTGGCATTTCACCATGCCCGTGCAGTCACAGAGTGGTTTGCAGCCCATCCCAGGATGGTGTCGCTTTTCCTCCCACCTTTCTCTCCATTCCTCAACCACATATAGGAATTATTTTCCTCGTGGAGGTGGAAGGTTTATGACCACCAACCACATGATCAAATGTCCATCCTGGACACAATGGATGCTGGATGCCTGGACATATCTGCAGAAGATTGCCAGGGATGGACCAGGCATTCCAAAAGATTCTTTCCTAGGTGTATTGCCCAAGATGACATAAGATGTGACATGGATGAGAACCTGTGGCCAAATGCATAAGATAGGGTTGACTAGTATTGCTACTGTATCGGTAGATGGTGTGTATATACAAATTCTTGTATTTTGGAATCACTCAATGCCATAAAATGACATAAAACATATTGAAGCATATTGCATCACGTCTGATTCATCCCTGTAACATATACTGCAGTGAATTCTAAACAGTAAAGGTGTCCTTCTTGTTTTGTAAAGAAAACATTGTGTAATGCTACCTGTTTAGTTCATTGTTTTATGAGTGACAATGTGTGCTTGTTGGGAGACAACCTTTGCTCGTGTTGTGGAAGAACGAGCTGATTTGAGACATGTATGAAGTGTTTTGGTAGTTTTAGGGCATTTTGAACGTGAAATGAACTGCTGTGCCAAGCTGAAAGTTAGTTAGGAGAACCGTGTGAAGAGTTTTGAAAAAGTGACCTAAGTATTGAGAAATGGGTCCTAGCGATTGTAAAAAAAAAACTGTAAAATGGCTATATATACAGACGCAGATCAGACTACAACCATTATCTGATATGACACCGCCATCTGGTGGCAGTAAGGACAAACATCAGGCATTTACACACCGGTATGGCTATAGCTATACTTTCAGAGAGGAGAGCAAGGCTGAAAATCTATATTCTCTCACTGGGGCCAGTCTGTTTCTCTTTCAGCCAACGTGTCTATCTCGGCAACAAGAGGTAGTAATGTTGTTGAATGACAAAATAGTCTAGCACTCAAACTAAATACAGACATTAGATAAAGTCAAGTGAACACAAATTAACACCGTTCACACCTACTGTAGTGAGAGGCTACTTCACCAGAGGGTATTAAAAGAACATAGCACGCTAGATGAGCAGGAAAATACTGCATGTACTTCCCCTGCGTCAGCTTCCCTTTGTTATTGAGCTCTGTCCTTTCAGACACAAGTGGTCTATTGTGTGTGTGTGTGTGTGTGTGTGTGTGTGTGTGTGTGTGTGTGTGTGTGTGTGTGTGTGTGTGTGTGTGTGTGTGTGCGTGCGTGCGGTTATAGCAGTGTCTGGTACAGAACTCTCAATGCAAAACCTGAGAGGTCCTCTGACCTATCTTATCACAGATGGACAAGCATCAACTCCCTGAGAGGTCATACACACATACTGTACATTCTGAACACAGAACAACACATATACACATGGATGCAGAAAAATAACCTCCACATCTTGCATCACGCAAGATGCATGTCAAGCATTTCCAATTTCCAAATTCCAATTTCCAATTTCCAAAACATGATAAGAATTCTCATAAAAGCTCAGTGCTCCTACAACACAAGGAGCTCTTCTTAATGTATTATGTGGATAGACAGCATGTCTACTTTACTGTTAAAATCAAATGTATCTTCTTGACATGACAGAAATGCTTTTAGAACATTCAGTGTTAGTTCTTCCTCCAGTGGATAATTAATCTTCACATATCTCATAACATATACTGTAACTAAATAACTGAGAATCTAAGAGACAGCGTCTGTTGACTACATGGCAGTCAGCAATTACAGTGGAACATACCATTCTGAAACATCCAGAGAGGGGTGTTTGGCTATCTTGCTAGGATAATGCATTTCATATTTGCTCTAGACGTACTTGGGACAGTCTTTGGGCAGTCGGGGCTCAGGAATACCAGTTTCTGACTGATCTGAGTAGACATGCGTGTGTGTACCTCTGACCTGAGCCTGGATTAGCACTGCCTCTGCTCAGGAGCATTTAGCATTACAGGACAGAAACATTATTATACACACATGGCATCACGTGTCATACTCTAGTAGATACCCATAAACTTCCAGTCATTGCGCTAATGCTAATTAGCATTGGCTCGCGAAACTCTCAAACTTCTTTCATATTGGACACAGAGACATAACAATGTTATCCACGAGTTCACCTGACTTTGGGGAAGTAGATAAAGGTTGCCAATATCCCGAAGAGTCCCTTTAAGCCTCAATATTTAAGAGCAGGCCTGTTGGATGAAGAACACCTGAGTAGGACAGGATTGTATTACATCCATTACCAGATAAAACATGACCACAAACCCAAAAATACCCTAATATGATTGACAGCTGACATTGCTCACCTTGTCTGTCTCCTCCGTGGACTGGTATCCTGACGACAGCACCACGTCGCCTGACGTTGCGTATCCAGGATTGTACCCAGGGGAGGGGCTACTTCGTGTGGTGTTGTCCGTGGAGGAGGAGGAGCGCAGGCGTTCGGAATGCTTCTGTGCATCATAGGTAGGGTGGCGGTGGGGTGTCTGGGGGCTGCCTCTCAGAGGGGGGTCCCGGTCTACTCCCCCTCCCCCCCCCCCTGCCCCTGTCCCGTTCCCCCCACGGTACTGGCTCTGCAGCATAGTCCCACGCCTCATCGTGCCCACAGGGCCGGCACCCTGACCAGCTGGGGGGGCAAGGAGACCACCAGAGGGGGGTTCAGAGTCAGGACAGGCCAAGGGGGCTTGGAGGGGGGTGAGGTAGTCCTCGGGAGGGTAGCGAGAGGGGCCACCCATTGAGATCACAGAGGATGAGGAAGAGGAGGATGCAGAGGAGGAAGAGGAGGAGGCTAGGGTAAAGCGAGAGAGGGACAGGCGTCTGCGTTGCTGCTGGAACAGCTGCTTCAGACCCTGGCCCAGGACGCCCATGCTCTCTCTGGAATTCTGGGTCATTTTGGAGGGGGAGTGGTGGTCTTAGTGAGAGGAACACCTCTTGAGGCCTGAGTCCTGCGCCTCTTCTCTACCCCCCGACCCCCCCTAGGTGCCTCCCACTACCTCCTCTCTGTATACGAGGGTGCAGCACTCTCATACACAGGGGAATGGGGGTAGGATAGGGGAGTAGAGTAGAGTAGGGTGTGTGTTTCTGGGTTCACTGTCTGCCTGTCTGTCTGTAGGACAGGATAGGATGGGTTGAGACAGGAGAGGTCAAAGTTCAGCGGTGGCCAATGGGAGTCCACAACATGCATCCAATCAGCTCAAAGATTATGCTTGCCTAGTAGTCTACCATAGAAAGAGAGGAAATGGGTTATGAGGGAGTGAAAACAAGGGACAGCAAGAGGAAGCAAACTCTAAAACAGATAGTGTTGGAAGTTCTACCTCGACTCTGGGCCAGATGTTGGGGGCAACTTCTACTAACACCACAGGCACTGCACACACAAACGGGGGAAGGGGAAAGGAGAAAGATAGACACACAGAGATGGAACAAACAAAAGAGAGAAATAAGTGAAAAGACCCACATACCATCAGCCCAACACTGCCTAGCCTCACTCAGTGTCCAAGATCACCTGTAGAGAGAGAGAGAAAGAGAGCAATCAATGTCTCAATCAACTAATCAAATCTACTTACGCAATCTATGAACACTCAAACCTTACACCCAAGTATTGTGTCCCCTGGCAGATCCTCTGGGAGCTCATTTGGAGTCACTAAATTTCAAATCCTTCTGCTTTACCGCTACAGTGGTGTCTGGAGAGAAGGGCTTCCTCAAAAACTACAACACACAGCAACACAGGCTCACTATACCAACTCACCTAACCTGCAGCAACCCCAAAAAACCTATGCCAATCTACGCTAAGCAACATGGTTTCCTTTGAGGCTGAGGAGCGACAGTAATTTCCTTAGATACATATTCCTAGTGTGAAGAGAAGGCAGCCTGTCAGACAGTCACAGTGAGTACTGGCAGTGGGGAGGAAAACAAGTCCGAGTCAGGAACATTCTGAGCTCTGGGGGTGGGTGACATGCTAACTATATTCCCTAAGCTGCACAGTCATAAGAGACTATGCATGAATGCACACACACACAAAGAACACACAAACATGCAAGGGACACACACACAGTGTAATCTACACAAATTAGGCTGTGACACGGTCGACCCACGTCACAGCTAGTTAACACAATCAGCTGTTCAGTTTCACAATAGGCCTAGAGAGAGGAGAGAGAGCAGCACACAGCACAGTGCCCACACTGTCACTAGCAGCACACAACAACACTGACACATTCACAAAGCAGTATACTGACCACTGATCAGCCACTAGCCTTCAATATAATACAGTCTTAGAAAAAAAGGTGCTATCTAGAACCAAAAAGGGTTCTTCGGCTGTCCATTTTGAAGAACCTCTTTTAGTTCCAGGTAGAACCCTTTTGGTTCTAGGTAGAACCCTTTCTACAGAGGGTTCTACATGGAACCCAAAAGAGTTAAACCTGGAACTAAAAAGGGTTCTACATGGAACCATAAACGGTTATACTATGAGGTCACTTTTTTTCTAAAAGTGGACTTTTTTTCACATTTTCAAACAGTCCAGTTTAAATTTTCCAACCGGGCTATACATTTGGGTGAGGTTTTTTTCCTCGCCTGCAGTAGCCTCGTTTCACTGCCAAAAATAAAATTTAAACATCTGGTGTAGTAACAACACAATGTCAAACACAGGTAGCCTAGTCAAATAATTAACATCCAATCACATTAACCGCTACTCTCTCGCGGGAATTCCACTATGTAGCAAACGTAGCTGCTGCTCATGTTGGTATCTGTACTGATGGCGCAAAACCAATAACAGGGAGACATAGTGGAGCGGTAACTCGCGTGCAAGCCGTTGGTCCCGACGCCACTTAGGTACACTGCATGCATCCGCCGAGAGGCACTTGCGGGAATGCCTGAGGAGTTTGAAAGACGTTTTTGGACACTACAGTGAAAATGGATAACTTTGTTAAAGCAAGGCCTCTGAACTCTAGTGTATTTTCTGCACTATGCAATGATATGGGCAGCGACCATGTAACGCTTTTACAACATACAGAAGTGCGCTGCTTATCAAGGGGCAAAGTATTGGCACGTTTTTTAAAATTGAGAGACGAGCTTAATGTTCTTTACTGACCATCATTTTCACTTGTCTGACTGCTTGCATGATGAGGGGTTTCTCACACGACTGGCCTATCTGGGTGATGTTTTTCCTCGCCTCAATGATCTGAATCTAGGATTACAGGGACTCTCCTCAACTGTATTCAATGTGGGGGACAAAATTGAAGCTATGATTAAGAAGCTTCTCTGTCTGCATTAACAAGGACAACACACAGGTCTTTCCATCATTGTATGATTATTTGTGTGCAAATTAACTCAAGCTTACGGACAATGTCAAATGTGATATATAGCGAAGCACCTGAGAGAGCTCGGTGTGCAATTACGCAGGTACTTTCCCGAAACGGATGACACAAACAACTGGATATGTTATCTCTTTCATGCCATGCCTCCAGTCCACTTACCGATATCTGAACAAGAGAGCCTCATCGAAATTGCAACAAGCGGTTCTGTGAAAATGTTATTCACTTAGAAGCCACTGCCAGATGTCTGGATTGGGCTGCACTCAGAGTATCCTGCCTTGGCAAATCATGCTGTTAAGACACTGACGCCCTTTGCAACCACGTACCTATGTGAGAATGGATTCTCGGCCCTCACTAGCATGGAAACTAAATACAGGCACAGACAGTGTGTGGGAAATGATTTAAGACTATAAAAAGTTTGGGAACCACTGCTGTTGAGATACACATAGCCAACTGGAGACTCTCAGTGAGTGCAGGGTTTTGATAAGCCTAACTTAAGTTGTTTAGATCAGTCTGTAACTGACAGTTAGACTTACAGGTTATGTCGTTGTCTTTTGTTTGAATTGTTTATGTGTCTGCTGTGCGGGGGAAATGATAATACAAGCGGAACTACGTAGCTAATACTGTTGTAACGGGGATCCTTATTGTAGCAACACACTTTTGGAGGGAAGGCAATCCTGCGCTGCGTTAGCTAAGTTTTCATGTCATCGGGTGTAGTTCATAAAGTTTGAAGAGTGTATGTTAGGATGAAGTGTGAATTCATGCCAGGAATAATAAGTGTGAAGTTTGATTTCCTCCCTTCTGTAATAAGCAGCCAATGAGGTATTTGTTCCTTTATTCATGTGTTTAATCTGAACCCGTTATAACGCCGGTTAAACTGTTATGTATGTAAGCACTTCAGAGTTATACCAAGCTAATAAGTCACTCGTAAGATAAGGTTGTAAGAGTGTGCTTAACTGTATTTTTCATTTACTTTATAGTTCTCACGGAAGGTGATAATTCTGACTAAAACTACAGAATAAAGCCGCCAGTTAAAATCAAGGAACGGTTGTGCTCGTGGTTACTGAAGGGAGTTACACAGGCGAGTTTGTGCTGGGCTGTACCTACACAAACCATAGTTTGCCAGCCATTAGCCTTTAGTACTGAAATAACATGCCATTGAGGAACACTCTAATAAGTCTACACACAACTCACAGAGACACATGGCCAAGTGGAGTTTCTTAGCGAGAGCATGTTTTTTTTTCAACAGTGACACACCTGATTTAAATAATTGTGGTCTAAACCACGATTAGTAATTATTAAAGCAGGTGATGTAGCACCGGGCTGGAATAGGACTTAACACACTCTGTCTGTGGCGCTCCAGGACCTCAGTTGGCAACCTGGTAGTAGTGTTTGAGTGGAACGCAGTGATGAAAGGTTGAATATGACAAGAGAGACAGAGAGAGAACAGATGGGGGACAGGACAGGTTCATGCTCACTGCCAGTCACAGTCACTCAGTCAGTAACCTGCTGCCAGCCTGGTGCTCACTATTATAAACACTCTGAGTGGCACATTCAATGCATGACAAAATGCCCCTGTGATCTGAAAAGAACAGCTCTGACTGACACACCTTGAACCCTTTCACCTTCACCACCCGAGTACTCAAAGGTCTTCACATAACACAACACAAGCATGCGCGCATAAGTGTGCAAACACAGTGATTCCCCCCTATATTCAAACATATATAACATCTAGGGGAAACACTGTGCACACCAATTCACAATATAGACACACGTACATCAATCAAATAGCACCTAACAAGCATCCTAAATGATTGCTATGGTGTGTATTTTGGGGCGTTAGCGGTGGAATTGTCCTGTTTGAATCTGGTGCTGAACCTGCCTCTGGCTGCTAGCCCCCTCTCTCTCTCTAAGTCCTCTCTCATCCTCAGGCTGATCTCAGCCCATCTCAGCCCAGCTGATCTCAGCCCAGCTGATTGGGTGTTTTCTTTATTGTCTACTGTTTTATATGCATGCTTAATCCTCTTTCAGGAGCCCTTAGAGAACAAAGCCACATTTTGTGTGTGTGTGTGTGTGTGTGTGTGTGTGTGTGGTATGCAGTCCTAATGCATAATTTCATTAGGCAAGGCTTGGCTTTCCACCTTGGTGAGGTCACGAAGCTATAACAAAATCAAATTAAATGTACCGTCAGTTGCCAGATGGGCTGTTGAGTGACATGACAGTGCTGTTCTGTTCTATCCTGTTCTGACCCTGACCCTCAGAGCAGGTGCTGCTGGAATCACAGAGAGGGTCTTGGTACACTACTGAGGCTACAGTCGACACATGACCATCCTCTACAGCACAGATCACTCATATACTGTAGGCCTATCAGGACTTAGACAAACACTCACACAGACACAGGCACGCAGTGGTGATTAAACAGACAACAGGTGTCAGAGCCTTTGTGAGCAGGGCAGCCATGATGAGTCAGCACATTTCTCAGAATTACTGTGGCTGCATCCCAGTCAAAGGTAAACCAGCAATGACCACAAGAACAATGGCCCTTCTGGAAGCCCCTGGTAAAGGCACACACGCACACACGCACACACACATGACCTGGACCTCATCTCTATGTCAGGCCATTCGTTGGCCAGTTTTCCTGTTGCGGTTGTTGATACCATTGTCTCTGCATGACCAGCTGAATCATACAGATGGAGACAGCTCAGCCTTGATTACCAGGCAGGCAGACAGACAGATACACCATCTCACTGACAGCCAAGAGCCTGATTGAAATATAAAAAAATATGTAAATGCACTGCTGGTTATGTAAGTTTGACTTATCAGCAACAGTTACTCAGTTAGGCTGTTAAGCAGATAGCCTACGCCATAACAGAGACAGCTCCAGTTCTGTTAATTAACAGAATCCAAATTTCAAAACTATGTCCATTCTAGGCTAGACAGTAAAGATTTCTTTTGGTTGCTCAATCTGGACCCTCAGTTGTGGCTTTGACGCACATATTGTTGGTCATTGTTGAACTAATAGGCTCATTCCCCAAAAATCTCATAGTGTACTGAAACAGGCCCATACAGTTCCAGAGGACGTGGAACAGACTGCTCTTTGTTCTGCTCAGAGCCACAAACAGCCCTATCTCTGGTCTTTGTGCTCTGTCTCTATCACTGACAAGAGAGAGGAATTAGACCAGAGAGTTCTGTCAGCCCTGCCGTTGAGAGAGAGAGTACACTACCATTCTAAAGTCTGGGGTCACTGAGAAATGTCCTTGTTTTTTAAAGAAAATGATTTTTTTTGGTCCATTAAAATAACATCAAGTTGATCAGAAATACAGTGTAGACATTGTTAATGTTGTAAATGACTTTGATAGGTGGAGACGGCTGATTTAAAAAATTTTTTATCTACATAGGCGTACAGAAGCCCATTATAAGCAACCATCACTCCTGTGTTCCAATGGCACGTTGTGTTAGCTAATCCAGGTTAATCATTTTAAAAAGGCTAATTGATCATTAGAAAAAACTTTTGAAGTTATGTTAGCACAGCTGAAAACTGTTGTTCTGATTAAAGAAGCACTAAAACTGGCCTAGGTGAGTATCTGGAGCATCAGCATTTGTGGGTTCGATTACAGGCTCAAAATGGCCAGAAACAAAGACCTTTCTTCGGAAACTCATTGGTCTATTCTTCTTCTGGGAAATGAAGGCTATTCCATGCGAGAAATTGCCAAGAAACTGAAGATCTGGTACAACGCTGTGTACTACTCTCTTCACAGAATAGTGCAAGCTGGCTCTAACCAGAATAGTAAGAAGAGTGGGAGGCCCCGGTGCACAACTGAGCTAGAGGACAATAGTACATTAGTGTGTCTAGTTCGAGAAACAGACACCTCACAAGTCCTCAGCTGGCAGCTTCCTTAAATAGTACCCACAAAACACCAGTCTCAACGTCAACAGTGAAGAGGTGACTCCGGGATGCTGGCCTTCTAGGCAGAGTTGCAAAAGAAAAGGAACTCTGCCTAGAAGGCCAGGATCCCGGAGTCGCCTCTTCAGTGTTGACGTTGAGACTGGTGTTTTGCGAGCAGTGCTAACATAATTTCAAAAGGGTTTTCTAATGATCAATTAGCCTTTTAAAATGATAAATTTGGATTAGCTAACACAACGTGCCTTTGGAACACAGGAGTGATGGTTGCTGATAATGGGCTTCTGTACGCCTATGTAGATATTCCATTTTAAAAAATCAGCCGTCCAAATCAAACTATTCCATTTGCACAACAGCATGTGAAATTTATTGTTTTTTAAAATGGAATATCTACATAGGCGTACAGAAGCCCATTATCAGCAACCATCACTCCTGTGTTCCAAAGGCACGTTGTGTGGAAATTATAGGTAATTAGCAAGACACCCCCAATAAAGCAATGGTTCTGCAGGTGGTGACCACAGACCACTTCTCAGTTCCTATGCTTCCTGGCTGATGTTTTGGTCACTTTGAATGCTGGCGGTGCTTTCACTCTAGTGGTAGCATGAGACGGAGTCTACAACCCACACAAGTGGCTCAGGTAGTGCAGCTCATCCAGGATGGCACATCAATTGCGAGCTGTGGCAAGAAGGTTTGCTGTGTCTGTCAGCGTAGTATCCAGAGCATGAAGGCGCTACCAGGAGACAGGCCAGTACATCAGGAGACGTGGAGGAGGCCGTAGGAGGGCAACAACCCAGCAGCAGGACCGCTACCTCCACCTTTGTGCAAGGAGGAGCAGGAGGAGCACTGCCAAAGCCCTGCAAAATGACCTCCAGCAGGCCACAAATGTGCATGTGTCTGCTCAAATGGTCAGAAACAGACTCCATGAGGGTGGTATGAGGGCCCGACGTCCACAGGTGGAGGTTGTGCTTACAGCCCAACACCGTGCAGGACGTTTGGCATTTGCCAGAGAACACCAAGATTGGCAAATTCGCCACTGGCGCCCTGTGCTCTTCACAGATGAAAGCAGGTTCACACTGAGCACATGTGACAGACGTGGAAGAGTCTGGAGACGCCGTGGAGAACTTTCTGCTGCCTGCAACATCCTCCAGCATGACCGGTTTGGCGGTGGGTCAGTCATGGTGTGGGGTGGCATTTCTTTGTGGGGCCGCACAGCCCTCCATGTGTCTCGCCAGAGGTAGCCTGACTGCCATTAGGTACCAGGATGAGATCCTCAGACCCCTTGTGAGACCATATTCTGGTGCAGTTGGCCCTGGGTTCCTCCTAATGCAAGACAACGCTAGACATCATGTGGCTGGAGTGTGTCAGCAGTTCCTGCAAGAGGAAGGCATTGATGCTATGGACTGGCCCGCCCGTTCCCCAGACCTGAATCCAATTGAGCACATCTGGGACATCATGTCTCGCTCCATCCACTAACGCCACATTGCACCACAGACTGTCCAGGAGTTGGCGGATGCTTTAGTCCAGGTCTGGGAGGAGATCGCTCAGGAGACCATCCGCCACCTCATCAGGAGCATGCCCAGGCATTGTAGGGAGGTCATACAGGCACGTGGAGGCCACACACACTACTGAGCCTCATTTTGACTTGTTTTAAGGACATTACATCAAAGTTGGATCAGCCTGTAGTGTGGTTTTCCACTTTCATTTTGAGTGTGACTCCAAATCCAGACCTCCATGGGTTGATAAATTTGATTTCCATTGATAATTTTTGTGTGATTTTGTTGTCAGCACATTCAACTATGTCAAGAAAAAAGTATTTAATAAGAATATTTCATTCATTCAGATCTAGGATGTGTTATTTTAGTGTTCCCTTTATTTTTTTGAACAGTGTATATATATATATATACATACAGTCAAGGCCTATCCTATTAACTATTACTCTACAGATACTAGTCTATCCTACATATTCTTCAGATATATATACATGTATATACAGTGGGGAGAACAAGTATTTGTTACACTGCCGATTTTGTTTTCCTACTTACAAAGCATGTAGAGGTCTGTAATTTTTATCATAGGTACACTTCAACTGTGAGAGATGGAATCTAAAACAAAAATCCAGAAAATCACATTGTATGATTTTTAAGTAATTCATTTTTTTTTTGTATGAGAGAAATTGAGCTGCTAATCCTCAAAATAATTCCACATCAGAGGGGCAAGCTGGCTGTCTCTCTCCTATCTCGCTCTCTCTCTCTCTCACTCTCTCCCCTCTCTTTCTCTCTCGCTCTGAGCAACAGGCTAGCAATATCACCCACATAACCACATTTTTGAAGGTTGTGTCTAACCAAAATGAAATTATAAAATTACATTAGTCATTTAACAAAAATACAGTCTACAGTGGACAGCAATTGGTAGTTGTCATGGGTTGCAGCTATCTGGGACATCCATCCCAGTGTGCACACACTGTTTGAATCAACGTTGTTTCCACGTCATTTCAATTAAATGACGTTGAACTAACGTGGAATAGACATTGAATTGACATCCGTGCCCAGTGGGATGGCATGCACATTAACATATCCCCAGATATACTGATGATGTCTGATGATATGCATAAAGACAAGACATAAAACCGAGGTGAAGTAAAAGTAGGCTAAATAACAGAAGGTAATAAAAGTACAACTTTGATGATAGAGCTCTAATGTAACCTACAATAAAATTGAATCTTGAATCTACAAAACAGCATATTATCAGATCATTAAAACATGCATGCACTATTTTGTTAATATGTTAGGCTACTAACACATAAAGCAGATATCACAGTGTAGAAGTTACACTATGGCCAGTCAACTTATCTCAAAATGACTGTAGAAGTTGGAGATAATAATCTAGGGTGATTATTATGATAATCTTCATGATTATGGCGCATAACGTTCATAGTTGACATGACGGTATTAAACTACAAGTGTAACAAATTTACAACAACAACAAGGCAACGGAATCATAGCCTATGAATGGATTGCATCAATAGAAGTTTATAATGTAGCAAAATAGAATGAAATCAAAGTTTATTTTTCACGTTCGCTGAATACAACAGGTGTAGTAGACCTTACAGTGAAATGCTTACTTACAGGCTCTAACCAATAGTGCAAAAAAAGGTATTAGGTGAACAATAGGTAAGTAAAGAAATAAAAACAACAATAAAAAGACAGTGAAAAACAGTAGCGAGGCTATATACAGTAGACAGGCTATATACAGGCACCGGTTAGTCAGGCTGATTGAGGTAGTATGTACATGTAGATATGGTTAAAGTGACTATGCATATATGATGAACAGAGAGTAGCAGTAGCATAAAGAAGGGTTGGCGTGTGGCGGGTGGCGGGTGGCGGGACACAATGCAGATCGCCCAGTTAGCCAATGTGCGAAAGCACTGGTAAAAACTGTTGAGAAGCCTTTTTGTCCTAGACTTGGCACTCCGGTACTGCTTTCCACGCGGTAGTAGAGAGAACAGTCTATGACTGGGGTGGCTGGGGTCTTTGACCATTTTTAGGGCCTTCCTCTGACACTGCCTGGTGTAGAGGTCCTGGATGGCAGGCAGCTTAGCCCCAGTTCGCACTACCCTCTGTGATGCCTTGCGGTCGGAGGCCGAGCAATTGCCATACCAGGCAGTGATGCAACCAGTTCTCAATGTTGCAGCTGTAGAAACTTTAAAGGATCTCAGGACCCATGCCAAATCTTTTAAGTTTCCTGAGGGGGAATAGGCTTTGTCGTGCCCTCTTCACGACTGTCTTGGTGTGTTTTGACCATTCTAGTTTGTTGGTGATGTGGACACCAAGGAACTTGAAGCTCTCAACCTGCTCCACTACAGCCCCTTCGATGAGAAAGGGGGCATACTTGGTCCTCCTTTTCCTGTAGTCCACAATCATCTCCTTAGTCTTGGTTACGTTGAGGGGTAGGTTGTTATTCTGGCACCACCCTGCCAGGTCTCTGACCTCCTCCCTATAGGCTGTCTCGTCATTGTCGGTGATCAGGCCTACCACTGTTGTGTCATCTGCAAACTTATTGATGGTGTTGGAGTCGTGCCTGGCCATGCAGTCATGGGTGAACAGGGAGTACAGGAAGGGACTGAGCACGCACCCCTGGGGGGCTCCAGTGTTGAGGATCAGCGTGGCAGATGTGTTGCTACCTACCCTCACCACCTGGGGGCGGCCCGTCAGGAAGTCCAGGATCCAGTTGCAGAGGGAGGTGTTTAGTCCCAAGATCCTTAGCTTAGTGATGATCTTTGAGGGTACTATGGTGTTGAACACTGAGCTGAGCTGAGCCTTTTGACCAGGTGGGAAATGGCAGTGTGGAGAGCAATAGAGATTGCATCATCTGTGGATCTGTTCAAGCGGTATGCAAATTGGAGTGGGTCTAGGGTTTCTGGGATAATGGTGTTGATGTGAGCCATTACCAGCCTTTCAAAGCACTTCATGGCTATAGACGTGAGTGCTATGTGTCTGTAGTCATTTAGGCATGTTGCCTTCGTGTTCTTGGGCACAGGGACTATGGTGGTCTGCTTGAAACATGTTGGTTTTACAGACTCAATCAGGGACATGTTGAAAATGTCAGTGAAGACACCTGCCAGTTGGTCAGCACATGCCCGGAGCACATGCCCTGGTAATCAGTCTGGCCACGCAGCCTTGTGTATGTTGACCTGTTTAAAAGTCTTACTCACATCGGCTACAGAGAGCGTGTTCACACAGTCGTCCGGAACAGCTGATGCTCTCATGCATGTCTCAGTGATGCTTGCATCGAAGCGAGCATAGAAGTGATTTACCTCGTCTGGTAGGCTTGTGTCACTGGGCAGCTCACGGCTGTGCTTCCCTTTGTAGTCTGTAATAGTTGCCACATAGTGTCGGAGTGTCGGAGCCGGTGTAGTATGATTCAATCTTAGCCCTGTATTGACGCTTTGCCTGTTTGATGGTTCGTCGGAGGGCATAGCAGGATATCTTGTAAGCTTCTGGGTTATAGAGTCCCGCACCTTGAAAGCTGCAGCTCTGCCCTTTAGCTCAGTGCGAATGTTTCCTGTAATCCATGGCTTCTGGTTGGGGTATGTACGTACAGTCACTGTGGGGACAACGTCCTCGATGCACTTATTGATAAAGCCAGTGACTGATGTGGTGTACTCCTCAGTGCCATGGGACGAATCCCGGAACACGTTCCAGTCTGTGTTAGCAAAACAGTCCTGTAGTTTAGCATCTGCTTCATCTGACCACTTTTTTATAGACCAGTCACTGGTGCTTCCTGCTTTAATTTTTGCTTGTAATCAGGAATCAGGAGGATAGAGTTGTGGTCGGATTTACCAAATGGAGGGTGAGGGAGAGCTTTGTATGCGTCTCTGTGTGTGGAGTACAGGTGATCTAGAATTTCCCTCTGATGCACATTTAACATGTTGATAGAAAATTGGTGGAACTGATTTAAGTTTCCCTGCATTGAAGTCTCCGGCCACTAGGAGTGCTGCCACGGGGTGAGTGGTTTCCTGTTAGCTTATTTCCTTATACAGCTGACTGAGTGCGGTCTTAGTGCCAGCATCTGTCTATGGTTGTAAATAAACAGCTACAAAAAGTAGCTGAAAACTCTCTAGGCAAATAGTGTGGCCTGCAATTTATCATAATATATTCTACTTCAGGCGAGCAAAATCTAGAGACTTCCTCAGATTTCGTGCACCAGCTGTTGTTTACAAATATGCATAGATCATCCCCCCTCGTCTTACCGGAGTGTGCTGTTCTATCTTGCTGGTGCAGCGTATATCCCGCTAGCTGAATATCCATGTAGTCATTCAGCCATGATTCCATGAAACATAGGATATTACAGTTTTTGATGTCCCGTTGGTAGGATATTCGTGTCCCCTGTACCCGCGTTTCTTCTTCTTGCAAATAACGGGGATGTTGGCCTTGTAGGGTGTTTGGAGAATGTCCTGTGCGTCTTGCTTGTTGAAGAAATCCGAGGTCAGTGATCGCTGTCCTGATATCCAGAAGCTCTTTTTTGCCGTAAAATACGGTTGCGGAATCATTATGTACAAAATAAGTTACAAATAATGCGAAAACCCCCCACATAATAGCACAATTGGTTGGGCGCCCGTAAAACTGCTGCCATTTCTTCTGCAGCCATTTTCCATAGGGAGGAGAGAGGCTATCCAGACACGCCTAGTGCACAAATTAATAACATACAGTATGTCGCGCAGCTGAGTCGAGTGTGGAGACGAATGGATTTGGATCAGTCAGACTTCCTGATGAGCCCTTCCCAGCTAGCTACCTAATGGACCAATAGCCACGGGAAGTCATTTGGGTGTGGGGGTGCTGTAATATTTTTGCCGACCGCTAATACAGGACTAGTAAAGGCCCAGTGCATTACTTTTGTGAAACTAAATGTAGTTGAGTGTTTACTAGCATTTGCATCTTGAGTCTCTTATTTATCTGTACAAAACAATTAATCTGATAATACTTGTGGAACATAAAAGCACTTGCCTGATATATATTTTCCAGTTTCTTGAAATACTTTGCAAATGCAAATGCACCCACAACTGTAGCATTGCAAGCGCCATGCTCTACAACTGAGCCACATCATCACAAACCATTTGATGTCTCAATGTACTCAATTACTGTATTGTGCATTGTTTTTCTTCATGGCGATGGAAAGTCAACAGGTACAAACCTAGATGACCATTCTGACCAGCCAATACAGTAATGTACATTTACATGAAGTGGTTTGTAAGGATGGTAAATTAATACTGCACAAAAAGTGGTTGTTTTATATGTTATTTGATCATGAAAAATATTTAATTTGATGTAGATGCTTTGCACCTTTTGATGTAAATGTTTGTGGACAGGGTTTTGTTATTTCTGGATTCCATTAGAATGACAATTGCAGAGGAAGGAACAGGGCAACAACCCTTACAAGCCTTGAATCCTGCAAGATACTGTTCTTAATTATACAACTACCTTTTTTTGCCAAAGCAGAGATGCTGAAAATATATATATTTTTTCTGTGGCACTACAGACATCTATATCGGTCTGCTAATACCAAGTAAAGCCCCAGTGCACTACTTGTGAAATATTTAATTTGATTATATATATATTTTCATTCGGATTTTTCAGGAGGTGCTGCGGCACCCTCAGCACCCCTACTTCCAGTGGCTGTGCACGGACCTAGTTCATGCTGGCTAGCTGGCAACAATGGTGCTAGTTAAAACTTAAAGTTATGTTTATTTTGATGGGAAGGGAGTATTGGTCACCATCTGGTTGTCACCATTACCAGTGCAATGGTGTTGTATCAAGGTGCTTTCCGATGTGAGTTGCTTCTGTTCCCACCAGGCAGCAGTTGCTTCCCACCTATGCAAGTTCGAATCCAGCTATAGAAAGTTTTTAAAAATATATTTTCGTTTTAAGCTTATCCCAAACCATGTTCCTTCCTAACCTTAAGAATGTGGAATTAATGCCTGAACTTAACCTTAAACACTTCGACATTTGAAGTTTGGAACCACTTCGAAGTTTGACGCTTGAGAAACATGGATCAACGTCTAACTCTTACTTGAGACTGAGCGCAACCATGTGGATGTCACCACGATACAGTCTGCTGCTCAATGGGGAGGGTTTGCCCTCAAGCAGGCAACACTACATGGGGCTCAGTGTCCTTGGCTCCCGGTTGCCGCAGTCTGAGCCCTTGGCTCCCGGTTGCCGCAGTCAGGAGGAGGGGAGTAGCTAGAATAGTGTATCCAATATCAGGCCAGGGTGAAAGGTAAATAACATTTATTGCAGATTTAAACTGAATGATTCTACACTCAAGTCCCAACTTCGGCTGACACGTTTCAAATTCTGGGTGAAGTTTCCAGCCACAAGCACAAACTAGCTAGCTGACTAAACCGAATCCGTTCGTCTCCACTCGACTCTCGCTGCGCGACACAGGTCATCCATTTGGGCACCCGGCGCGTCAGTATAGCGGATCCTCTCCCAATATGAGTGACAATCTGTATCACTGAAACAGATGCATATTGACAGCGTTTGAAGTCATGTTAGATTGTGTCATTGTAAACCCAGATTTATGAATTTTTTTTGCGAAAGAAACAACAGTTATGTACTAGAACAGAGTCAATAAATGTCACACTATACACATTTACATTATATTTAGAGTTGATAACTTAAGCGGTATATTGGCACTTACCTGGGCGATGAGAAAACTGTTACAGCCGACACACGTCCACCCCTCCTCTGACAGTGGCAATAGGCTGCCCTTGGACAGCGCATTTCACTCACGACGTACGCTACTGCAGCCGAGGGCACGCGTATGGCCGGACCAGACCATTTGTTTCGATTAGGGGAGTTGGCTGCAAAATATGCTCAATTCACATAGGTTACTCCAGCTATATTGGTCATTGAAACAAATACAATGTTCAGAATATTGTGCAGGTTTTGAAATGATTTGATTCATCATCTATTATAAAACGTTTTATTCAACTTGATTATTATTATTTTTATCGATCTACGGCTTGTTGTTGTTTAGTGGTCTTTGTCACCTCGTGGCAGTAGCCATACTGTGACCCCAATGAAGGTGAGGGTATGACAGTATTACAATGTGCACATTTGTCATATAAGTAAAAAACACGGATGAAAAAATTGGTTACGGGAGACATTGATCTTTACATTTTATTGATACAGCCCAGCTCGGTGACACTCTGTATCTCAATTTACCATCAAACCTGAAAGGGACAGAGAGTTGGAGAGTAAGGTGGGAGGAAAAGCGACACCATCCTGGGATGGGCTGCAAACCCCTCTGTGACTGCACGGGACTGGTGAAATGCCACATTGTCCCATACAATTACAAACGTTGGCCGATTTCGCCTCACTGCAACCCTTTCCTCACCTGTCACAACCCTTCCATAGAGGTCATCCAGGAATGAAATGAGACCCAATTATTGGTTTGTGCAACAGCAATCCATCACAGGATATTTCTGCACACATTGTGATGTTGGCATCCCTCTGGCCCAGGACATCCACTGTGGCTCGTTTCCCAATCACATTTCTTACTGTTGTTTTACTGTTTACTATCTTACTGTTGTTTTGCCAGAAATTTCTCAGAATAGATGCCACTGTTGACCGTTGCAGATTTGGCTGCACTCTCAGACCAGCCTCTCTCATTGATAGACCATGATTTATTACATGATCAATTATAGTAGCCCTAAACTCATCTGAGACTATCACTAGCCATGTCACGTTCTGACCATAGTTCTTGTGTTTTCTGCACCAGATAGGACTGTTTCGGTTTTGCCATGTTGGTTATTTTGTATTGGAAGTGTTCAGTTTGTATTTATTATTAAATAAGATGAACACTTTGGTCCTCTCCTTCCCAGGAAGAAAGCCGTTACAATGCTACTTAATATAATGTTTACATACCCTACATTACTCATCACATATGTATATGTATATACTGTACTCTATATCATCTACTGCATCTTTATGTAATACATGTATCACTAGCACCTTTAAACTATGCCACTTTTTTTACATACCCTACATTACTCATCTCACATGTATATACTGTACTCGATACCATCTACTGCATCTTGCCTATGCCGTTCTGTACCATCACTCATTCATATATCTTTATGTACATATTCTTTATCCCTTTACACTTGTGTGTATAAGGTAGTTGTTGTGAAATTGTTAGGTTAGATTACTCACTGGTTATTACTGCATTGTCGGAACTAGAAGCACAAGCATTTCGCTACACTCGCATTAACATCTGCTAACCATGTGTATGTGACAAATACATTTGATTTGATTTGACTACAGCTCTTGATCTTCCTCTCAGTCTTCTTCCACCACACATACGTACTCCTCTCCATCTCCCTCTCCCAGCCACTCTTCTTTCTCTATCAGCCACTTCTCTATATCTGGCTGGGTCCATGTTTACATTACAGTACAGCATTATTCCTAAAATGTCCCATTTTGTATAGATGGTAATGAAATTGAAAGACGGACACCTGGGTAGATGTTCAGCTACAATGGGAATCAGCTATGGTTTGTCTAATTGTTTTGATAGTATTTAATCTTTCAGATTTGGAATATATTTCATTATTACTGTCTTATTTAATTTTGTTTTATGTTAGGTTTTGAACTTAAGTTTAACAGTTTTGAAAAGAGCATGTTAACATGTGCAAATTGGCCTGTAGGTACATGGAGTTTTGGTGGTGGTTGTGTCTGAGTGAGAAAATAATTCATGAAATTTGAAAGATGTAGTCATTGAGTGCATTTTGTGCCAAAGCAATACAAAATTATCCACAGTCTTGCCCACATAGACTGTGTGAAGTGTTTTGAAAAAGTGACCTAAGTATTGTGAAATGGGTCCTAGCGATTGTAAAAAACTGTAATGCGTTTGAGACAATCAGTTGTGTTGTGACAATGTAGGGGTGTATACAGAAGACAGCTCTCTTTGGTAAAAGACCAAGTCCATATTATGGCAAGAACAGCTCAAATAAGCAAAGAGAAATGACAATCCATCATTACTTTTGCAGTTGCAAAAACCATCAAGTGCTATGAAACTGGCTCTCATGAGGACCGCCACAGGAAAGGAAGACCTAGAGTTACCTCTGCTGCAGAGGATAAGTTCATTAGAGTTAACTGCACCTCAGATTGCAGCCCAAATAAATGCTTCGGAGTTCAGGTAACAGATACATCTCAACATCAACTGTTCAGAGGAGACTGCTGAATCAGGCCTTCATGGTCGAATTTCTGCAAAGAAACCACTACTAAAGGACTTCAATAAAAGGAAGAGACTTGCTTGGTCCAAGAAACACGAGCAATGGACATTAGACCAGTGGAAATCTGTCCTTTGGTCTGATGAGTCCAAATTTGAGATTTTTGGTTCCAACTGTTGTGTCTTTGTAAAACGCAGAGTAGGTGAATGGATTATCTCTGCATGTGTGGAACCCACCATGAAGCATGCAGGAGGGGGTGTGTTGGAATGGGGGTGCTTTGCTGGTGACACTGTCTGTGATTTATTTAGAATTCAAGGCACACTTAACAGCATGGCTACCACAGCACTCTGCAGTGATACACCATCCCATCTGATTTGTGCTTAGTGGGACTATCATTTGTTTTTCAACAGGACAATGACCCAACACACCTCCAGGCTGTTTGGGATGAGTTGGACCGCAGAGTGAAGGAAAATCAGCCAACAAGTGCTCAGCATATGTGGGAATTCCTTCAAGACTGTTGGAAAAGCATTCCAGGTGAAGCTGGTTGAGAGAATGCCAAGCGTGTGCAAAGCTGTCATCAAGGCAAGGGCGGCTACTTTGAACATTCTCAAATATAAAATATATTTGGATTTGTTTAACACTTTTTTGGTTACTACACGATTTCATATGTGTCATTTCATAGTTTTGTTGTCTTCACAATTATTCTACAATGTATAAAATATTAAAAAATAAAGAAAAGCCCTTGAATGAGTAGATGTGTCCAAACTTTTGAATGATACTGTATACATGCACACAAATATATACAGTACCAGTCAAAAGTTTGGACACACCTTCTCATTCAAGTGTTTTTCTTTATTTTTACTATGTTATTCAATGTAGAATAATATGGGTTGAATACTTATTCAGGGGTTGGTTGTTTAGCAACAAAACCGACGCGTGCACAACTATGGGGAAAAACAGACAGGGTTGGCTTTAGATCGTTGACAAAATGTAAGCTATAATTAATCTCCAATGTTTATTGAAAACATAAATGAATTTGCACAATGAGTACTTGTTGTCTCTCAAATACATCATTACAGTTGTTGGTTAAGCATGCACAAATCGGTTTAGTGATGTCGTCAGCTAACACGTCCATCTTTGATATATTTGTTTTTTCATTAGTTTTTTTACACATTCAAAAATTGTTCTTCCAATTTGACATTACAGAGTATTTTGTGTAGATCGTTGACAAAAAAATATAACAATTCAATCCATTTCAATTCCACTTTCTAACTCAACAAAAACGTGGAAAAAGTCAAGGGGTGTGAATACTTTCTGAAGGCACTGTAGCTGTTACCTCAACAGCACAGCATTGGACACATGGTTTTCATTCCTATGTATCTGTCCTTCATGCTTTGTCACATATTACAATGTACAGTATGATACAGAGACAACATGAGAGAATGAATATGATGGTGGGAAATGAGTTTGTATATGACTCACTTACAGACATGTACATGTGTTATCAACTATGCCCAACAGAGGGCAACAGTGTCAAATATATGTTAACTTGTGTGTTACAGTTTTAGGCCTACCATCCTAGTAAATAAATATACACAATTCTGAATATTATGTTTACATGTTAGGCTACTGGTCATAATGCACACTTACATTCGATCATATCAAAGACAGACTGAGCAGTGGCAAAAATACACTATCGCTAGCAAACACATCTAAGGAAGAGTGGGCATTATCCTCATCATCATCGGCCTTGTCTCAGTCTTGTCTCAGGTTAGTAAGTTGGTGGTCTGTTGATATCCCTTTAGTGGTGTGGGGGCTGTGCTTTGGTAAGTGGGTGGGGTTATATCCTGCCTGGTTGGCCCTGTCCAGGGGTATCGCCGGACTGGGCCACAGTGTCCCCTGACCCACCCTTGTCTCAGCCTCCAGTATCTATGCTGCAATAGTCTATGTGCCGGCGGGCTAGGGTCAGTCTGTTATATCTGGTGTAATTCTCCTGTTTTATCTGGTTTCCTGTGTTTATTTAGTATGCTCTCTCTAATTATCTATCCCTCCCTCTCTCCCCTCCCGAAGGACCTGGGCCCTAGGACCATGCCTCAGGACCACCTGGCCTGATGACTCCTGGCTGTCCCCAGTCCACTTGGTCGGGCTGCTGCCCCAGTTTCAGCTGTTCTGCTTGCGACTATGGAACCCTGACCTGTTCACTGGACCTGCTACCTTGTTTTTGACTTAATGGCCATGTGCTCTTACAATATCTATCCGGCACAGCCAGAAGAGGACTGGCCACCGCTCAGAACCTGGTTTCTCTCAAGGTTTCTTCCTAGGTTCCTGCCTTTCTAGGGAGTTTTTCCTAGCCACGTGCTTCTACATCTGCATTGCTTGCTGTTTGGGATTTTAGGCTGGGTTTCTATATAGGACATTGTGAAATCTGGTGATGTAAAAGGGTTTTATAAATACATTTGATTGAAATTTGATTTGATCGGGCTGCAGGACAGGTAGTCCAAAATCATGGTTAGTTTCCACTTTGTTTCCACTTCGCCATTTTGGGCAATTCCATTATAACGGAATTGGGCTGATAGTCAGATTTTCCACTTAAAAATGTATGCCAAACAAAGAACATTGATTTCAAATCACAAGGACTACTTTTAACAGTTTACCCTGAACATTTCACAAAAACACATGTACTGAAAGAATCGTATGGTAAAATAATTTCTGCAATAAAAAACATGTTTTCCAAAAACGCTGTTATGTCTGCAGAAAGAATGAGGTGTCAGCTATGCCATGACATATTGAATTTAACATTTTTTTGGGGGGTTATTGAACTACAGTAAGTGAAGTGGATTAACACCCGGGGTCCCTGATCTGTACTACATAGAAATGCATAATTATGGATGTGAATGTCATTCTCTTCACGTTGATGTATCCTAAATAGCTACACAAAGGTATAAATATGCAATATCCTCCCTTGCATTGTTGGGCATTATCCCACACACTGGCTATTATTTTAATTAGCTCCGCCCCAAACAAGACCAACTTTAGTTGGTATCCAGACTGTAGTCACACTTGCTTTGACCTCCAGACAACAGAAAGAGAACGAAAACAGTTGTGAGTTGAATGTAACAGTATGCCAGTGGAAGGGAGGACTGTATGTATAAGCAGGTGACCCAACTGTGGTTTGTGACTGTGGTTTGTGATCATTTCCCATCGTAGCCAATTCATTTGCAATAATTCCGTAATTGTTTTTCGGAAATTTCGGTACCAATTTGGTAACAGAATTTAGAGTTTAAATATTTTAATAATTCATAAACTAAATAAATATCAGTTAAAACACTATAACCAAATAGTATGTCATTATCCTCCCTCCTCACGAGGGAGAGAAATGAGAAAATATCTTAAAGATATGTGGGGGTTTTTGGTAATGGAAGAGGACAATGTTTGATTACTTCCTGGAATCATTTATGCAAAACTAAGTAAAGTGTTGATTTTAGTTGGCAGGGGTCTTTACTTTAACTTTAAAACTTTTTGTGGTAGATGTTTTCTAAGACCACTTTTCCATCTGTTTGACCAGAAATCAAAGCCATTGATTATTTCTAATATTTACGATATGGTTGAAACATGTATATATGCCTTAATAAATAGATAGACTATTAGTTTTCAATTGACACCAGCTTTTACATGCTCCTATGGACTTCACATGTTGGTGCTTTTACTTGGACATGACCTTGTATGTGTGTGAATGGGCTTCACACTATGTTAACATGTTTAAATGTGAGGGTAGAAGCAAAGCAAAAATAGACAGGTTGTGCCAAATCTATTTCTCATGATGCTGTCAATATAGTGATTGAGTATGCAAATCGCAATTACTACCCTCTAAATTACTTAAATTTTGTAATTAAAATGATAAATTAAAACTATTAAGGGGTAGGAAATTGATTTTGATGTGAGGAAATATGATTGACTGGGTCTTTTGGTCAATGATTGACCCTCCTGGAACCTAAAGTGATTACGTCTTACGTTCTCAGTAGCTCAGGTGGTTTGCACTTATAGAGCTGCCTAAAATAAGTTGTATCTAATGTTAATTGAATGGATTTAGTGCATGGTTCCATAACCCTTGACATTGGCCATGCATGTATCAGGCACTCGTTAGGCTAGTAGCTAGTAGATGAAACACCAACAGTTATAGATCTTGATGAGTGCTTCATTCTCCTCCAGTGGTTTCCAGTGTTCATAATGTAACAGGAAGTACTTTGTCAAGCTGCTGAGTGACAGAAACACTCTACCTGACGAACAGACAAATAACAACATAACACAAAAACAGGCAGGGCTTTCTAGCAAATGCCTAGTCCCAAAAACACCTAGCTGACAAGGATCGAAAGCTTTGACGTCATCCCTACCCCTAACCTCTATGTACCTCCTTCATTCTGAGAAACACACACACACACACACACACACACACACACACACACACACACACACACACACACACACACACACACACACACACACACACACACACACACACACACACTCCAGTAGTCTGTTTTTCTTCCTCTCACAACACCAGAGAGAGGTGGATAATGGGAAACATTAGTGTGAACGGCTGCTGCCAAGCGACCCTCTCTCCCCGAGCACACCAGACGTGAATGCCATCTCCCCACGGCTCCCGCCAATTACAGGAGCCCCTCCAGCAGGCCTGGCCTAATAAAGAGCCTGGAGCATGGTGGGGGAGGGGTCAGGCAGGGATCGATCCCCCAGCCTCATGAGGGTACAGCTGGAGAGCCCACAGCTGACCCTCTGGGGAAAGGTACACCATTCTTGTCAATGTCCTCACTTCTTGACCTCTCAACTTCATTATTTTCACTTCCTGTCGTGTGTTTGGTGCCATTGCCAACACAAAGTACAGACATGGAGGAGGACGCAAGTGCAAAAATGTCTGTCAGACCTGTCCCTCCACAAGTCCAAACATAACAGAGTGCTCTAGCATCAATATTTGGAAGTAATCAACCTGGAAAATACAATTTTTAATTGACTGATATCAAATCAAGTCAAATTTTATTGGTCACATACACATGGTTAGCAGATGTTAATGTGAGTGTAGCGAAATGCTTGTGCTTCTAGTTCCAACAGTGCAGTAATATCTAACAAGTAATCTAGCAATTTTACAACTACCTTATACACACACAACTGTACAGGAATGAATCAGAATATGTAAACATAAATATATGGATGAGCGATGGCCGAACGGTATAGGCAAGATACAGTATCTGGTATAGAGTACAGTATATACATATGAGATGAGTAATGTAGGGTATGTAAACATTATATAAAGTGGCATTGTTTAAAGTGAATAGTGATACATTTATTACATCAAATTTTTAATTACTAAAGTGGCTGGAGATTGAGTCAATATGTTGGCAGCAGCCACTAAATGTTAGTGATGGCTGTTTAGTCTGATGGCCTTGAGATAGAAGCTGTTTTTCAGTCTTTTGGTCCCAGCTTTGATGCACCTGTGCTGACCTTCCCTTCTGGATCATAGTGGGGTGAACAGGCAGTGGCTCGTGTGGTTGTTGTCGTTGATCTTTTTGGCCTTCCTGTGACATCGGGTGGTGTAGGTGCCTTGTAGGGCAGGTAGTTTGCCCCCGGTGATGCGTTGTGCAGACCTCACTACCCTCTGGAGAGCCTTCCGGTTGTGGGCGGAGCAGTTGCCGTACCAGGCGGTGATACAGCCCGACAGGATGCTCTCGATTGTGCATCTGTAAAAGTTTGAGAGTGCTTTTGGTGACAAGCCCAATTTCTTCAGCCTCCTGAGGTTGAAGAGGCCCTTTTGCGCCTTCTTCACCACGCTGTCTGTGTGGGTGGACCATTTCAGTTTGTCCGTGATGTGTACGCCGAGGAACTTAAAACTTACTACCCTCTCCACTACTGTCCCGTCGATGTGGATAGGGGGTGCTCCCTTTGCTGTTTCCTGAAGTCCACGATCATCTCCTTTGTTTTGTTGACGTTGAGTGTGAGGTTATTTTCCTGACACCACACATCGAGGGCCCTCACCTCCACCCTGTAGGCCATTTCGTCATTGTTGGTAATCAGGCCTACCACTGTAGTGTCGTCTGCAAATTTGATGATTGAGTTGGAGGCGTCCATGGCCACACAGTCATGGGTGAACAGGGAGTACAAGAGAGGGCTGAGAACGCACCCTTGTGGGGCCCCAGTGTTGAGGATCAGCGGGGTGGAGATGTTGTTTCCTACCCTCACCACCTGGGGCAGCCCGTCAGAAAGTCCAGGACATAGTTGCACAGGGTGGGATCAAGACCCAGGCTCTAACCAGAATAGAGAGAGGAGTGGGATGCCCCGGTGCACAACTGAGCAAGAGGACAAGTACATTAGAGTGTCTAGTTTGAGAAACAGACGCCTAAATGTCCTCAACTGGCAGCTACATTAAATAGTACCCGCAAAATACCAGTCTCAATGTCAACAGTGAAGAGGCAACTCCGGGATACTGGACATCTAGGCAGAGTTGCAAAGAAAAAGCCATATCTCAAATTGGCCAACAAAATTAAAATATTAAGATGGACAGTGCGTAGAAGGCCAGCATCCCGGAGTCATCTCTTCACTGTTGACGTTGAGACTGGTGTTTTGCGAGTACTATTCAATGAAGCTGCCAGTTGAAGACTTGTGAGGCTGCCAGCTGTGCTAAAATAATTGCAAAAGGGTTTTCTAATGATCAATTAGCAATTAGCATTTTAAAATGATAAACTTGGATTAGCTAACACAAAGTGCCATTGGAACACAGGAGTGATGGTTGCTGATAATGGGCCTCTGTACGCCTATGAAGATATTCCATAAAAAATCTGCCGTTTCCAGCTACAATAGTCATTTATAACATTAACAATGTCTACACTGTATTTGTGATCAATTTTATGTTATTTTAATGGACAAAACATTTTGCTTTTCTTTCAAAAACAAGGACATTTCTAAGTGACCCCAAACTTTTGAACTGCAGTGTATGTACACAGTAGGTATTCACATTCATATTGTGCTCACTGTATTCCTATGGCAGTAAGGCAAGCATTTACATAAAAATACTATTATGTAGTGGAACCAAGGAAACCTACTTGTGTGTGTGATGCCACCGCTGTGCTCTCTGATTAAGTAAATCACTGGTCAATGAAAGTATGTGAGCATGGTCATTACTGAATTTCTGAGAGAGTAAAATAATAGGTCAGTGAGGCTTTAAGGTTATCAACTTCCATCCTAGTAACTGCTCTGGGCTATACAGTCACTCCACAACATCCAACCCATTTTACTGAATTTTTTTCAAGAATAAAGTAAAAAACAAAAGAAAAACACATCCTGTCAGAGGAATATATACTTGTTCCAGTGAAACCCCAGCCTTTTATAGCACCTTTCTAAAGCTCAATGCTAACTGGGGTTAAAGTTACTATATACTTGAAGTTGCTCTCATCTACATTCGGAGGCCCTCTCTTTAATATTGCCAAGGCCTTGAGTCATAACGCTATAGAACTGTGTCTTTGTGAAGTGTGGAGATCGCTACACCCCACAGTCAGAGACTAGACTACTCCTATTATTCCCAGATCCATGATTCCTATTCTAGATTTGACTTCTTCTTTATCCCATCCAACCTTTTTCACTGTCTCAGAATGTGAATATCTCCCAATAATAATTTCAGACCGTTCTCCCTTGTATTTTGAGATGAAGTGTAACGGTGCTTAACACCCCACTAAAAGATGGTGCTTAGTCACTACTTTGGGAAATAAGTTTATTAACCAATAGCAGGAGATGTTTATATTAACTAACGTCAATAAGAATGTGTGCCAACTTATTATCTGGGATACACTGGAAGCATTCCTTCCTCAAACTAGAATGGTCCAAACACACCAAGGCAGTCGTGAAGAGGGCACGACAAAGCCTATTCCCCCTCACGAAACTTAAAAGATTTGGCATGGGTCCTGAGATCCTTTAAAGGTTCTACAGCTGCAACATTGAGAGCATCGTATGGCAAGCGGTACCGGAGTGCCAAGTCTAGGACAAAAAGGATTCTCAACAGTTTTTACCCCCAAGCCATAAGACTCCTGAACAGGTAACCAAATGGTTACCCAGACTATTTGCATTGTGTGCCCTCCCTAACCCCTCTTTTACGCTGCTGCTACTCTCTGTTTATCTTATATGCAACCCCACCTCTTTAAGGAATACCTAGGATAGGATAAAGTAATCCCTCTCACCCCCTTAAAAGATTTAGATGCACTACTGTTCCACTGGATGTCATAAGGTGAATGCACCAATTTGTAAGTCGCTCTGGATAAGAGCGTCTGCTAAATGACTTAAATGTAGTCACTTTAACTATAAATTAATGTACATTTACCCCTACAAATCAGCCGGGCTAGACAATCTGGACCCTTTCTTTCTAAAATTATCCGCCGAAATTGTTGCCACCCCTATTACTAGCCTGTTCAACCTCTCTTTCGTGTCGTCTGAGATTCCCAAAGATTGGAAAGCAGCTGCGGTCATCCCCCTCTTCAAAGGGGGGACACTCTTGACCCAAACTGCTACAGACCTATATCTATCCTACCATGCCTTTCTAAGGTCTTCGAAAGCCAAGTCAACAAACAGATTACCGACCATTTCGAATCTCACCATACCTTCTCTGCTATGCAATCTGGTTTCAGAGCTGGTCATGGGTGCACCTCAGCCACGCTCAAGGTCCTAAACGATATCTTAACCGCCATCGATAAGAAACATTACTGTGCAGCCGTATTCATTGATCTGGCCAAGGCTTTCGACTCTGTCAATCACCACATCCTCATCGGCAGACTTGACAGCCTTGGTTTCTCAAATTATTGCCTCGCCTGGTTCACCAACTACTTCTCTGATAGAGTTCAGTGTGTCAAATCGGAGGGTCTGCTGTCCGGACCTCTGGCAGTCTCTATGGGGGTGCCACAGGGTTCAATTATTGGACCGACTCTCTTCTCTGTATACATCAATGATGTCGCTCTTGCTGCTGGTGAGTCTCTGATCCACCTCTACGCAGACGACACCATTCTGTATACTTCTGGCCCTTCTTTGGACACTGTGTTAACAACCCTCCAGGCAAGCTTCAATGCCATACAACTCTCCTTCCGTGGCCTCCAATTGCTCTTAAATACAAGTAAAACTAAATGCATGCTCTTCAACCGATCGCTACCTGCACCTACCCGCCTGTCCAACATCACTACTCTGGACGGCTCTGACTTCGAATACGTGGACAACTACAAATACTTAGGTGTCTGGTTAGACTGTAAACTGTCCTTCCAGACCCATATCAAACATCTCCAATCCAAAGTTAAATCTAGAATTGGCTTCCTATTTCGCAACAAAGCATCCTTCACTCATGCTGCCAAACATACCCTTGTAAAACTGACCATCCTACCAATCCTCGACTTTGGCGATGTCATTTACAAAATAGCCTCCAATACCCTACTCAACAAATTGGATGCAGTCTATCACAGTGCAATCCGTTTTGTCACCAAAGCCCCATATACTACCCACCATTGCGACCTGTACGCTCTCGTTGGCTGGCCCTCGCTTCATACTCGTCGCCAAACCCACTGGCTCCATGTCATCTACAAGACCCTGCTAGGTAAAGTCCCCCTTATCTCAGTTCGCTGGTCACCATAGCATCTCCCACCTGTAGCACACGCTCCAGCAGGTATATCTCTCTAGTCACCCCCAAAACCAATTCTTTCTTTGGCCGCCTCTCCTTCCAGTTCTCTGCTGCCAATGACTGGAACGAACTACAAAAATCTCTGAAACTGGAAACACTTATCTCCCTCACTAGCTTTAAGCACCAACTGTCAGAACAGCTCACAGATTACTGCACCTGTACATAGCCCACCTATAATTTAGCCTAAACAACTACCTCTTTCCCAACTGTATTTTATTTATTTATTTATTTTGCTCCTTTGCACCCCATTATTTTTATTTCTAATTTGCACATTCTTCCATTGCAAAACTACCATTCCAGTGTTTTACTTGCTATATTGTATTTACTTTGCCACCATGGCCTTTTTTGCCTTTACCTCCCTTCTCACCTCATTTGCTCACATTGTATATAGACTTGTTTATACTGTATTATTGACTGTATGTTTGTTTTACTCCATGTGTAACTCTGTGTCGTTGTATCTGTCGAACTGCTTTGCTTTATCTTGGCCAGGTCGCAATTGTAAATGAGAACTTGTTCTCAACTTGCCTACCTGGTTAAATAAAGGTGAAAAAAAACAACAACAAAAAACAGACTACCTCAATTGGCCCAACCAACCAGTGCTCCAGCACATTGGCTAACCGGACTATCTGCATTGTGTCCCACCACCCACAAACCCCTCTTTTTATGCTACTGCTACTCTCTGTTCATCATATATGCATAGTCACTTTAACAATACCTACATGTACGTACTACCTCAATAGGCCTGACTAACCGGTGTCTGTATATAGCCTTGCTACTCTTATTTTCAAATGTCTTTTTACTGTTGTTTTATTTCTTTACTTACCTACACACACACACACACACACACACACACACACACACACACACACACACACACACACACACACACATACTTTTTTCTCTCGGCACTATTGGTTAGAGCCTGTAAGTAAGCATTTCACTGTAAGGTCTACACCTGTTGTATTCGGCGCAAGTGACAAATAAACTTTGATTTGAGATGGCAAATCATATCATTTTCCAAAGCGGCCACACACCTTTCCAAAGTGTACACAGTTCTTAAGTAATTTCAATGCACTTTCATAACTCAAAGAAGAGTCTTCAACTATGTGCTTTTTTGAGCTCTCCTAGCTGTGTCATTGAGGTACTAGAGCAAGCACACATGTAGTTGTTTTGTTTGGAACACAACCCTGCATCCCTGCTATCACACAATTACTGCTGTTGTTTACGCATTCCAAAAAACGGCCCATTATAAATCTCAATCTGTGTCAGGTGGGCATCATTTGAAAGCTTGTTCTATTGCCAATATGACTAGCTAAGTTATAAAATATGATCTTACTGTGCTAGGCTTTCACAAGGCATTTCTGAGAAACAGATCGTAATTCTGGTGCGCGTAGAAAGGAGTCATGAGTGGATTCAGGTGTTCAGCTGCAAATGTTCTTCACAATAGACAAACATTGCTTCATTGTGTTCAGAACATCCCAGGGTAGGACGCCATATCATCTTGTAACAGTGCATCAAACATAGTGATCATAAACATTGACACTTTATATTATATGAGTTTTATGATACCCTCTAGTTGACATCAGTTCTTGCTCTGTATCTCTGAGGCTGTACAAGTCATTGTATTATGTCCTGCTGTCATGCGCTTAAGGAAATCACGAATATCATGGATATATTGAAACTAGTGTATATATGGAGGCGTAAATATCCTGGCCTAGTGAGATATACAGTATCAGTCAAAAGTTTGGACACACCTACTCATTCAAGGCTTTTTTTTTTATACTATTTTCTACATTGTAGAATCATAGTGAAGACATAAACACTATGAAATAACACATATGGAATCATGTTGTAACTAAAAAAGTGTTAAATAAATCTAAATGTATTTTATATTTGAAATTCTTCAAAGTAGCCACAGCTTTGCATGCACTTGGCATTCTCTCAGCCAGCTTCATGAGGTACTCACCAAGAATGCATTTCAATTAACAGGTGTGCCTCGTTAAATGTTCATTTGTGGAATTTATTCCCATCTTAATGCGTTTGAGCCTATCAGTTGTGTTGTGACAAGGTAGGAGTGCTATACAGAAGACAGCCTATCTGGTAAAAGTCCATATTATGGCAAGAACAGCTCAAATAAGCAGAGAAACGACAGTCCATCATTACTTTAAGATATGAAGGTCAGTCAATAAGGATAAGGAACATTTTAAGAATTTCGAAAGTTTCTTCAAGTGCAGTTGCAAAACCATCAAGTGCTATGATGAAAGTGGCTCTCATGAGGACCGCCACAGGAAAGGAAGACCAAGAGTTACCTCTGCTGCAGAGGATAAGTTCATTAGAGTTACCAGCCTCTGAAATTGCAGCCCAAATAAATGCTTCACAGAGTTCAAGTAACAGGCACATCTCAACATCAACTGTTCAGAGGAGACTGCATGAAACAGGCCTTCATGGTCAAATTGCTGCAAAGAAACCACTACTAAAGGACAGCAATACGAAGAAGAGACTTGCTTGTGCCAAGAAACACTAGCAATGGATATTAGACCGGTGGAAGTCTGTCCTTTGTTCTGATCAGTCCAAATTTGAGATTTTTGTTTCCAACTGCCATGTCTTTGTGAGAATCAGAGTAGGTGAACGGATGATCTCCGCATGTGTGGTTCCCACCATGAAGCATGGACAATGACTCAACACACCTCCAGGCTGTGTAAGGCCTATTTGACAATGAAGGAGAGTAACGGAGTGCTACATCAGATGACCGGGCCTCCACAATCAGCTGATCTCAACCCAATCGAGATGATTTGGACCGCAGGTTGAAGGAAAGCAGCCAACAAGTGCTAGGCATATATGAGAACTCCTTCAAGAATGTTGGAAATGCATTCCAGGTGAAGCTGGTTGAGAGAATACCAAGAGTGTGCAAAGCTGCCATCAAGGCAAACATGGCTACTTTGAAGATTCTAAAATATAAAACATATTTTGATTTGTCTAACACTTTTTTTGGTTACTACATGATTCCATGTGTTATTTCATAGTGCTGATGTCTTCACTATTATTCTAAAATGTAGAAAATAGTACAAATAATGAAAAACCCTTGAATGAGTAGGTGTGTCCAAACGTTTTACTGGTACTGTACATGGCAGAGGCTAAATCAAGCTAGTCGTCTTGACTACTATCTTATGTCATTCTCGCTGGCACCAAACGTTTAAAAACTGTTGACGGGACAGAACGCTGATGGACCATCAAATAATTGACATATACATTGCTCTTGCAGAATTTCCACGTGGGTGAGGATATTAGAAATTTAATCAAAGCCTATTGGATGATAACTTGTTTTTAACTAGGACAGAAGAATTTATAACTGACTTTTTCTGACATAACATAGGTACAGCTGATCCCCTTATTGTATGGGACACTTTTAAATGTGCCTTTAGAGGCCATGTAATTCAATACTCATCTCTAAAACTAAAGCAATTTAGGTCAAATGAGTCCATTTCAACAACAGAAATAGGACTAACAGTACAGATAGCCATAATAACTGTACCATAGACACAGAATAAGTTAGAGGAAAAACTAAAAGAAATGGAGGAACTTATTCAAGAAAGATCAAGTGTAATACATTCTAAAAAAATAAAAAATGAAAGGAGCACGTGATGCCACGGAGCTGAGCAGACGTTAACAAACCGAGCTCTTTAAAATAATATTATTACCTAAATAACAACATTGAAACAATATTCTAACATTGGCTGGTAGCTAGCTAGCAAGATTAGAATTAGCCCTCATGACTCAGATGGCAGTTCCAGACTGCTGCTCTCAGCAGCCTCTTCCGAGTCTGCCGGCATGCTTGCTACTCTCCTCAAAGAAATTCAAGATGGTAACACAGGTATTTAACTGAAAATTGACAAGAAATAAGCCATTGACGACCTGAAATCCTCCCTCCTTTTCAGAACGACTTTTGAGAAAACATTAGCACAGTTGAAGATACCGTCACTCGACATGACCAGATTATGAAACATCTGCAGAAGGACAATGCCTATCTCAAAAACAAGGTAGACCAGATGGAGAACCAGAGCAGACGTAGTAATATCCGTGTGGTGGGATTGAAAGAGGACAGCGAGGTCCATGACCCGGTCCGTTTTTTCACTCAATGGATCCCTGATGTCCTAGACATAACCAACTTCACCAAGCCACTGGAAATCGAAAGCGCCCACAGAATATCAGCACCGAAACCCACGCCAAATGAGCCACCACGGGCCTTCCTGATCAGGTTCCTCCATTTCCAGGACAGGGAGAAGATACTGCGACTTGCAAGTGCCAAATGGGACATCACCATCGATGGCAAGAGGGTCAGCCTTTTCCCGGATATGAGCGCGAAACTCGCCAGACGTTGCAAGCAGTTCAGACTAGCCGCCAAAGGACTGAAGGAGAAGAACATCACTGGCTACCTCATTCACCCTGCAAGGATAAAAGTTTACTACAATGGCTGAAGCAATTTCTTCAACACACCGGGAGAAGTGTTTACTTTTCTCAAAGAACTGAACCGCGTTTGATTCACGAAGGGTTATCCGTGGGATAAGATGCAGTTTATTGTTTTTTTCTTGTTTGTGCTGTCCTGGATCTGAGCTGTTGATGTCTACTTGGAATTTGGATCCATTTACCCCGCGATTCGGTCGCTACAGTTGATTAGGACATTTTCAACAAACAGTTTTTTTCCCGTGGTTAGTTCTATTACATTTACAGGAGAGTATATTTTGGTTTTGGCAAAATCCAAGATGGCGTAGCAGTAAGTCGTCCGGTCGTCCTGTCCCTTGTATATATCGTTTCTTTTTCGTTTTTTACATATTTTTCTTCGCATACCTCTTAAAAAACATTTTGCTAAACCTAAGCTTCCAAATACTCTCCTGCAACCCGCCTCACCCAATGTAGCTATTTTTCCTAAAGTATTTATATTTACTTCGGAACCGGAACCCCTCAACTGAAGCTAGCCAGCTAACCACCAGCTATGCTAGCGGTCTTCAGCTAACCGGTCATCAGCTAACCTTTAGCCCGGAAAGCTCTCGCCAGTTCGAACAACGCGACTCTAACCAGAGCATAACGGACCTATTTATTTTTCATCCCCGGATTCATCCCCGGATTCCCACCGCAAACGGAACATTTTTTCAGCTGGATCCTCACAACTAGCTATCTAGCTAAACCGCAACCCCAGATGATTACTCCTGGCTAGCATTTCCACCCACTTAGCTTGAAGCTAGCCCGGCCAGAGCACCTGTAGCATACTCCTGGGCCACAATACCCGGGCCCATGACCGGTCTATCGATGTCACCGCATGAAGAGGAATAAACAGACTCACCCCATCGCGACGTCCCCCAAAGGCTAACTCTCTAGCCCTCGCTATCTCCCTGCTTGCTAATTCAGCCTGCTAACTGCTAGCTTGTCTAGCTCCGGTCCGCTAACTGCTACCTTGTCTAGCCCGGGCCTACGAACTGTTAGCTTGTTAGCACAGGCCTGCTAACCGTCTGAATCGCCGCGTCCCAAACACTCACTGGATCCATATTTACTCTCTATCTCTTTTTGATTTTTAATTTGTTTATACCTTCCGGAAACCTGCCTCACCCAATGTGATACGGAATCGCTATTATTTTTAATTTTTTTGAACACACTCAAGAACCCCCAGACGCTAACCAGCTAACTAGCTACAAGCTATTTAGTCATTGTTAGTTTTTTTTTACCTGGATAACACTCGCCAGTCCAGCTTCCCTGCCCATCCACCGCTGCCCCCTGGACACTGATCTCTTGGCTACATAGCTGATGCACGCTGGACTGTCCATTAATCACGGTACTCCATTCTGCTTGTTTGTTTTATCTGTCGGCCCCGTTGCCTAGTCAACGCCATTTTACCTGCTGTTTGTTGTGCTAGCTGATTAGCTGTTGTTGTCTTACTGTTTTAGCTAGCTTTCCCAATTCAACACCTGTGATTACTGTAGGCCTCGCTGTATGTCTCTCTCAAATGTCAATATGCCTTGTATACTGTTGTTCAGGTTAGTTATCATTGTTTTAGTTCACAATGGAGCCCCTAGTTCCACTCATCATACCCCTGTTACCTCCTTTGTCCCACCTCCCACACATGCGGTGACCTCACCCATTACAACCAGCATGTCCAGAGATACAACCTCTCTCATCATCACTCAGTGCCTGGGCTTACCTCCGCTGTACCCGCACCACACCATACCCCTGTCTGCGCATTATGCCCTGAATATATTCTACCATGCCCAGAAACCTGCTCCTCTTATTCTCTGTCCCCAACGCTCTAGGCGACCAGTTTTGATAGCCCTTAGCCGCACCCTCATACTACTCCTTCTCTGTTCCGCGGGTGATGTGGAGGTAAACCCAGGCCTTGCATGTCCCCAGGCACCCTCATTTGTTGACTTCTGTGATCGAAAAAGCCTTGGTTTCATGCATGTCAACATCAGAAGCCTCCTCCCTAAGTTTGTTTTACTCACTGCTTTAGCACACTCTGCTAACCCTGATGTCCTTGCCGTGTCTGAATCCTGGCTCAGGAAGGCCACCAAAAATTCAGAGATTTCCATACCCAACTATAACATCTTCCGTCAAGATAGAACTGCCAAAGGGGGCGTAGTTGCAGTCTACTGCAGAGATAGCCTGCAAAGTAATGTCATACTTTCCAGGTCCATACCCAAACAGTTCAAACTACTAATTTTGAAAATTACTCTCTCCAGAAATAAGTCTCTCACTGTTGCCGCCTGCTATACCGACCCCCCTCAGCTCCCAGCTGTGCCCTGGACACCATCTGTGAATTGATCGCCCCCCATCTAGCTTCAGAGTTTGTTCTGTTAGGTGACCTAAACTGGGATATGCTTAACACCCCGGCAGTCCTACAATCTAAGCTAGATGCCCTCAATCTCACACAAATCATCAAGGAACCCACCAGGTACAACCCTAACTCTGTAAACAAGGGCACCCTCATAGACGTCATCCTGACCAACTGGCCCTCCAAATACACCTCCGCTGTCTTCAACCAGGATCTCAGCGATCACTGCCTCATTGCCTGTATCCGCCACGGAGCCGCAGTCAAACGACCACCCCTCATCACTGTCAAACGCTCCCTAAAACACTTCTGTGAGCAGGCCTTTCTAATCGACCTGGCCCGGGTATCCTGGAAGGACATTGACCTCATCCCGTCAGTTGAGGATGCCTGGTCATTCTTTAAAAGTAACTTCCTCACCATTTTAGATAAGCATGCTCCGTTCAAAAAATGCAGAACTAAGAACAGATACAGCCCTTGGTTCACTCCAGACCTGACTGCCCTCGACCAGCACAAAAACATCCTGTGGCGGACTGCAATAGCATCGAATAGTCCCCGTGATATGCAACTGTTCAGGGAAGTCAGGAACCAATACACGCAGTCAGTCAGGAAAGCTAAGGCCAGCTTCTTCAGGCAGAAGTTTGCATCCTGTAGCTCCAACTCCAAAAAGTTCTGGGACACTCACTGTAAAGTCCATGGAGAACAAGAGCACCTCCTCCCAGCTGCCCACTGCACTGAGGCTAGGTAACACGGTCACCACCGATAAATCCATGATTATCGAAAACTTCAATAAGCATTTCTCAACGGCTGGCCATGCCTTCCGCCTGGCTACTCCAACCTCGGCCAACAGCTCCGCCCCCCCCCCCGCAGCTCCTCGCCCAAGCCTCTCCAGGTTCTCCTTTACCCAAATCCAGATAGCAGATGTTCTGAAAGAGCTGGAAAACCTGGACCCGTACAAATCAGCTGGGCTTGACAATCTGGACCCTCTATTTCTGAAACTATCCGCCGCCATTGTCGCAACCCCTATTACCAGCCTGTTCAACCTCTCTTTCATATCGTCTGAGATCCCCAAGGATTGGAAAGCTGCCGCAGTCATCCCCCTCTTCAAAGGGGGAGACACCCTGGACCCAAACTGTTACAGACCTATATCCATCCTGCCCTGCCTATCTAAGGTCTTCGAAAGCCAAGTCAACAAACAGGTCACTGACCATCTCGAATCCCACCGTACGTTCTCCGCTGTGCAATCTGGTTTCCGAGCCGGTCACGTGTGCACCTCAGCCACACTCAAGGTACTAAACGATATCATAACCGCCATCGATAAAAGACAGTACTGTGCAGCCGTCTTCATCGACCTTGCCAAGGCTTTCGACTCTGTCAATCACCATATTCTTATCGGCAGACTCAGTAGCCTCGGTTTTTCGGATGACTGCCTTGTCTGGTTCACCAATTACTTTGCAGACAGAGTTCAGTGTGTCAAATCGGAGGGCATGCTGTCCGGTCCTCTGGCAGTCTCTATGGGGGTGCCACAGGGTTCAATTCTCGGGCCGACTCTTTTCTCTGTATATATCAATGATGTTGCTCTTGCTGCGGGCGATTCCCTGATCCACCTCTATGCAGACGACACCATTCTATATACTTTCGGCCCGTCATTGGACATTGTGCTATCTAACCTCCAAACGAGCTTCAATGCCATACAACACTCCTTCCGTGGCCTCCAACTGCTCTTAAACGCTAGTAAAACCAAATGCATGCTTTTCAACCGATCGCTGCCTGCACCCGCATGCCCGACTAGCATCACCACACTGGATGGTTCCGACCTTGAATATGTGGACATCTATAAGTACCTAGGTGTCTGGCTAGACTGCAAACTCTCCTTCCAGACTCATATCAAACATCTCCAATCGAAAATCAAATCAAGAGTCGGCTTTCTATTCCGCAACAAAGCCTCCTTCACTCACGCCGCCAAGCTTACCCTAGTAAAACTGACTATCCTACCGATCCTCGACTTCGGCGATGTCATCTACAAAATGGCTTCCAACACTCTACTCAGCAAACTGGATGCAGTCTATCACAGTGCCATCCGTTTTGTCACTAAAGCACCTTATACTACCCACCACTGCGACCTGTATGCTCTAGTCGGCTGGCCCTCGCTACCTATTCGTCGCCAGACCCACTGCCTCCAGGTCATCTACAAGTCCATGCTAGGTAAAGCTCCGCCTTATCTCAGTTCACTGGTCACGATGGCAACACCCATCCGTAGCATGCGCTCCAGCAGGTGTATCTCACTGATCATCCCTAAAGCCAGCACCTCATTTGTTCTCTGCTGCCGGTGACTGGAACGAATTGCAAAAATCGCTGAAGTTGGAGACTTTTATCTCCCTCACCAACTTTAAACATCTGCTATCTGAGCAGCTAACCGATCGCTGCAGCTGTACATAGTCCATCGGTAAATAGCTCACCCGATTTACCTACCTCATCCCCATACTGTTTTTATTTAGTTACTTTTCTGCTCTTTTGCACACCAGTATCTCTACCCTCACATGACCATCTGACCATTTATCACTCCAGTGTTAATCTGCAAAATTGTAATTATTCACCTACCTTCTCATGCCTTTTGCACACAATGTAAATAGACTCTTTTTTTCTTTTATTCTACTGTGTTATTGACTTGTTTATTGTTTACTCCATGTGTAACTCTGTGTTATTGTCTGTTCACACTGCTATGCTTTATCTTGGGCCAGTTCACAGTTGTAAATGAGAACTTGTGCTTAACTAGCCTACCGGGTTAAATAAAGGTGAAATACAAAATTAGATAAATAAATCAGTCAGGAAGTTAAAGATTGGTTGCAAATGGGTCTTCCAAATGGACAATGACCCCAAGCATACTTCCAAAGTTGTGGCAAAATGGCTTAAGGACAACAAAGTGAAGGTATTGGAGTGGCCATCACAAAGCCCTGACCTCAATCCCATAGAACATTTGTGGGCAGAACTGAAAAAGTGTGTGCGAGCAAGGAGGCCTATTAACCTGACTCAGTTACACCAGCTCTGTCAGGAGGAATGGGCCAAAATTCACCCAACTTATTGTGGGAAGCTTGTGGAAGGCTACCCAAAATGTTTGACCCAAGTTAAACATTTTAAAGGCAATGCTACAAAATACTAATTGAGTGTATGTAAACTTCTGACCCAGTGGAAATGTGATGAAAGAAATAAAAGCTGAATTAAATCATTCTCTCTACTATTATTCTGACATTTCACATTCTTAAAATAAAGTGGTGATCGTAAATGACCTAAGACAGTGAACTTTTACTAGGATTAAATGTCAGGAATTGTGAAAAACTGAGTTTCAATCTATTTGGCTAAGGTGTATGTAAACTTCTGACTTCAACTGTAACTTTAACCCATTGTCTACGCTCCTGAAGCAACCTGAATTTTGTGCATTCATCAAAGAGCAGATCAATATTTTTATTTCGACAAACAAACCCTCCCCTCCTGACAGTTTCATTCTTTGGGACACATTGAAAGCCTATCTGAGGGGACTGAAGAGAAACCACAGTGCCAAACTGAATATCCTTGAATCTGAATTCTCTGAGCTTGAGAAAACCTACTAAAGAGGCCCGACTAAAGATCTTTACAAGCTTTTGGTAAATAAATAGCTGAAATATAATACTCTGAACACATATCAAGCTGAGAGGGCCATCACTAAATCAAAACAGCGTTACTACGAGCTTGGAGAGAAAGCACACAAAGTATTGGCATGGCAACTGAAAGCAGAGGAAAGTAAGAGAACAATTAATGCTATAGAAACTCTTACTAATGATATATATTTCGACCCTACTGAAATTAATGATACTTTTAAGAAATATTACGAAGACCTCTATACTTCCCATTCAAGCGATGATCTATCAGAGATCGACTCTTTTCTCTCCTCTCTCAACCTCCCAAACCTTTTCAGACGAAGACAGCGAGCGCTTGAGTGAACAGTTCTCAGTCCCTGAATGGTTCGAGGCCATTAAATCCTTACCTTCTAGTAAGTCTCCTGGGGAGGATGGCTTCCCCCCAGAGTTCAATAAAGAATTTAAGGAGCTGTTGGTACCCTACCTTATGGAAGTACTTAAAAAAGCCAGGGAAGACAACTGCTTTCCTGAGTCTTTCTCTCCAAAGCAGTGATTACAGTAATTCACATGAAAGGGAAAAAACCTGATAAAGTGAGCCTCCTATAGACCAATCTCTCTCCACAGATTGTAAACTGGTCACCAAGATGCTATCTAAGAGACTGGAGTCATGTCTTCCCCTGTTGGTCAACCCAGATCAGACTGGCTTCATAATTAATAATAAATTAATAAATAATAATTAATAGATTGTCCTCCAATAATCACAGAAGGTTCTTTGATATAATTCACCTTGCTAACCAAAACATAATACCTAGTGTCGCGGTCTCCCTCAACGCAGAAAAGGCCTTTGATAGGGTCGTATGGCCAAATCTCTTTCGCGTCTTTGAAAAGATTGGTTTAGGCACCATGTTTGTAAATTTGATAAAATTCCTCTACAAATCTCCTAAAGCTAGGATTGCTACCCAATGAGATTAATTCCTCCTCTTTCCCTCTCTATATGGGGAACAGACAAGGTTACAGATACCTCTTCGCCATCGAACCATTGGCTGAGACCATTAGAACATGTCATGACATACATTACATGGCTTTGAGGTGGGCCCCCATACACATAAGTTATCACTTTCTGCGGACAACCTTATTTCTAATTAATCTAGAACATTCTCTCTCTCACTTACAGAACCTATTATAATTATGTATCTGGATATAAGGTCAATTTTGATTAAAAAAACAAAATCTTATCGTTGTCTGTCTTTGACCATCATACCATCAAGCATAAGCTTCCATTTAGATGGTTGCCTATGGGCTTCACATATTTGGGTATAATGGTGGATGGTAACCTGAGCAACCTTTATATAAACTCAATCTGGCCAGCTTGTTGCAAAAGGTGGAGGGTGACCTTTGTAAATGGATGGACTTGCCTCACTCTACTGAGTAGAATTAACGTAATTAAATGAATGTCCTACCCAGATTTCTATATTTGTTTTAATCTCTCCCCATCCCTGTGCCCGCAGGATTCTTATCCTCTCTCGACATGCTGACCAGACATTTTTTATGGCACGACAAAATCCCTAGGATTAGTCTGGACAAACTGACCCTTGATTACAGTCAAGTGGGCTTAAACCTCCCCAATTTCAGAATGTATTGCTGGGCTGCACAGTCTAGGTTTCTGGCTCAGAGGTTTGACAATGGTCCTTCTCCCTCATGGTTGAACATTGAACAGTTTGAGGTAAATGAGGACTCTGGGCCAGAATTGTTTTATAAATGCGACAGGAAATCTATAAAAACTACCACAACCCTTTAATTATACATTCTGTCCTGGAATGGTGCAAACTGCATGAGCTGTTCAGACGAGAGCGATTTATTTGAAAGATAATACATACAAGATAATACACAACGCAGAGGACGAGAGGTCAATAGAGTACTAACGATGTCACGTTCTGACCTTAGTTCTTTTGTTATGTCTTTGTTTTAGTATGGTCAGGGCGTGAGTTGGGTGGGTTTTCTATGTTCCTTTTTCTATGTGGTGTTTTTTTGTTTGGCCTGGTATGGTTCTCAATCAGAGGCAGGTGTCGTTAGTTGTCTCTGATTGAGAATCATACATAGGTAGCCTTTTCCCACCTGTGTTTTGTGGGTGATTATTTTCTGTGTCTGCGTGTTCCACACGGAACTGTTTCGGTTTTTGTTATTTCACGTTGTTATTTTGTATTTTTCTGTGTTCTATTACAAGAATCATGAACACGTACCACCCTGCGCATTGGTCCTCCGATCCTTCCTACTACTCCTCGTCAGAGGAGGAAGAAGACCGTTACAAACGATCAATGGAAATAGTGTTTTTATGTAATATCAATGGGTCAGAGACATGGGAGGAATTTCAGTCTGGGACTCATGAAAAGTTCTCATTGGTCTAAATTGTTTATACATTGAATCTGAAATAGGATACTTGTTATGCTGATGAGTGAGGACCCAACAGCGATTCAACAGAAACAGTCTTTTAATGTCCAAACAGGGAAAACATAAATCCTCAATCGTTACAGGAGATGTCCAAACAGGGAAAACATAAATCCTCTATCTTTGCAGGAGAGTCCTCCTTCTAGTAGTAGAGGAGAATTGCAGGGCTAGCGGCAACACACTGCAGGTCCCTCAGGGTAGGCGCGGGCCGTAGAGGACAGAGACACCTGCTCACACGTAGCATCTAACAAAGAGGCAGATTACGACAGGACGGGACAAGGGCAAAGCAAACAAGAATCCGACAAGGACAGAAGCAGAAACAGAGAGAGAAATAGAGACTTAATCAGAGGGCAACAGAGGGGACAGGTGTGAGAGAGTAAACGAGGTCGTTAGGAGAATGGGGAACAGCTGGGAGCAGGAACGGAACGAAAGAGAGAGAGAAGATAGTAACCTAATACGACCAGCAGGGGGAAACGAAGAGAAGGCACAGGGACAAGACATAACATGACAGTACCCCCCCACTCACCGAGCGCCTCCTGGCGCACTCGAGGAGGAAACCTGGCGGCAACGGAGGAAATCACCGATCAGCGAACGGTCCAGCACGTCCCGAGATGGAACCCAACTCCTTTCCTCAGGACCGTACCGGAAAACGATGAAGAGGGAATCATTGTGCTATTATTATTTTTTAAATGAGACACGGGTAGAGAACTGTAAGAGTTAGAGCTATCAGGACCAAACAGGCCAGGAGAGTGACAACTTGGGGCAGACTGAGACACAGCAAGGCTAGGAGCAGGACCAGGAGAGATGCGGTGGCTGGGGACAGACTGAGACACAGCAAGGCCAGGGGTAGGAGCAGGAGGAGAGTTACCAGACTTAGTCTGCGCGCAGTCCGAACAAGCAGCCACGAAACGACGCGTGTCACGCTCCTGAGTGGGCCACCAAAAACGCTGGCGAATAGAAGCAAGCGTACCCCGAACGCCGGGGTGGCCGGCTAACTTGGCAGAGTGAGCCCACTGAAGAACGGCCAGACGAGTAGGAACGGGAACGAAAAGAAGGTTCCTAGGACAAGCGCGCGGAGACGGAGTGTGAGTGAGTGCTTGCTTTACCTGCCTCTCAATTCCCCAGACAGTCAACCCGACAACACGCCCCTCAGGGAGAATCCCCTCGGGGTCGGTGGAGGCTACTGAAGAACTGAAGAGACGGGATAAAGCATCAGGCTTGGTGTTCTTAGAGCCCGGACGATAAGAAATAACGAACTCGAAACGAGCGAAAAACAGCGCCCAACGAGCCTGACGCGCATTAAGTCGTTTGGCAGAACGGATGTACTCAAGGTTCTTATGGTCAGTCCAAACGACAAAAGGAACGGTCGCCCCTCCAACCACTGTCGCCATTCGCCTAGGGCTAAGCGGATGGCGAGCAGTTCGCGGTTTACCACATCATAGTTACGTTCCGACGGCGACAGGCGATGAGAAAAATACGCGCAAGGGTGGACCTTATCGTCAGAATGGGAGCGCTGGGACAGAATGGCTCCCACGCCCACCTCTGACGCGTCAACCTCGACAATGAACTGTCTAGAGACGTCAGGTGTAACAAGGATAGAAGCGGATGTAAAACGCTTCTTGAGGAGATCAATACTACAATCATACGACCGGTGAGGAGGAAGGGAGGTGGCCCTGGACCGACTGAAGACCGTGCGCAGATCATGATATTCCTCCGGCACCCCTGTCAAATCACCAGGCTCCTCCTGAGAAGAGGGGGCAGAAGAAACAGGAGGGATAGCAGACATTAAACATTTCACATGACAAGAGACGTTCCAGGAGAGGATAGAATTACTAGACCAATTAATAGAAGGATTATGACACACTAGCCAGGGATGGCCCAAAACAGGCGTAAAAGGTGAACGAAAAATCAAAAAAGAAATGGTTTCGCTATGATTACCAGAGACAGTGAGGGTTAAAGGTAGCGTTTCACGCTGAATCCTGGGGAGAGGACTACCATCCAAGGCGAACATGGCCGTGGGCTCCCCCTAACTGTCTGAGAGGAATGTCATGTTCCCGAGCCCAGGCTTCGTCCATAAAACAGCCCTCCGCCCCAGAGTCTATCAAGGCACTGCAGGAAGCTGCCGAACCGGTCCAGCGTAGATGGACCGACAAGGTAGTACAGGATCTTGAAGGAGAGACCTGAGTAGTAGCGCTCACCAGTAGCCCTCCGCTTACTGATGAGCTCTGGCCTTTTACTGGACATGAAATGACAAAATGACCAGCGGAACCGCAATAGAGACAGAGGCGGTTGGTGATTCTCCGTTCCCTCTCCTTAGTCGAGATGCGAATACCCCCCAGCTGCATGGGCTCAGCACCCGAGCCAGTGGAGGAAGATGGTAGTGATGCGGAGAGGGGGGGAAACGGATAACGCGAGCTCTCTTCCACGAGCTCGGTGACGAAGATCTACCCGTCGTTCTATACGAATAGCGAGTTCAATCAAAGAATCCACGCTGGAAGGAACCTCCCGGGAGAGAATCTCATCCTTTACCTCCGCGTGGAGACCCTCCAGAAAACGAGCGAGCAACGCCGGCTCGTTCCAGTCACTGGAGGCAGCAAGAGTGCGAAACTCTATAGAGTAGTCCGTTATGGATCGATTCCCTTGACATAGGGAAGACAAGGCCCTGGAAGCTTCTTTCCCAAAAACTGAACGATCAAAAACCCGTATCATCTCCTCCTTAAAGTTCTGATACTGGTTAGTACACTCAGCCCTTGCCTCCCAGATTGCCGTGCCCCACTCACGAGCCCGTCCAGTAAGGAGAGATATGACGTAGGCGATACGAGCTGTACCCCTGGAGTACGTGTTGGGCTGGAGAGAGAACACAATATCACACTGGGTGAGGAACGAGCGGCATTCAGTGGGCTCCCCAGAGTAACACGGTGGGTTATTAATTCTGGGCTCCGGAGACTCGGAAGCCCTGGAAGTGGCCGGTAGATCGAGGCGGAGATTGTGAATATGTTTCGAGAGGTCGGAGACTTGGGCGGCCAGGGTCTCAACGGCATGTCGAGCAGCAGACAATTCCTGCTCGTGTCTGCCTAGCATCGCTCCCTGGATCTCGACGGCTGAGTAGAGAGGATCCGAAGTCGCTGGGTCCATTCCTGGTCGGATTCTTCTGTTATGCAGATGAGTGAGGACCCAACAGCGATTCAACAGAAACAGTCTTTTAATGTCCAAACAGGGAAAACATAAATCCTCAATCGTTACAGGAGATGTCCAAACAGGGAAAACATAAATCCTCTATCTTTGCAGGAGAGTCCTCCTTCTAGTAGTAGAGGAGAATTGCAGGGCTAGCGGCAACACACTGCAGGTCCCTCAGGGTAGGCGCGGGCCGTAGAGGACAGAGACACCTGCTCACACGTAGCATCTAACAAAGAGGCAGATTACGACAGGACGGGACAAGGGCAAAGCAAACAAGAATCCGACAAGGACAGAAGCAGAAACAGAGAGAGAAATAGAGACTTAATCAGAGGGCAACAGAGGGGACAGGTGTGAGAGAGTAAACGAGGTCGTTAGGAGAATGGGGAACAGCTGGGAGCAGGAACGGAACGAAAGAGAGAGAGAAGATAGTAACCTAATACGACCAGCAGGGGGAAACGAAGAGAAGGCACAGGGACAAGACATAACATGACAATACTTGTTGTTTGGTCATTGGCCCAGTTTTATTGCAAGGAATTCTAATTGGTCAACCACATGCTAGGGCTGAGTTATAAACTACATCCTGTCCCTTTGTTCTGTGGAGAGAATCACAGGGGCAAATCACTGAGGACGGGGGAGCATGAACATCTACCATCTACCTCCCTGCATGATTTGTTCTCTTTGAATAAACCTATTTTCCTCCCCCTGATTTGCTTTGGGGTCTGTGTTATTGAAGAATAACATCAACTGCTATCACTTGGTGCCGTGCCCGAGATGAATTTGGTCTGAACAACAACAAGATAACTCATCAACTCTGTGTTGATCCAGAGCAAAGAGAGAAGGCTGCACACAACCCACTTTGAGAGCCAACTCTTATTCTCCTGACTGATGGCATAATTGCTGGGTGAGTCTAGACCAATATCATTTTAAAAGAACCAAATCAGGTTAAAATTAGTGCATGCAATGACTGATACGTATCTGTGGTGTATAAGAGTTGAAGTCCTTTGTTCTATCACAGACGTCCTTTGATCCCTATGAAAAGGTTTGAGGCCTTTCTTTTAGTGAGACCTTCTTGTTGCATAGACGTGAGTTGCTAGTTGAGTAGCATTTATTTTACACGTGTGGTTAATGCAAGCTTTTTGAAGTGAACATAAGTTTTTATGGGTAACCAGGCCCTACAGAAGCAATTTGTGTTCTAGAAGATTAGAGGTTTGAGTCCTCAAAAGTTTATATATATATATATATATATATATGGGTTAAATAAATATATATATATGGGTTAAATAAATATATAAACATAGAGATATATATGAAGTTATATATGAACCACTCTGGAACAGGGCAGAACCGCTCCTCCGGATGTGAGCATGAAAGAGATTTAAATTCACTCTAGTGATATGAGGAACCATTTCAAAGTAGAGAAGTGTAGGCAAGAGATAATAAAGAAATATTCCATCATTGTTGACAAAGATGGAGTATGGCATCTGTCTGATATACAAAACGTTTCGGGAACAATACAGAGAATGTCTAATTCCTTGGCAAAGACACGATGGTCTTTAACTGTTTTAGCCGAAGTAAGAAAACGGCATGGGAAATTCTTTCTGGACATTGCAGAGAAATAAAGAATGTTTAGGGGCTCTTGGTGAACAGAACAAAAACTTGAAAGAAATAATTCAACAATTACTGGCAAGGGTCGTAAAAACAGACTTGACCCCACCTGTGGACAATTTTTTCCCTCAATCTACCCTCAGGCTGAGTTGCGATCAAGGATGATCAGGTTTTAAGCATCTGGTCAGCATTGCCTCGCTTTGAGTCAACAGATTCTGACAGCAGTGATGAACGATGTCTTAGGCCAACCAGAACACAGTCTGTAAAGGGTAGTAAAGACAAACCTCCAATGACAGTAATCACACATAAATCAGCCTCTCCAAAACAGTTGGATGAATGGTCAAAAACTTTGAAACATCCCAGAGAAGTGGGTATGAGAACATGGGACCATTTGAAGCGTTATAAGAAACTCTGCAATCTACATCCTTATGATGGGTTTCAGTTATTATTACTTGAAGAAAATATTTATAGAGCTGTGGGTGGTGAAGAGCAAGATGTGGCCGATGGATGGAGAGCCATACATGTTTTCCTTAAGGGTCTGACCAATGCAGCCAACAATTGGGGAGAGATAACTCAATGTGTACAAAAACTGAAAGAACAGTTTGGTGAATTTGAAGAAAGGTTTAGAGCAGAGGTGGTTAGACACTGGGTTACCCGACATGAAAGATGAAAATACACTCAATTACTCCAAAAATGGAGCAATCTGTCATGCCCTGACCTTAGAGAGCCTTTTAATTTCTCTATTTGGTTAGGTCAGGGTGTGATTTGGGTAGGCATTCTATTTTTTCTATTTTTTTTGTTGGCCGGGTATGGTTCCCAATCAGAGGCAGCTGTCTATCGTTGTCTCTGATTGGGGATCATACTTAGGCAGACGTTTTTCCACCTTTAGTTGTGGGATCTTGTTTGTGTATAGTTGCTTTCTGCACTGCATGTAGCTTTACGTTCGTTTTGTTGTATTTTGTTGTTTTTTCGGTGTCATTTAATAAAAGTAAAATGTATACCTACCACACTGCACCTTGGTCCAATCCATCTCTAAATGATTGTGACACAATCACCCATCAGCTGATGTAATCCATACATGATGATTTGCGAAAAACTTTTGTTTCCACAACTAATGACAGAGAGACAAAGCTACGGCGACATCATCGACAGACTGTCACAGCTGGACAGAGACATCAATCAACACAATAAACCGGCTGTTATCAAAGAAACCTGGTGTATGAGACAGAGACAAATATGAAACAGACCAAATCATTATCAATTTATATTGGTCCAATGAAGATTGATGCAGGGGTGTGGATAAGCTCATTTGAACAACCTATTTTAGGCCTTGATGTTATTATGCAACTTGACTCTATACTGAACATCTCTGAAGTGAAGGTGACGTGACAAATTAGACAACTGCGGGGATCTACAGTTCAGAACCATCCTATTTGGACTATGTAGAAAAATTAGCGAGGAACTTTGGATATGGAACCAGTGTGCTTGACAGGTATTGCCCCACCTTGCACAAAACAATATCCCATTAGCAAGAACACTATGGATGCTACTAAAGTAGTGGGGGCTCTTAACATCATCATACAACGTGGCACACCATGTAATCCAGCTACTCTGATGCTTCCTCCAGATACCACATTACTTGAACACGACTGTTGTGAGTCGGTTTTGGATCAGCTCTCTGATGGGTTTATTAAGAGTCATCCATTGGAAAACCCTGAGTTTCTTATACACAGATGGTTCAAACATTGTTGAGGGGGGTGTGAGGAAGGCAGGCTGGGCAGTTTCTACAATGGACAATGTGATAGTGACTGGCACATTACCTGCAGGAACATCAGCACAGGTGGCGGAATTGATGACTTTGACAGAAGCATGCAAACAGGCTGAAGGAAAAACAGATCATATCTACAGTACACGGGCTCAAGGTATGCTTTTGATTTTACCCATGATTTTGGAAAAATATGGACAAACAGAGGATTCATGACATCACTGGGAGCTCCTGTGAATATGGTACCAGAGGTGAGAGCTCTACTGAATGCTCTCCAGTTACCTGGACAAGTTGCAATTTTTAAAATGAAAGCACATGAAAAACTCTTTACAGATGTGTAGTGTCGAATGCACTCTTACCCTACTTGGTGACACAGATCCACTCTTTGGGACACATTGGCGTGGACAATATAGTTTGTAGTTTTGTGGGTAAATGGTGGAATGCTGGTGTGAGGAAATAGGCTGAGGCTGTAGCGGCAAAATTGCAACATTTGTATGGAAAACAACGTCAAAGGACAAGTGAATGTAGACATGACGAGTGCCTGCCCCACCAGGACCCTTCTTACATCTACAGCTTGATTACATCATGCTGCCCAAATGTAAAGAACAGGAAGAAGTGCTGGTCATTGTTGATTGTTTCTCACGATGGGTTGAAGCCTACCCTACTAAGAAAGGAACTGCACAACACACTAAAATTCTGATACAAGAAATCATTCCCAGATGGGGATTTCCGGAACAATTAGATTCCGACCAAGGCACTCATTTCACAGGAAAAGTGTGTCAGAAGGTAGCTCGTCTTCTGAACATAGACTGGCAACTACACTGCCCTTATCATCCTCAATCGAGTGGACAGGTAGAATGCACAAATTGAGTTTTGAAAGAGAGACTTTCAAAGATGCATCAAGAAGGGATGGCATGGGGGATATTGTTTGTTTTGAGTTAGTGGTGTTGTCACGGTTCGTTATTTGTTAGTTTATTGTTTCGTCTTTGCATTGCCTACGCTATTATGTAGTATACATAACAAAACCAGAGGGTTAAGTCCATTTGAGGTCGTCACAGGACGACTCATGTCACTACCAGGCATGTTAGATTTGAGAAAAGCAGACATTCACTTCATGAGTGACACAATTATTAACTATTGCATACAACTCTCTAATGCAGTAAGGGAAGCAGAAAGACAAGTAAAAGAGGCGTAGGGAATAACTCCCGAGGGGGAACATGACGTAGTACCAGGACAGTGGGTGATGGTAAAAAAAATATGTAACAGGCTCTTTAGGGCGAAAATGGGAAGGTCCTTGTCAAGTTTCGCTCATAACGAGGTCAGCAGTAAAAGTCCAGGGAAAATCACGATGGATACATGTTACTCTTGCAAGGTTGTCCAATATGATGACAAAGCAGAGGCTGGAGAATAAAGAACTGATTGATTAGCAATTGGGGGCCAATCTCGGGTGAAGAAGCATAGTAAGATGATCAAAATCTGATAAGCTTCTATGTTGTACACCGCAGTCATCATATTAGGGATATCTAGGAGAAATGTTCAACTTTTTCCAGAAAATCGGGACATGCTTACTTAGGGAAATCTATGTGAAATATCCATTTCTATTGAAACCAGGACATCAAATTTTCACTTTTTTGTTTCCTTCATTACAGGTTATGAGAATACCCAAGGACTATACCTGAAATGATAGCAGATCACCTGTGAAGTGTTCATTAGAAAAGTCAATATCAACCAGTGGAATGGAAGAAGAATTCCTCACTACCGGCAGACTGTCAGAACATACAGTTGAAGTCGGAAGTTGACATACACCTTAGCCAAATACATTTAAATTAAGGTGAAATAAAAAATAAATAAAAAAGAGAAGGGAGCTGGCAATACTACTGTATGTTCTGGTAGGAGTGTGTTTAGCTTGCTTAAATCCTTTACCAAGTCTCGATGGTTAGCTGTGTGACGCTAGCTATCACCAAAGACTGGAGATTAGAAAACAAATTCAAATTCTGCTTCAGTACTCAACACTGTAGAAGGGAACTGAGGTTCTACTTCGACAGCGTTAATCTTGCGGTTCCACGTGAGAACTGTTAAGTAGGAAGACATGATTCAAGTCTTGTTGAGGAGAGCTTCAGGTGCCGTGCTGATACTTCCACAAGGAAGAGCGGTGAGAATGCCAATAGAACGGTTGCGTGGCGCTCCTGATTCGCCATTCTACCTGTCTGTCTCCGAGCGAAACCTCTATGTGATACATCGAAACAAATACAAAGCCTATTTATACATTTTATTTGGAAAAACAGTACCCCAAGGGTTCGAATTGGCCTTCTATACTTACCATGCGAAGCAGGAGGTTTGGGTCTACCCCAACCGAAACTGTACTACTGGGATGCTCAGTTAAGCAGTTAGACAATGAGTAGTGGAATCATTGGAGTCCTGGGTAAAGATGGAAGCCCCCTGAGTTAATAAATCATATTGTTCACTTTGGGACCAAAAAAGGGAAAGTTATTACTATAATCTTAAAGAAATTCATGAAATGGGTCCCCCCTTTATAGCTCTATCTGGAGTAATCAATTTCTACTTAAGATATTAATCTTCTTGTTAAATTGGAAGCAGACTTAGGGGAAAGTATTATAAATGAGGAATGGGAAAATATCTGGGATATCACACACTCAGACTCTTACAATCTGAGGCATAAAATGTTGCAATATAAGATTCTACATAGAGTATATTTTACCCGTGCATCTAAGTTTTGGGACTCCGTAATATCCTAAATATATCTGTGTGTGAGAATCCACTTACCAAGTTCCCCTTACATATGTATTTTGGGCAATACAAACGTGGGCGACCTCTATCAACAGAACTCCTGTAGGGGCCTTATAGGGGCCTTTTTTTTCACTCTGCATTGAAAGTCACCTGATCCTCCAACAGTTGCCCATTGGTTTGTAGAGTTATCAAGCAATGTTCCCTTAGATCATGTGCATTATAATATTACAGGTAATATTAATACAAGTTATTTGAATGTATATGGGAAGAATTTCTGGAATATGTTGAACATAAAGGGATCAACGCATGACTACATATTTACCAACAACAATCTACTTAGACAAGTTCCTCCAGGTCCAGCCCTTGCGGTCCCCGGCTGCTCCGGATGCTCGGTTCGGCCTGGTCTGTCCACACCAGATTCAACTAGCCACTTAATTAGCAAGCCCTTTACCTGCAGGGTCTGGTGTGCTGGTGTTGGAGTGGATCGGATATGTGGATTGGCCGGGGGTCACGGAGGCCGGGTTGGAAGGCACAATCCCAGACCATCAAATAACGTTGTTTTTTTTTCTCATAATAGTGGCACTAAAGATATACCCCTAAATCAACCTATTTAATGCCAATGGTTTAATAATTGTATTTAGCATTTTTTGTTTGCTTTTAGAATTGTATTTTTTTATGTTTTCTTTTTGTCTTGTTATTATTTATGACTTGTTTGCTATGATTTGTCTGCTCTTCTCCCAGCCATTGGGAAGATATGGTTGGGGTTATAGGTGAGAGGGTAGAAGTGAAGTTGGGTGGTCTTAAAGGTGGGTGGGTGTGAATGAAAAGCTAATTCCTGTATTATGAATTACTGTGCAATATAATTTATTGTGTAGGAATGATTATAAAAACATAATAAATATGTATTCAAAAAAGTGGCTCTCTAGAAATGTATGTTTTTGACCTTGCCTCACTCAGGAGGAATTGTCTTACCTGAGAATTACCTAATGAAACATGTAGTCATTAGTTCTGTTCCCTTGCAATCACTTCACACACCGAATAAGAAACTCCTACTTACACACGCACGCACACACACTTTGGTTTCACTCGGTCTCTGCCTCTCTATTCTGAATGCACCAAGAACAACTAAGCCTTTGATAATGTCAGGATCCCCCCCAGTGTTACGGCATTGCTGAGGTGACACAAATCCTAATGAGGCTAATTTCAGTCTCTGAAGCGGAATTAGCATTTAGTGTGACAGGCGGCCAGGCAGGGAAGAGCAGAGCAACCCAGGTTAGCACTAATAGATGCTAGGAGGACACTAGGATAAAGATCATGTTAATTAACCCTTTCATGCGTGAGTTCCAAATATCTCTAACGGTCGCCCCAGCGTGAGTTTTTTTATGCACGTGATGTTAGAATGTTCTCTCCATTCCAGAATGTGATTGATACGTAACAGTACATTTTATCCGCGCTGCCCTCAAACTAAAGCACGCAGCCTGTTTATATTTATAAGTTGTTTTAACTTCAATTTAAAATGATTTTCAAACAAGTTTTTATTTTCTAAAAACAGTTTGAATTTAGGTGTGTTCCGCCTCCTCATTCATTCACATAAAAATAGTCATTTTTACTTTTGCGGATAATTACATTTTTGGGACATTTCTGACACGGACAAAATTCCCCAAGCACTTCCCAATTGTTTGTGAAGTTCACGTCTGCAGACATTTGCTCATCTCCCGTCAGAACAGGATCTGCACACGTGTTCACATTTTCTATTCCACATTTCTATTGTAGCGTACTGTATGTATAGAGCATAATATATTTGTGTATATTCTTTATCACCGCGGAAACGTGAGGTAACGTTACTCATTTTATAACCTTTATGATGTTATAGTCAATCGTGCTTATGTAGCCACATTCTTCTATTAGCTCTGTAAAACAATGCTAAATGCGTCAGAGAAGTATTATCTTGTGTTGCATTTTGAAGCTACCATGGCCTTATGACTCTCAAGTGGTGCAGCGGTCAAAGGCACAGCACATCAGTACTAGAGGTGTCACTACAGACTCCCTGGTTCAAATCCAGGCTGCGTTTCCATCAAAGTAAGTGCCTTATTACGTTATAATAGTTATAATAATAGTTTCCGTATGCCGTTTCTGCTGTAGCTGTAGATCATAATATATTCCTTATAACTGCGGACACGTGAGGTAACGTTACACATTTTATAACCTTTATGGTGTTATTGTCAATCATGCTTACCTAGCTACATTATTCTATTAGCTCTGTAAAACAATGCTAGTTGCGTCAGAAAACTATTAGCTTGTGTTGTATTTTGAAGCTACCCTGGCCTTATGACTCCCAAGTGGTGCAGCGGTCTATGGCACTACAGACACCCTGGTTCAAATCCAGGCTGTATCACACCTGGCTGTGATTGGGAGTCCCATAGTGCAGCGCACAATTGGCCCAGCGTTGTCCGAGTTTGGCCGGTGTAGGCCATCATTGTAAATAATAATTTGTTCTTACATTACTTGCCTAGTTAAATAAATAAAAAATATGACCATGGTTTGTTTATTTGGTCTATTCAGCATAGCTCTGTTCTGCCCTGCCTTGCCCCTTGTGGAGCTCAAAAGTTAGTTTCTTACTGTTATAACTCAAATCTGTGATTTTGTCAATGCAATAAACTATTTTTTTATAGCAGTGTTTATTATGTTACTTCTTTGTAGTATTGTTTTATTGCTATATCCTTATATTGTATTCTAATGAATAATTCCTCTTTATTCTGTACTTTCAGAAACCAGAAACATTATTTGCCAATATCATAACTGGAGCTGGACATCTTTGGAGCTGAAGAATGAGGACAGCTTTTGTATGCTAACGTACACTCCTTAACAGTTGTACTGGATGAAAACACAGCAAGAAAACGCATGCCAATATGTAATATTCATCTATTTTATTGCAGTACTGGTAGTTATTTCAACAACTTGTTTTACTAGAGGACAAAAAACTGAATATGCGTAACCCATATTTAATATCCATGCAGTGACTGAACAACAACTGCATTTCCACCCCATCTCTAAGGCATAGTATCATGGCTGGTCACCTGTCAAGTCACATGTCAGGTCAGTCAGTCACCTATTGCTGCAGATGTGCTCAATAATGCTTGAGCATGTGATACTCCTCAAAGCATGGTGAAATACATAGAGGTGTATCACAAGCTAGACACATGTATTTTGTCATCTTCCTCTGCTTACTTCTCCTGGCGCCAGACAGGCAGACTTTGCAATGCCTCCGTGTGCGACTACCTTGAGAAGCAGTTTGAGGGACTTTGCAGGGAAAATGTCGTGCAGTGAGGCGTAGGGGATTGTCTACAGCAGGACGACCCCCAGTGGATGGGCGCCGAGGGGTGTGGTGCTCCTCCAGCAGCTCTCTCATGAGGTTCTCTCTGTATTTTTGGTAGGTAATTACTTTACCTATGAGGGAGTGGGGAGGATGAGGAAAGTTAGAGGATGATGAGGCAGTGGGGAGGTGGGTGAGATATTGTCACTATAATTGCATAATGGATTTGTATGTAAACTGTACATCCAATTACAAAAATACCTTGTTCAGTAATCATCTCACCTGTTAGTTGGCGGTGAACTATGCTGCCGTTGAGGACAGCAGTGTCGATCAGATGGAAAAATATCTTCTTATACCACTTGTTCGTTTTCCGTGTGCATTCCACAAAGCTGTTTATCATGTCTGCCTTATCCACGGCCCCCATTTTGAGGTTATAATCAAGCACACAATCTGGTTTGATCTTTCTCTCTCCGGTCAGGTGGTCCACCTTCCCTGTGGCCGACATGGTTGCTGTATGGACAGTGGAGAGGACATGGACGTCTCGCTTGTCATGCCACTTTACTGCCAGCTGTTGACCGTTCTCTTGGAACTCCACCTCCCCTCTCTGCATCTTCCTGCATCCGAATGCCGGCATCCCCTTCCTGTTCGACCTGACTGTGCCACATGCCCCTGTGCTGTTGGAGAGCAGATGCTGGAAGAGTGTGGGACTGCTGTACCAATTGTCCACGTACAAAGTGTGTCCCTTGCCGAGATGAGGAGCCAGCATGGTCATCACCACGGACCCTGACACCCCAAGCCCCTCATAATGTTTGATGTCAGTGGTGGACCCTGTGTAAACTATAATATCCTGGACAAATCCTGTCTTCACGTCGCACATGACAAAGAACTTGACTCCAAACCTGTGCCTTTTGGAGGGAATATATTGACGGAACGCCAGCCTACCTTTCCATAACATCAGGGACTCATCAATGCATAGGTCCTTGTATGGCACAAAGACCCGACCAAATGCTGATGTCAGGCTGATAAGAACATTTCTTATTTTGTATAACGGGTCACTTAGGATGGCAGTAGCATTGTTGACAAAATGCAGGCATCGCAGAAGAACTAGGAAGCGATCTTGGGAAAAGAGGGAGGCAAAGAAGGGAGTTGCAAACATAGGATCTGTGCTCCAGTATTCTCTTAGGGAGTTCTTCTTTACTATTCCCATGAGAAGGACTGTCACCAGGAAGGTATACATTTCACTAATTGTGGTTGTCACCCATTTAGCGAGTTTCCCCCTCACTCCTGGCTCTCTCTTCTCCTGTAGCTCTAAGGCATAGCGATTGGTCTCCTCAACTATCTCTCCCACCAGCTCCTCTGTGAGAAACAACTTGAAGCACTCTGCCTCAGTTGGAAATGGCAAGGGGCGTTGCACTCCAGACTGGGACTCGTCAAAGCAGACAGCAGGGCCAGGTGGGGTGAAATGACTGGTGGCCTTCCAGCTACCACAGAACTCCTGTACTTCATCCACTGTCGGTCTGCCTCCATCACCACCAGCATCTTCAAAGGGACCTGGTACTTCCTCAGTTGACAAGGGAAATTCAGATTCAGGGTTCTCAATGGCTACAAGGTTGAGGGGCAGCTCCTCACTGTCACTGTCAGAATCTGATTCCTGACTTTCATACTCAGACTCATTGTCAGAATTTTAAAAAATCTCCAGAATTTCCACATTTGTGAGTTGTCTCCTTTTGAAAGACATTGTTAATGCTACAGTTTAGCTCACTAGCTACATACATAAACAACAACACTGAATGGCGCAGAGTGGGAGGTTACGTGGTTGACTGCCGGCACGCGCCACTTGTATCAATAAATCACTATCAGAAAATGTTTTGTGTGGTAATTATTTGTGTATTTACGATTTTATTCACATGTTTTCAATTCTAGGTGGCAACTCATGCATTCCGATTCTTGCACAGATTGTAATGGGCACATATTATGTGTGTAAAATACTTTTTTGAAGGTTGTACTGATTATGATGAGCTAAGCTAATTCCAGCTGTGTAGCCATGTTTGTTGACATACAATGCATTCTGGGATTCACGTCTGTTTGACCAAAGATGTTACAACAAAATGAGGTGAGTAAGAGTTCACAAATTTTTTGAGGACTTCCGGAAGTTAATGGTGGGATGTGAACGACGGTAGATGACACACCCCTTCAACATGCATACTACAAACAGACCAAACTCATCTCGTCTTCTCTTATTATCTTCGGTTTCTGTGAGGAAAAAATGCATGGCTGCACGCTGAAACTAATCGTCGGATTACTTTCGATTTCTATGAAGTGTTTTACCTAGTTATTTCGATCAATGGTGAGCTCACCCGTGATGTGATTAATTATATATAGTAATTGCTATTAGCTCATTCATATTGTAGTTTACGTCAGCCGAGAGTTAGAAAATATGACTGCTTGTGTTGGGTCAATCTTTCGTCAGCGCTAGGACAAATGTAGCCTACATTTTTCCGGTTAGGATGATTGTGTTATGCTATATTTACTTCTGTGAATATCTGAACAATGCATCCAAAAATAAACTGCTGACATTCTGGACATAACTTTGTACGGACTGTGTTTGTGTAAATAGTTTCTGAAAAAAGTGTGGCCAGCTCAAACGCTGATTGTTGCGTCATTCGAAACTGCCGTTCTAAACGAACATTCTAAACGAGTGTTCTAAACACACGGGTGTGATCGTACGCTTCAGGGACCACTGTAGAACGATCACACCCGTGTGATGGTACGTGTGAAAGGGTTAAGAAAGATCATGTTAATGATCCCAGCTAGCACTTAATGTTCTGAGAACCAAATGTTTCTTAGAGCTTGGTGAGAGCATGGTTGTCCTATGGATATTTTGCATACGACCTTCCCACAACTTTCTGGGAATGGTGCAAGATAGTTGCTTGGCTTTGGAACATCCTCAGCACATTTAAGGAACTTGACAAAAGAAACATTTTCTTGGCATTTTGATACTTAAACAGAACGTTTCCTAAAAGTTCAAACATGGTATATTAAATTTCAATTTTGGTAATGTTCTAGAACGTTCTCCAATTGGTTTAACATTAGGAATGTTCTCAAATAGTTTAGAGCGCATTAAGAAATAAGAATCGTCTGTGGGAATTTCAGCATACCATTGTTCAGAGAACGTTAAAACCTCTCTAGGGTATGCGTCCCACCTGGCCAACATCCAGTGAAATTGCAGAGCGCCAAATTCAAATACACAAAAACTCTTTATAAAAATTCAGAAAATATATAACTATTTTGCATAGGTTTAAAGATGAACTTCTTGTGAATCCAACCACGGTGTCAGATTTTTAAAATGCTTTACGGCGAAAGCATACCTTAAGATTATTTGAGAACATAGCCCAGCAGACAAATCATTACAAACAATAACCAGCCAAGTAGAAGAGTTACATAAGTCAGAAATAGAGAAAATCAATCACTTACCTTTGATGATCTTCATACGGTTGCACTCAGAAGACATTCATTTATTCAATAAATGTTCCTTTTGTTCCATAAAGTCTCTCTTTATATCCAAAAACCTCCGTTTTGTTTGCGCGTTTTCTTCAGTAATCCACAGGCTCAAACGCAGTCACAACAGGCAGACAAAAAAATCCTAATTGTATCCGGAAAGTTTATAGAAACATGTCAAACGATGTTCATATTCAATCCTCAGGTTGTTTTTAGCCTAAATAATCGATAGCATTTCAACCGGACAATAAGGTCATCAATATAAAAGGTAAACAAGAAAGGCACTCTCTTGGTCACGAGCATGAAAACGCTCTGTGACACGGCAGGGTCCACTCATTCCGACTGCTCTTACTCCCTCATTTTTCAGAATACAAGCCTGAAACAATTTCTAAAGACTGTTGACATCTAGTGGAAGGCATAGGAACTGCAATTTGAGTACTAAGTCAATGGATACTGTAATGGCATTGAATAGAAAACAACTACAACAACAAAAAATCCTACTTCCTTAATGGATTTGTCTCAGGTTTCCACCTGCCAAATCAGTTCTGTTATACTCACAGACACTATTTTAACAGTTTTGGAAACTTTAGTGTTTTCTATCCAAATCTACCAATTATATGCATATCCTATCTTCTGGGCTGAGTAGAAGGCAGTTTAATTTGGGCACACTTTTCATCCAAAATTCAAAATGCTGCCCCCTACCCTAGAGAAGTTAAGAAAACTTTCCACAATAACCACAAGAAACGTTTAGTAATGTTCGGAGAACATTCTAAGATTGTTATTTAAAAACATATACATTCTGTTTTCAGCATCAACAAAACTGTCCACACCTGATCTGAATGCTTGTTTCCTTTGAAACAGGGTCTGTTTGAATATACTAAAATGAACACTTTGTATGCGTTAAAAACTCCATCCTGGTGGTGCAGTGGACTAAGACAATTAATAGAGATCAGACTGAATCTCACTGATGCCATGTAACAATAAAAAGGAAATTTGTATTTTTTACAAGTATGTGGTACAGTTTCACAACTCTTAGAAAAAGATTCACACTTGGTCACATTTGTAACGCAGCCAGTCTTTCATTCAAAACCTGTCATTGTGCATTAATTTGGATTGTAAACATCTCTGACCACACAACCATTGATTTTCAAAAATATAAGTTAATTGTGAAATGTAATGAAAACATTGGTTTAATCACCAAAACACATACACCGCGGGAGAAACCTTTCGGCCTTTTTGCGAATCTAAACTTGACATTGGTCTGCATTGATGTTGTTGAATGCCTCATCGATGGCCAGATGGAGGGTGCCATTCATGGGGATGGCGATCGTACACCTTCCACCTCCATGGTGATTAAGATTCCTCAGTAGGGTTGAGAAAAGGACAGTATGGGGGCAGGTGTAGGGTCACGAATCGGGGATCGGCTCAAAACCATGCCTGAACCATCTCTGCATGATGGAACGTGACATTGTCCCACACAATGACATAGGTGACCTTGACAGACCTGCTCAATTTCCTTGAGAAACACAATGAGGTGTGCAGCGTTGTAGGATCCCAGTAATGTCCTACGTCCTACCACAACATCTTCAGCGATAGCTGCTCACATGGAGATGTTGTTCCCACGTTGTCCAGGCAGTTGGACGACGAGGCCTGTTGGCTGACGAGGTTTTGCCCACGAAGTCGAGTTTTGACCAGCAGCTTCATTAACAAAACTACACTTGTGAAGATTTCACAGCAGCATCAAGCACCATCTAAAACTACATAAAAAGGTAAGTTATTTTTACAGTATAGTTCCAATATGATATTCTGAAATTGAATGTGCATCAAATAGTAACAGTAATACGTAGCATTCAGATAGTATTCAGAACCCTTGACTTTTTCCACGTTATGTCACAGCCTTGTTCTAAAATGGTTTAAATATACATTGTTCCTCATTAATGTACACACTATACCCCATAATGACAAAGCAAAAACAGGTTGTTAGAATGTTTGCTAGTTAAAAAAAATACAAAAGATATTTACATATTCAGACTCAAAATTTAGCTCAGGTGCATTCCGTTTCCACTGATCATCCTTGAGATGTTTCTACAACTTGATTGGAGTCCACCTATGGTAAATTCAATTGATTGGAGATGATTTGGAAAGGCACACACCTGTCTATATAAGGCCCCACAGTTGACAGTGCATGTTGGAGCAAAAACCAAGACATGAGGTCGAAGGAATTGTCCGTAGAGCTCCAAGACAAGATTGTGTCCAGGCACAGATCTGGGGAAGGGTACCAACACATTTCTGCAACGTGGAACTTCCCCAAGAAAACAGTGGCCTCCATAATTCTTAAATGGAAGAAGTTAGGAACCACCAAGACTCTTCCTTGAACTGGCCACCCGGACAAACGGGTTGCCAAGGGCCTTGGTCAGGGAGGTGACAAAGAACTCGATGGGCACTCTGAAAGAGCTCCATAGTTCCTATGTGAGGCAGGTAGCCTAGTGCTTAGAGCATTCGGCCATTAACCGAAAGGTTCCTAGATCAAGTCCCCGAGCTGACAAGGTAAAAATCTGTCATTCTGCCCACTGTTCCTAAGCTGTCATTGTAAATAATAATTTGTTCTTAACTGACTTGCCTAGTTAAAACCTGTTTGGGATAGCCCCCCCCATTTCCCAATTTCCGCCTGAAGACATACCCTAATCTAACTGCCTGTAGATCAGGCCCAGAAGCAAGGATATGCATATTCTTGGTATCATTTGAAAGGACACACTCTGACATTTGTGGAAATGTGAATTGAATGTAGGAGAATATAACACAATAGATCTGGTAGAAGAAAATACAAGGAAATAAACATATGTTTTCTGTTTTTTTATTGTTGTTGCATCTTTCAAATGAACAAGAACAGCCAAACATTCAGATATAATGCTGGGGGTCATTTCGAAGAACAGAAGAGAGCAACAGTATTTGACCAAAGTTTCAGACAGATACCTTCAGGAATGAGTGAGCTACATGACATTGAGCATGACGTCACCAATGTGTCCCACACAGGTTGCCCAAATGTACCAAAGTGGCCGATTGGTACAGTGATACATTGATGCAAATAACTACATACAAAATACAAAAATTATATTCTAACAAACCCCCCCCCAAAAAAATATATTGAAAAATTAAAAACAACAAGGGTAACTATTTACACTTTCAATGTACAATATTGTGAAGACCCTCAGCTCTTAGCCATTTCCTTCTGGAGGATGAAGGCATTCACCACAGAAATGTTGATGAAATGATAAAACAATGTGTTGTACCATTTCATTGTCTTGTGGAGAACATTGTAGTAACCTATCAGCGCATTTGACAGGTCCACACCTCCCATGCTCTTGTTGTAGTCCTTTATAGCTGCAGGAATGGGGAAAGTTTTTATGGTCCATGCACTAGTATCGTCCTTCAAACGCCTGACAATGTGATCACCACTGAAGGACTTGTGGATAGTGGTGCACATGACCACCTCTCTGGTATCCATCCACTTCACAAAGAGCAGGCCATCCTCACGAATCATCAGCCCGCTTAGAAATGTCATTAACTTTTGTTTTCGGAAAGCCCACTCTGTTGGTCCGAATGGTGCCACAAGCTGACACCTCCAGCTTCATCAGGTCTGCGAACAGGGTAGGGCTTGTGTAGAGGTTTTCCACAAACAGTTTGTAGCCCTTCCCCAGCAGTTGAAAATCTAATAACTCCATAAGGGAATCATAGCTAAGTTCCTTACCGGTCGCACAACTGCTCTTCCCCTCATAAACAAAATAATTGCATGTGTATGCACACACAGAATCAGCCAAAACAAACAGTTTGTAACCCCATTTAGTTGGTTTGTTACATATGTATTGTTTTAGGCCAATTCTGGCCTTTGAGGCTACCATCCTCTCATCTATGGAAAGGTTCTGGGTGGGCTGAAAAGAGGTCTTGCAGGCCTCAACGATGTTGTGGTAGAGAGGTTTTATTTCGTAGAGCCTATCAAACCTTGCTGTGCCTTGCTTCTTCTCGTTGTCCTCATCAACTTTTGGGTCACTGATTTGAAGCGCCCATGAGATTGTCAGAAACATTTTGCATGACATGACAGTGGTGGGGAAAAAGGCAGTTGATAAGAGGGGTGCAGATTTCCAGTAGTCTTTCAGGGGTTTTAGCCTTACAAGACCAATGTAAATGACCATTGAAAGGTAACAAAAAAGATCTGATGTGGAAATGGGCTTACATGTCTCTTTCTTGCCTGCCTGCTTCTTAACTCCATACTTATTAGTGTTCGACACGAGGAATCAACAACTGACAAGGTGAAAAACAACTGAAAAAGTTGCATGGGGCTGTACCTTGATGTCCAGCTGAGGTCCTGGTGGCCTTTTTGGTCTGAATATTGGAGGACGTGGCTCATCCTCCTCCAGCACAGAGTACCATCGCCCCTCTACCTCTCTGCCAGAAGGTTCCACACTTCCCTTCCTCTGCTTCTTTGTCACTTACTTCACACCTCTAGATGGCCCGGTAGGTGTGGTGCCGGAGACAGCAGGGGTACGGCTGGATGAAGCAGGTTCAGTGGGGGATGGGCACCTTGGCAGTAAGGTCTATGATCTATATCTACATATAGATCAAATAAATATGTAATATATACAGACAGACACACCCACAATGTAGAGCCATATGTACTTTATACATTTCATTACTGACTATATTTTTATATATGGCAAATAAAATACAAATATCTCCAAAACAACTCAAATGAATAATATTTAATATTATTAATTTCAAACAACGGTACTCCCCAGTCCAACACTGCATCTTCTCTGTACAAGAACATCTCCTTGGTTTGCGAGTCAAAGGTATTTACACTATCCGAATCATCTTGAAGTAACTCACTGTCACTTTCCCTATCAATTTCATCAATAATATTGTGTAGATCTGAATACCTAGTCTTTGCCTTTCCAGATTTACTCGCCATAATTCTTCAGATAAAATCGAAACAGTACTGCTCTCGAAACAGTACTGCTACGTGTAACCAGCGTGGCTGTTTCAGGTAGAATTTTCAATGGAAAATGGCGGGGGTTTACGCTCAAGCTTTAACCTCTTCCTTCTACCCTCTACTTTTTTGAACATTCTGTTAAAAATCGCGCAACATTTCAGCGCCCTGCTACTCATGCCAGGAATATAGTATATGCATTTGCTTAGTCTGTGTGGATAGAAAACACTCAGACGTTTATAAAACTGGTTAAATCACTGCTGTGGCTTTACCAGAACGGCATTTACATCGAAAAGCACAGGAAAAACTGATCACTGAAAATGGGAAAATATATCCATGCGCTACTTGAACCCATTGATAAAGGTGAACCACAATTAATTGACTGAGGTTGCAGTACCTACAGCTTCCACACGGTGTCTAGAGTCTTGTCATTTCCCTTCGAGTTTTTTCTTGGTCAAACACATGCAAGGCACCGTATTTCTTCAGGTCTAGGACCGGATATTTTCGTTGAGTTTCTAGCCGGACATTTTTCCAGACGGACAGCTAATGATCTTTACATCGCCTCCTGATGAATTTTATCGCTTATTAACGTTTACTAATACCTAAAGTTGCATTACAAATGTATTTCGAAGTGTTTTGTGAAAGTTTATCGTCGACTTTTTGAATTTAAAAAAATGACGTTACGTTTTGAAAACGCAGTTTTTTTTGTTTATCACACAGTCTACATATAACGATATCTTGGCTTTATATGGACCGATTTAATCGAAATAAAGACCCAATAGTGTTTATGGGACATCTAGGAGTGCCAACAAAGAAGATGGTGAAAGGTAATGACTGTTTTCTATTTTATTGTGCAGTTTGTGTAACGCCGAAATGCTAATTATTTTGTTTACGTCCCCTGCGTGGCTTTTGTGTTGTAGTGTATTGGTGCATGCTATCAGATAATAGCTTCTCATGCTTTCGCCGAAAAGCATTTTAAAAATCTGACTTGTTGCCTGGATTCACAACGAGTGTAGCTTTAATTCGATACCCTGCATGTGTATTTTAATGAACGTTTGAGTTTTAACTAATACTATTAGCATTTAGCGTAGCGCATTTGCATTTCCAGAGCTCTAGTTGGGACGCAAGCGTCTCAGGTAGAAGCAAGAGGTTTTAACCTGTTACTCCTACCCCCTACTTTTTCGAACATTCTGTTAAAAATCGCGCAACATTTCAGCGCCCTGCTACTCATGCCAGGAATATAGTATATGCATATGATTAGTATGTGTGGATAGAAAACACTCAGACGTTTATAAAACTGGTTAAATCACGGCTGTGACTATAACAGAACATGCGTTTCATCGAAAAGCTCAGGAAAATCTGATCACTGAAAATGGGAAAATATATCCATGCGCCACTTGAACCCATTGTTAAATGTGAACCACATTAAATGGGGCCGAGGTTGCAATACCTACAGCTTCCACACGATGTCAACAGTCTTGTCATTTGCCTACTATTTGTTTCTTGGTCAAACGGACACGAGGCAGCGCATTTCTTCCGGTCTCCGACCGGATATTTTGGTTGAGATTTACCCGGACATTATTTCCAGACGTACAGCTATAGAATATACATCGCCTCGTTTGATCGATTATTAACGTTTACTAATACCTAAAGTTGCATTACAAAAGTATTTCGAAGTGTTTTGTGAAAGTTTATCGTCGACTTTTTAATTTTAAAAAATGACGTTGCGTTAAAAAACGATGTTTTTTTCCTTGATCACAGTCTTCATAGATCGATATCTAGGCTATAAACGAAAAAAATATGTTTTATATTTTATTTGTGCGTTTTGTGTAGCGCCGACTATGCTAATTATTTTGTTTACGTCCCCTGCGGGTCTTTTGGGGTGTTACATGCTATCAGATAATAGCTTCTCATGCTTTCGCCGAAAAGCATTTTAAAAATCTGACTTGTTGCCTGGATTCACAACGAGTGTAGCTTTAATTCAGTACCCTGCATGGGTATTTTAATGAACGTTTGAGTTTTAACGAGTGCTATTAGCATTTAGCGTAGCGCATTTGCATTTCCAGATGTCTAGATGGGACGCCTGCGTGTCGGGTAGGAGTAAGAGGTTAAACAAAGGTTAGAACTAATGGTTAGAACCATTACATATTGTCGTTTACCTCAGCTCATTGGCTATCTACCAAGCTAGACTTCAAGACGATCAGTGGTCATTGGGTCAAAATACAGTCAATCAACGAAGCACTGGTCACATCATTGGTGTGCAATGAGGTCATTGTTTGGTGTGTTCAAATCAGTTCCTTTCGGTCAATACGTCCCGGGAAAAGAACCATGAAGTATGGCTGTGTTACTAACAGAGGATTGCAATGAAACAAACCATGACTGGATAAACGTCCGTTTAGAGTGAGTAATTACATCAAGTGTGCCGTCGAAAGTTGAAGGACACAAGCCGTTTACAATTCACGACACAAGCCGTTTACAAAATGTTTCGTGTTAGGCTATGAAATGGATTTTATCGACCTTTTGTATTGCCAAAAGAAGAAGATCTTCAAAGGTAGGTGATGAATTGTATTGCCATTTCTGACTTTCGTGACTCCTGTGTTTGGATGGAAAATGTTTATTATGCATTTGTATGATGGGTGCTGTCCTCAGATAATCGCATAGTTTGCTTTCGCCATAAAGCTTTTTTGAAATCTGACACGTTGGCTGGATTAACAAGAAGTGTAGCTTTAAATTGGTGTATTGCACTTGTGATTTTACGAAAATTTAATATTTCTAATAATTTCATTTTGAATTTTGCTCTCTACCATTTCACCGGATGTTGTCGAGGGGTTTCGCTAGCGGAACGTCTAGCCATGACAGGATATACAATTCATGAACACGCACCTGTGGAACAGTCGTTAAGACACTAACAGCTAACAGACGGTAGGCAATTCAACTTCTTAATTAAGGCTAGGGGGCACTATTTTCACATCCGGATGAAAAGTGTGCAAAAGTAAACTGCCTACTACTCAGGCCCAGAAGCTAGGATATGCATATAATTGGTGGATTTGGATAGAAAACACTCTAAAATTTATACAACTGTTAAACGTATGTCTGTCAGTATAACAGAACGTATTTGGCAGGCGAAACCCCAAGGACAAACCATCCAGGATGGGGTCACTCTTGTCAATGGGGGTCACTCTTGTCAATGGGCTTTCTATGTGGATCTAGATTTCTAAGGCACTTGCATGAAGTTCCTATCGCTTCCACTGGATGTCAACAGTCTTTAGAAATTGGTTGATGTTTTTCTTTTGAGAAATTAAGAAGTAGGGCAGTTCAGAACGAGGGTCGAGTGAAGTGTACTCTTGTGGTTGGGGGGCACGACCTGAAAGATCACTCCACTTTGTTTTTATCCGCCATTGAACACAGTTTATTCCGTCTTAACTTTTATCGATTATTTACATAAAAAAATACCTAATGTTTTATTAGGAATGTTTGGATTACAGGTAATTTATTAGATATTTTGTAGTCATGTTGCGCGAGTTGGAACCTGTGTATTTTCAGAATCAAACGAGCCAAATAAATTGACATTTTGGGGATATAACGACATAATTAATCGAACAAAGGGACCTTTGTGATGTTTAATGAACATATTGGAGTGCCAATAGAAGAAGTCATTCAAAGGTAAGGCATGAATTATATGTTATTTCTGACTTGTGTCATGCCTGGCGGGTTGAATTATGATTTTCATGTGTATGTTTGATGGGGTGCTGTCCTCAGATAATAGCATGGTTTGCTTTCGCCGTAAAGCATTTTTGAAATATGACACTGTGGCTGGATTAACAAGAAGTTAATCTTTAATCCGATGTGTAACACTAGTATGAATTATGAATTATTATGAGTATTTCTGTTTTTGAATTTGGGGCGCTGCTATTTCACTGGGTGCTGTCAAATCAATCCCGTCAACGGGATTAGTGCGTGAAGGGATCACTAAGAAGTTTAAGGTCACAGTTATGAAAATTTAGGACACTAAAGAGGTCTTCCTATGGACTCTGAAAAACACCAAAAGAAAGATGCCCAGGGTCCCTGCTCATCTGCATGAACGTGCCTTAGGCATGCTGAAAGGAGGCATGAGGACTGCAGATGTGGCCAGGGCAATAAATTGCAATGTCCGTACTGTGAGACGCCTAAGACAGCGCCACAGGGAGACAGGACGGACAGCTGATTGTCCTAACGTTTAACAACACCTGCACAGGATCGGTACAGCCGAACATCACACCTGCGGGACAGGTACAGCATGGCAACAACAACTGCCCGAGATACACCAGGAATGCACAATCCCGCCATCAGTAAGAAAGGCCTACAAGCCCTCAGTCCAGCCTGTTGCAAGGCAGGTTCTCACCAGACATCACCGGCAACAATGTTGCCTATGGGCACAAAACCACCGTCGCTGGACCAGACAGGACTGGCAAAAAATGCTCTTCACTGACGAGTCGCGGTTTTGTCTCACCAGGGGTGGTGGTCGGATTCGCATTTATTACTGAAGGAATAAGTGTTACACCGAGGCATGTACTCTGGAGTGGGATCTGTTTGGAGGTGGAGGGTCCGTCATGGTCTGGGGCGATGTGTCAAAGCATCATCGGACTGAGCTTGTTGTCATTGCAGGCAATCTCAATGCTGTGCGTTACAGGGAAAACATCCTGCCTCATGTGCTCATGTGCTAGGCTCATCCTGACATGACCCTCCAGGATGACAATGCCACCAGCCATACTGCTTGTTCTGTGCGGGATTTCCTTAAAGACAGGAATTTCAGTGCCACGGCCAGCCCGGATCTCAATCCCATTGAGCACGTCTGGGACCTGTTGGATCGGAGAGTGAGGGCCAGGGCCATTTCCCCCAGAAATGTCCGGGAACTTGCAGGTGCCTTGGTGGAAGAGCGGGGTGACATCTCACAGCACGAACTGGCAAATCTGGTGCAGTCCATAAGGAGGAGATGCACTGCAGTACTTAATGTAGCTGCTGGCCACACCAAATAATCACTGTTACTCTTTATTTTGACCCCCCTTTGTTCAGGGACACATTATTCAATTTCTGTTAGTCACATGTCTGTGGAACTTGTTCAGTTTATGTCTCAAATATTTACACGTTAAGTTGGTGAAAATAAATGCAGTTGACAGTGAGAGGACGTTTCTTTTTTTATATACTATATTCTACTGTACTTTATATTCTTAATTCCATTCCTTTACTGTAGATTTGTGTGTATTGTTGTGAGATTGTTAGATATTACTTGTTAGATATTACTGCATTGTTGGAGCTAAAAACACAAGCATTTCGCTACACCAGCAATAACATATGTGTATGTGGCAAATCAAATTTGATTTTGATTTGACAAGGTGACATAATAGACAGCCAAGTGGTAATTGCATTTTGTCTAAAAGGATTAAGCTTTTTGCTAATCCATTTAAGAATGAAGGAAATTAATCAAAATGAATGTACTACTTTTATCTGCTTGGCTGGGTAATTAGCCTTCTAGTTTATCAAGCAGGGTATTTTGCAAACAACTTTTTACATAACACACATTACCTGTTGTATTACCGGCAGTAACTCAGGCCACTTTCAGAAACCTAATGATGGCGTGTCCTTTTCATATGAATCAAGGGAGACTCTGGCAACAATGGAGGAGGTGTCTGTCATGCAGAGGGGAAACAGGTGAACCCAAGAGCAGACTCAGACGAGGAGACTGGGATGAGCTAACCAAGGTATTTATTGAAACACGGGGGAATATTGAGTGCAGGACAGGGGAAGCTCAGGTGGGTTGCTGGAAACCAGGTGCGGAGGCTGATGCTGGAGCGAGAGATGTGAGGACAGGGTAAGCAGGTCCGGAGGGGAAACCAAGGGGGTGCAGAGTGGGGAATCCAGGACAGAGTAGCAGGACTGACGAGAAGTCGGACTGGAGACAGGGAACAGTGTCAAAGCGGGCAGAACTGTAGCGGAGAGGAAAACAGCGTCAGGCACATGGACTGACTGGGTAGAAACATGGACTGACTGGGTAGAGATTATGATCTGGCAGTGTGGAAGTGGCAGGACTGAGTAAACTGCATTCAGCAAACAACGGAATTGCGAGGGCTAGCTTGTACTCTCCCACAAAATTGCTAAACATAACAAGCCATTCGCTGAGGGCGAATACAATAAAGAATGTTTAGTTGACTGCAGCAAGAAAGAGCTGTTTGAAAATGTTTCCCTGTCAAGACGAACAGTGGCACGGTGTTCGAGGACATCACAGAGAATATGGAACAACAGTTGAAAGATAGGGTAAAGGATTTCACCTATTTCTCCTTGGCCCTGAATGAGAGCAGCGATGCATGTAACATGGCACAGTTGTTGATATTCTTACGAAGCATAAAACCAGACTTTGAAATTACAGGAGTTTGCTTCAAATCAAATGTTATTTGTCAAACACGCCAAATACAACAGGTGTAGACCTTACAATGAAATGCTTACTTATAAAGCCCTTAACCAACAATGCAGTTTTAAGAAAATAGCTTAAAAAGGTAAGAGATAAAAGTAACAAATAATTAAAGAGCGGCAGTAAAATAACAACAGTGAGGATATATACAGTGGGGAGAACAAGTATTTGATACACTGCCGGTTTTGCAGGTTTTCCTACTTACAAAGCATGTAAAGGTCTAATTTTTATCATAGGTACACTTCAACTGTGAGAGACAGAATCTAAAACAAAATTCCAGAAAACCTTGTATGATTGTTAAGTAATTAATTAGCATTTTATTGCTTGACATAAGTATTTGATCACCTACCAACCAGTAAGAATTCCGGGTCTCACAGACCTGTTAGTTTTTCTTTAAGAACTCTCCTGTTCTCCACTCATTACCTGTATTAACTGCACCTGTTTGAACTCGTTACCTGTATATAAGACACCTGTCCACACACTCAATCAAACAGACTCCAACCTCTCCACAATGGCCAAGACCAGAGAGCTGTGTAAGGACATCAGGGTTAAACGTTTAGACCTGCACAAGGCTGGGATGGGCTACAGGACAATAGGCAAGCAGCTTGGTGAGAAGGCAACAACTGTTGGCGCAATTATTAGAAAATGGAAGAAGTTCAAGATGATGGAGATTCACTCTCGGTCTGGGGCTCCATGCAAGATCTCACCTCGTGGGGCATCAATGATCATGAGGAAGGTGAGGGATCAGCCCAGAACTACACGGCAGGACCTGGTCAATGACCTGAAGAGAGCTGGGTCCACAGTCTCAAATAAAACCATTAGTAACACATTACACCGTCATGGATTAAAATCCTGCAGCACACGCAAGGTCCCCCTGCTCAAGCCAGCGCATGTCCAGGCCCGTCTGAAGTTTGCCAATGACCATCTGGATGATCCAGAGGAGGAATGGGAGAAGGTCATGTGGTCTGATGAGACAAAAATACAGCTTTTTGGTCTAAAATCCACTCGCCGTGTTTGGAGGAAGAAGAAGGATGAGTACAACCTCAAGAACACCATCCCAACCGTGAAGCATGGAGGTGGAAACATCATTCTTTGGAAATACTTTTCTGCAAAGGGGACAGGACGACTGCACCGTATTGAGGGGAGGATGGATGGGGCCATGTATCGCGAGATCTTGGCCAACAACCTCCTTCCCTCAGTAAGAGCATTGAAGATGGGTCGTGGCTGGGTCTTCTAGCATGACAACGACCCGAAACACACAGCCAGGGCAACTAAGGAGTGGCTCCGTAAGAAGCATCTCAATGTCCTGGAGTGGCCTAGCCAGTCTCCAGACCTGAACCCAATAGAAAATCTTTGGAGGGAGCTGAAAGTCCGTATTGCCCAACGACAGCCCCGAAACCTGAAGGATCTGGAGAAGGTCTGTATGGAGGAGTGGGCCAAAATCCCTGTTGCAGTGTGTGCAAACCTGGTCAAGAACTACTCTGTAATTGCAAACAAAGGTTTCTGTACCAAATATTAAGTTCTGCTTTTCTGATGTATCAAATACTTATGTCATGCAATAAAATGCTAATGAATGACTTAAAAATCATACAATGTGATTTTCTGGTCTTTTGTTTTAGATTCCGTCTCTCACAGTTGAAGTGTACCTATGATAAAAATTACAGACCTCTACATGCTTTGTTCTCCCCACTGTACATGGGGTACCGGTGCAGAGTCAATGTGGGGGGACATCGGTGTTCGAGGTAATTGAGGTTTAATGTACATTTAGGTAGAGTTATTAAAGTGACTATGCATAGATAATAACAGGGAGCAGCAGCAGCGTATAAAGGGGGGGGGGGCAATGCAAATAGTCTAGGTAGCCATTTGATTAGATTCTCAGGAGTCTTATGGCTTGGGGGTAGAAGCTATTTAGAAGCCACTAGGACAAAGAATTGGCACTCTGGTACCGCGTGCCGTGTGGTAGCAGAGAGAACAGTCTATGACTAGGGTGGCTGGAGTCTTTGACAATTTTTAGGGCATTTCTCTGACACCGCCTGGTATAGAGGTCCTGGATGAAAGGAAGCTTGGCCCCGGTGATGTACTGGGCCGGAGGCACTACCCTCTGTACTGAGGCAAAGGCAGTGATGCAAACATTCTCTCAATAGTGCAGCTGTAAAACCTTTTGGCATGGGTCATGAGATGCTCAAATCTTTTTAGAATCCTGAGGGGGAATATGTTTTGTTGTGCCCTCTTCATGACACTCTTGGTGTTTGGACCATGTTAGTTTGATGGTGATGTGGACGCCAAGGAACTTGAAGCTCTCAACCTGCTCCACTGCAGCCCCTTCGATGAGAATGGCCGTGCTCGGTCCTCCTTTTCCTGTAGTTCACAATCATCTCCTTTGTCTTGATCACGTTGAGGGAGAGGCTGTCTCCCATGAGGCTGTCTCATCGTTGTCGGTGATCAGACCTACCACTGTTGTGTCATCGGCAAACTTAATGATGGTGTTGGAGTCGTGCCTGGCAGTACAGTCATTAGTGAAAAGGGAGTACAGGAGGGGACTGAGCACGCACCTCCATGTTGAGGATCAGTGTGGTGGATGTGTTGTTACCAACCCTTACAACCTGGGGGCGGCCTATCAGGAAGTCCTGGATCCAGTTGCAGAGGGAGGTGTTTAGTCCCAGGGTCGTTAGCTTAGTGATGAGCTTTGAGGGCACTATGGTGTTGAACGCTGAGCTGTAGTCAATGAATAGCATTCTCATTCCTTTTGTATTCCTATTGTCCAGGTGTGAAAGGGCAGTGTGGAGTGCAATAGAGATTGCATCATCTGTGGATCTGTTGGGACGGTTTGGGACGGTTTTCAAATTGGAGTGGGTTTAGTGTTTCTGGGATAATGGTGTTGATATGAGCCGTGACCAGCCTTTCAAAGCACTTCATGGCTACAGACGTGAGTGTTACGGGTCGGAAGTCATTCAGGCAGGTTATCCTTTCTGGGAAGGGGGTACCGCTAGCGGAACACCGGACCTACAGCCAGTGAAATTGCAGGGCGCCAAATTAAAAAAACAGAAATCTCATAATTAACTTTTTATGGCTGCAGGGGCAGTATTGAGTAGTTTGGATGAAAAGGTGCCCATTGTAAACGGCCAGCTCCTCAGTCTCAGTTGCTAATATATGCATATTATTATTAGTATTGGATAGAAAACACTCTAAAGTTTCAAAAACTGTCAAAATATTGTATTTTATTTATTTTATTTATTTCACCTTTATTTAACCAGGTAGGCAAGTTGAGAACAAGTTCTCATTTACAATTGCGACCTGGCCAAGATAGCGCAAAGCAGTTCGACACATACAACGACACAGAGTTACACATGGAGTAAAACAAACATACAGTCAATAATACAGTAGAAACAAGTCTATATACGATGTGAGCAAATGAGGTGAGTTAAGGGAGGTAATGGCAAAAAAAGGCCATGGTGGCAAAGTAAATACAATATAGCAAGTAAAACACTGGAATGGTAGATTTGCAGTGGAAGAATGTGCAAAGTAGAAATAAAAATAATGGGGTTCAAAGGAGCAAAATATAATAAATAAATAAATAAAATAAATACAGTAGGGAAAGAGGTAGTTGTTTGGGCTAAATTATAGGTGGGCTATGTACAGGTGCAGTAATCTGTGAGCTGCTCTGACAGCTGGTGCTTAAAGCTAGTGAGGGAGATAAGTGTTTCCAGTTTCAGAGATGTTTGTAGTTCGTTCCAATCATTGGCAGCAGAGAACTGGAAGGAGAGCCGGCAAAAGAAAGAATTGGTTTTGGGGGTGACCAGAGAGATATACCTGCTGGAGCGCGTGCTACAGGTGGGTGATGCTATGGTGACCAGCGAGCTGAGATAAGGGAGGACTTTACCTGGCAGGGTCTTGTAGATGACATGGAGCCAGTGGGTTTGGCGAAGAGTATGAAGCGAGGGCCAGCCAACGAGAGCATACAGGTCGCAATGGTGGGTAGTATATGGAGCTTTGGTGACAAAACGGATGGCACTGTGATAGATTGCATCAAATTTGTTGAGTAGAGTGTTGGAGGCTATTTTGTAAATGACATCGCCGAAGTCGAGGATTGGTAGGATGATCAGTTTTACAAGTGTATGTTTGGCAGCATGAGTGAAGGATGCTTTGTTTGCGAAATAGGAAGCCAATTTTAGATTTAACTTTGGATTGGAGATGTTTGAAGTGGGTCTGGAAGGAGAGTTTACAGTCTAACCAGACACCTAGGTATTTGTAGTTGTCCACGTATTCTAAGTCAGAGCCGTCCAGAGTAGTGATGTTGGACAGGCGGGTAGGTGCAGGTAGCGATCGGTTGAAGAGCATGCATTTAGTTTTACTTGTATTTAAGAGCAATTGGAGGCCACGGAAGGAGAGTTGTATGACATTGAAGCTTGCCTGGAGGGTTGTTAACACAGTGTCCAAAGAAGGGCCAGAAGTATACAGAATGGTGTCGTCTGCGTAGAGGTGGATCAGAGACTCACCAGCAGCAAGAGCGACATCATGGATGTATACAGAGAAGAGAGTCGGTCCAAGAATTGAACCCTGTGGAACCCCCATAGAGACGGCCAGAGCTCCGGACAACAGACCCTCCGATTTGACACACTGAACTCTATTAGAGAAGTAGTTGGTGAACCAGACGAGGCAATCATTTGAGAAACAAAGGTTGTTGAGTCTGCCGTTGAGGATGTGGTGATTGACAGAGTCGAAAGCCTTGGCCAGATCAATGAATACGGCTGCACAGTAATGTTTCTTATCTATGGCGGTTAAGATATCGTTTAGGACCTTGAGCGTGGCTGAGGTGCACCCATGACCAGCTTTGAAACCAGATTGCATTGCAGAGAGGGTATGGTGAGATTCGAAATGGTCGGTAATCTGTTTGTTGACTTGGCTTTCGAAGACCTTAGAAAGGCAGGGTAGGATAGATATACAGTGGGGCAAAAAAGTATTTAGTCAGCCACCAATTGTGCAAGTTCTCCCACTTATCAAGATGAGAGAGGCCTGTAATTTTCATCACAGGTACACTTGACAGACAAAATGAGAAAAAAAATCAAGAAAATAACATTGTAGGATTTTTAATGAATTTATTTGCAAATTATGGTGGAAAATAAGTATTTGGTCAATAACAAACGTTTATCTCAATACTTTGTTATATACCCTTTGTTGGCAATGACAGTGGTCAAATGTTTTCTGTAAGTCTTCACAAGGTTTTCACACACTGTTGCTGGTATTTTGGCCCATTCCTCCATGCAGATCTCCTCTAGAGCAGTGATGTGTTGGGGCTGTGGCTGGGCAACACAGACTTTCAACTCCCTCCAAAGATTTGCTATGGAGTTGAGATCTGGAGACTGGCTAGGCCACTCCAGGACCTTCAAATGCGTCTTATGAAGCCACACCTTCTTTGCCCGGGCGGTGTGTCTGGGATCATTGTCATGCTGAAAGACCCAGCCACGTTTCATCTTCAATGCCCTTGCTGATGGAAGGAGGTTTTCACTCAAAATCTCATGATACATGGCCCCATTCATTCTTTCCTTTACACGGATCAGTCTTCCTGGTCCCTTTGCAGAAAAACAGCCCCAAAGCATGATGTTTCCACTCCCATGCTTCACAGTAGGTATGGTGTTCTTTGGATGCAACTCAGCATTCTTTGTCCTCCGAACACAATGAGTTGAGTTTTTACCAAAAAGTTCTATTTTGGTTTCATCTGACCATATAACATTCTCCCAATCTTCTTCTGGATCATCCAAATGCTCTCTAGCAAACTTCAGACGGGCCTGTACATGTACTGGCTTAAGCAGGGGGACACACGTCTGGCACTGCAGGATTTGAGTCCCTGGTGGCGTAGTGTGTTACTGATGGTAGGCTTTGTTACTTTGGTCCCAGCTCTCTGCAGGTCATTCACTAGGTCCCCCCGTGTGGTTCTGGGATTTTTGCTCACCGTTCTTGTGATCATTTTGACCCCACAGGGTGAGATCTTGCATGGAGCCCCAGATCAAGGGAGATTATCAATGGTCTTGTATGTCTTCCATTTCCTAATAATTGCTCCCACAGTTGATTTCTTCAAACCAAGCTGCTTACCTATTGCATATTCAATCTTCCCAGCCTCGTGCAGGTCTACAATTTTGTTTCTGGTGTCCTTTGACAGCTCTTTGGTCTTGGCCATAGTGGAGTTTGGAGTGTGACTTTTTGAGGTTTTGGACAGGTGTCTTTTATACTGATAACAAGTTCAAACAGGTGCCATTAATACAGGTAACGAGTGGAGGACAGAGGGGCCTCTTAAAGAAGAAGTTACAGGTCTGTGAGAGCCAGAAATCTTGCTTGTTTGTAGGTGATCAAATACTTATTTTCCACCATAATTTGCAAATGAATTCATTAAAAATCCTACAATGGAATTTTCTGGATTTTTTTCTCATTTTGTCTGTCATAGTTGAAGTGTACCTATGATGAAAATTCCAGGCCTCTCTCATCTTTTTAAGTGGGAGAACTTGCACAATTGGTGGCTGACTAAATACTTTTTGGCCCCACTGTAGGTCTGTAGCAGTTTGGGTCAAGAGTGTCCCCCCCTTTGAAGAGGGGGATGACCGCAGCTGCTTTCCAATCTTTGGGAATCTCAGACGACACGAAAGAGAGGTTGATCAGGCTAGTAATAGGGGTGGCAACAATTTCGGCAGATAATTTTAGACAGAAAGGGTCCAGATTTTGCAGATCTTTCAGAACATCAGCTGACTGGATTTGGGAGAAGGAGAAATGGGGAAGGCTTGGGCGAGTTGCTGTGGGGGGTGCAGTGCTGTTGACCGGGGTAGGGGGGTAGCCAGGTGGAAAGCATGGCTGGCCGTAGAAAAATGCTTATTGAAATTCTCAATTATAGTGCATTTATCAGTGGTGACAGTGCTTCCTATCTTCAGTGTAGTGGGCAGCTGGGAGGAGGTGTTCTTATTCTCCATGGACTTTACAGTGTCCCAGAACTTTTTTGAGTTAGTGTTGCAGGAAGCAAATTTCTGCTTGAAAAAGCTAGCCTTGGCTTTTCTAACTGCCTGTGTATAATGGTTTCTAGCTTCCCCGAAAAACTGCATATCACAGGGGCTGTTCAATGCTAATGCAGAACGCCATAGGATGTTTTTGTGTTGGTTAAGGGCAGTCAGGTCTGGAGAGAACCAAGGGTCTGGAGGTCTGGAGAGAACCATCTGTTCCTGGTTCTGAATTTCTTGAATGGGGCATGCTTATTTAAGATGGTGAGGAAGGCATTTAAAAAAAAAAATAACCAGGCATCCTCTACTGACGGGATGAGATCATTATCCTTCCAGGATACCCCGGCCAGGTCAAATAGAAAGGCCTGCTCGCTGAAGTGTTTCTGGGAGCGTTTGACAGTGATGAGTGGATGTCGTTTGACCAATGACCCATTACGGATGCAGGCAATGAGGCAGTGATCGCTGAGATCTTGGTTGAAGACAGCAGAGGTGTATTTAGAGGGCAAGTTGGTTAGGATGATATCTATGAGGGTGCCCGCGTTTACGGCTTTGGGGAGGTACCTGGTAGATAATTTGTGTGAGATTGAGGGCATCAAGTTTAGATTGTAGGATGGCTGGGGGGTTAAGCATGTTGCAGGTTAGGTTGCCTAGCAGCACGAGCCCTGAAGATAGATGGGGGGCAATCAGTTCACATATGGTGTACAGAGCACAGCTGGGGGCAGAGGGTGGTCTTTTCCAGCCGGCAGCGGTGAGAGACTTGTTTTTAGAGAGGTGGATTTTTAAAAGTAGAAGTTCAAATTGTTTGGGTACAGACCTGGATAGTGGGACAGAACTCTGCAGGCTATCTTTGTGGTAGATTGCAACACCGCCCCCTTCCTGTCTGAAAACGTTGTAGTTATGTTGTAGTTAGGGATGAAAATGTCAGAATTTTTGGTGGTCTTCCTAAGCCAGGATTTAGACACAGCTAGAATATCCGGGTTGGCAGAGTGTGCTAAAGCAGTGAATAAAACAAACTTAGGGAGGAGGCTTCCAATGTTAATATGCATGAAACCAAGGCTATTACGGTTACAGAAGTCATCAAAAGAGAGCGCCTGGGGAATAGGAGTGGAACTAGGCACTGCAGGGCCTGGATTCACCTCTACATCACCAGAGGAAAAGAGGAGGAGTAGGATAAGGGTACGGCTAAAAGCAATAAGAATTGGTCGTCTAGCACATCTGGAACAGAGAGTAAAAGGAGGTTTCTTGGGATGATAAAATAGCTTCAAGGTATAATGTACAGACAAAGGTATGGTAGGATGTGAATACAGTGGACGAAAAAACATCCGGGGACATGGAGAGAAAAATAGGTCCGGTATGTTCCTGTCCGAGCCGCGCCGTACAAAATTGGCGATAGATTTTCGAGCTAAAGGATAGCTGATGACCACGAACCGTGGTTAGCTGAATACTAACGATTAGCCAGAACCAATCAACCTGAGGGTTGATTATAAAAAACATTTGACATGTTTCTGTGGACATTATGGAAACTATTTGGAATTTTCGTCTGCTTTGTCGTGACCGATCTTTCCTGTGGATTTCTGAACATAACGCAACAAATAAACGGAGGTATTTTGGATCTAAAAATAATCTTTATGGAACAAAAGGAACATTTGTTGTGCAACTGGGAGTCTCGTGAGTGAAAACATCCGAAGATCATCAAAGGTAAATTACTCATTTGATTGCTTTTCTGATTTTCGTGATCTACCCAATGATAAGTGTACTTAATGTTTTATCGTGCGATCGATAAACTTACACAAACGCTTGGATTGCTTTCGCTGTAAAGCATAATTTCAAAATCTGACATGACAGGTGGATTAACAAATGGCTAAGCTGTGTTTTCCCATATTGCACTTGTGATTTCATGAATATAAATATTTATAGTAATATTTATTGTATGTAAGCTATGCTATTCAGCGGTAGTTGATGACACTTATCCCAATATCGGGATTGCAGCAATAACAAGTTAAAATTCCTCAAACACACAAGTATTATACACCATTTTAAAGATAAACTTCTTGTTAATCCAACCAGAGTGTCCGATTTCAAAAAGGCGTTACGGCGAAAGCACACCATGCAATTATGTTAGGACAGCACCTAGCCACAAAAACCATACAGACATTTTCCAGCCAAGGAGAGGTGTCACAAAAGTCAGAAATTGCGTTAAAATTAATCACTTACCTTTGATGATCTTCATCTGGTGCCACTCCCAGGACTCCATGTTACACAGTACATTTTTGTTTTGTTCACGCGTTTAGTTCAGTAATCCATATGCACAAAGCGCGGGCACAACATCCAGACGAAAAGTCAAAAAAGTTCCATAAAAGTTCGTAGAAATATGTCAAACGATGTTTCAAATCAATCCTTAGGGTGTTTTTATCATAAATATTCAACAATGTTTCAACCGGACAATACTGTTTTCATTAGAAAGGAAAGAGAATGAACGTCGCACTCACGGCCACGCGCCATAAACAACTCATGGCTTTCAGCTGAGCCACTTACTCTGAGTGCTCTTATTCTCTCCCTTTTCACAACAAAAGCCTGAAACAACTTTGAAAGACTGTTGAAATCCACTGGAAGCCTTAGGAAGTGCAATCTGACCCCACAGACACTGGATATTCAATAGGCATTCACTTGAAAACTCAGAATTCCCACTTCCTGGTTGGATGTTTCTCGGGTGCCTGTCATATGAGTTCTGTTATACTCACATACATAATTTTAACAGTTGTGGATACTTTAGAGTGTATTCTATCCACATCTACTAATTATATGCATATTATAGCTTCTGGGCCTGAGTAACAGGCAGTTTACTCTGGGCACGGTTTTCATCCAAACTTTCCAATGCTGCCCTCTATCCCAAAGAGGTTTTTAACTTAGTGGTCTTGGGCACAGGGACTATGCTGGTCTGCTTGAAACATGTTAGTATCAGACAGGGAGAGGTTGAAAATGTCAGTGAAGACACTTGCCATATTTGGAGTGCACATCCTGGTAATCCGTCTGGCCCAGTTGCCTTGTGAATGTTGACCTGTTTAAAGGTCTTACTCAAATCGGCTGCGGAGAGTGTAATCACGCAGTCGTCCAGAACAGCAGATGCTCTCATGCATGTTTCAGTGTTACTTGCCTTGAAGCGAGCATAGCAGTTATTTAGCTCATCTGGTAGGCTCGTGTCACTGGGCAGCTCTTTCCTGTGCTTCCCTTTGTAGTCTGTAATAGTTTGCAAGCCCTGCCACATCCTACGAGCGTCAGAGCCGGTGTTGTACGATTTGAACTTTGCCTGATTGATAGTTCGTAGCGGGATTTCTTATAAGCTTCCGGGTTAGAGTCCTGCTCCTTGAAAGCAGCAGCTCTACCCTTAAGCTCAGTACGAATGTTTGCTGTAATCCATGGCTATTGGTGGGAGTATGTTCGTACAGTCACTGTGGGGACAACATCATCGATGCATGAATTCAGTGACTGATGTGGTGTCCTCCTCAATGCCTTCGGAAGAATCCGGGAACATTTTCCAGTCTGTGCTAGCAAAACAGTCCTGTAGTTTAGCATCAGCTTCATCTGACCACTTTTTTATAGACCGAGTCACGGGTGCTTCCTGCTTTAATATTTTCTGGTAAGCAGGAATCAGGAGGATAGAATTATGGGTTAACCTTTGTAACTAGGGGGCAGTATTTTCATTTTTGGATAAAAAAACATTCCCGTTTTAAACGGGATATTTTGTCACGACAAGATGCTCGACTATGCATATAATTGACAGCTTTGGATAGAAAACGCTCTGACGTTTCCAAAACTGCAAAGATATTGTCTGTGAGTGCAACAGAACTGATGTTACAGGCGAAACCCAGATAAAAATCCAATCAGGAAGTGCCTCATATTTTGAAAGCGCTGCATGCCAATGACTCCTTATATGGCTGTGAATGGGCTACGAATGCGCTTACGCTTTCTACGTATTCCCCAAGGTGTCTACAGCATTGCAACGTTTTTTAACGCATTTATGTTGACGAATAGCTGTAAGGGACCACATTGAGCAAGTGGTCACATGATGGCTCCCGCAGAAAATCTTACGTAAAGTACAGAAGTAGCCATTTTTCCAATCGCTTCTTATGAGAAACCAATTGTCCCGGTGGATATTTTATCGAATAGATATGTGAAAAACACCTTGAGGATTGATTCTAAACAACGTTTGCCATGTTTCTGTCGATATTATGGAGCTAATTTGGAAAAAAGTTTGGCGTTGTAGTGACCATTTTCCGGTCGATTTCTCAGCCAAACGCGAAGAACAAACAGAGCTATTTCACCTACAAAAATAACATTTTTTGAAAAAAGGAACATTTGCTATCTAACTGGGAGTCTCCTGAGTGAAAACATCCGAAGTTCTTCAAAGCTAAATGATTTAATTTGATTGCTTTTCTTATTTTTGTGAAAATGTTGCCTGCTGCCAGCAGGGCATAATGCTATGCTAGGCTATGATAAACCTACACAAATGCTTGTCTAGTGTTGGCTGTAAAGCATATTTTGAAAATCTGAGATGACAGTGTGATTAACAAAAGGCTAAGCTGTGTCTCAATATATTTCATTTGTGGTTTTCATGAATAGGAACTTTTTCTAGGGATATTTATGTCCGCTGCGTTATGCTAATTAGTTTGAGGCGATGATTACACAAAAAAGTTTTTTAATTAACAAGAGTTCTGTCCGTGGTGCTGAATGCACAGTGTACTTTCCCTCTGTGTAGTTCATTTCATGTTTAATAATGAAAATATCTACCAAAAGAAGAACATAGATGTGGTTTATTTCTGTGCATGTTAAAAAATAAAAATAAGTAGCATATCTGGACATGATTTACAGTAGATATATCTGTCAACATAGTCATAGCCATGATGTATATCCTGTAATATGATTCTGGCCCGCGATGGCAAAAATATATTCTAATGTGGCCCTGCATGGAAAATAATTGCCCAGGCCTAATATAGACAATACACAATAAATATGTATGAGCTACGAGCAAAATAAGTTGTAATGAGGTAACTTTATAGTTATATAGCTACCTATGCTAATGTTAGCTAATGTTAGCTAGACTGCCTCGCTAGCTAATGTTAGCTAGCCTGTCTGGCTCATATTATCAAAAGATAGCTACATAACCAGCAATAACATTATCTAACATCGTTAGCTAAGTTGTACTCTATCTCTAGCTCCGTCTCAAAGAGGACAATTTGAACGTGGACCTGAGGCTTTAAACGGGTGTTGCCATTCTGTGTTTTCAGCAAGAGGGGGCATGAATTGTTTACATCCATACCTAACCCTCAGGAAAACTGTGGCGTATCCTTGATTCTGTGACATACTCATATTTCTCATCATCTCATAAATCTCAGCTTTGAACGAGACTGACTTTATGACCAAAATGATCCTATATACACTTTGTGGTGCATTTTTACACCATAATAAATGTTTCTGACTCATATCAATGCCACATAGGCCATTTTAAAAAGGATAAGTTGTTTTTTAAATGCTTTAATAAGATTGAAACCCTGGGATAAAGTTTCAGCACAGCCACCTTGATAAGAGGCTAATAAAATGGAAGACAGAAATATAAATCTGCAACACTGATTGGAGAGGCACTGCCAAAAATAGAACGTTTCTGCATAGTGTCTACTCACCTGTGCATACGAACCAACACATTTAATATTGATACAATGAATATGAATGTAGACTATGCAACTTCATGGTTGACGGACAAAATTTGGTATTCCCACTAGAAATGCTAAAATTGTAATGGCACATTCTAGTGGCAGACACATTTACACAAAGTGAGTGCTCTAAATAAAATGAGCTATCTTGTTATCATTTGCCTGTTTTATTCATTTATTCATGAGTTGGGTCCTTAACTGAGCCCAGTAGACTGCTGTCAGGTCAGAGATGATTTACTCTAGGGTTTCCCAACCCTCCCTAGCACTACACAGCTGTTTCCAAAAACCAACTCATCATCAAAGAGATAGAAAGAGAATTAGAAGGATGGATAGAGAGGGATTATTACTGCCTGTTAATTAGATGGTTGTGTAGGAGAGGGGGGGGGGGCAGTTAAAGATGAGCAAAAGAGGAGCGGAGAGAAGGTTGTTCAGTGTTTCTGGGATGGGAGATTTGGTAAATGGGCTTAGAGGTTTTGAGAGTATCAGATAGGAGGGATTTGTTAGTAGTGATTCACTTCAGGGAATCAGTTTTGAGTTTGACAGAAGAATCATTTAGATATTTGTGAGATAGTATCAGGCAAAAGGTCTGGGGGTGAAAGAGTGAAGAGGAGAAAAGGGTGAAAGGAGAGTGTATTTTTGACTGAATGAGGACAGATCGGGTGTGGCTCCTGAGGTAGGAATGTGAAAGAGGGCCATGTTTGAGGAAGATAGAATTAGGGAATAGAAGGAGACGGAAAATTAAGGGACACGGGACAAATTGAGAAGTGTCTTCTGAGAGAGAGAGAGAGAATCTGAGGAACAGTAACAAGGGAGAGGAGAGACGTGAGGAGAAAATAAGTAGTTGTTAGTGAAGTCCAGAGAGGAGGTGTGAGCCCTCCATCACACTGTTGATTACTACAGAAGGAGGCTCTGTGGAATTCTATTACATCTCCCTGCTGCCTGTGCTCTCTGTGTGCCTGTTCCTCTGCCAGCCTTATTAACACGCACACACACACACACACCTGCATTCCGTTGATGATCTCATTGTATCTCATTATTTCACAGTTCCCTCTTTTTCTCTCTCCCTCTTACTCTCTCAACATTTCTAAGGCCCATGTTGCTAGGCAAAGTGAGACTGGCCCAGCGTCGTCTGGGTTCGGGGAGGGTTTGGTCGGGGTAGGACGACATTGTAAATAATAATTTGTTCTTAACTGACTTGCCTAGTTAAATAAAGGTTCAATAAAAAATTTAAATCAACAATAACAGTAAAATATAAATATTATTAATGGTGATTGTACTGTATATACATAATATACAGTCAGGTCCCATAACTATTGGCATCCTTGATAAAGATGAGCAAAAAATTGTGAATAAAATAAAGGTAAGGTATGCTTAAGAAAATTGGTAAATTATATTATTTTATACTAGAGATAAATTGATTTTGTTTAGCAAGTCAAGATTGGGATCAAAAGTATTGGCACCCGTGTTTTCAATACTCTAGCACCCTCCCCTGGCAAGGATAGCAACACCGGGCCTTTTTCAAAAAGATTTCTGAGATTGGAGAACACATTGGGAGAGATCTTAGACCATTCCTCCGTACAGAATCTTTCCAGATGCTTGTTATCCTTCGTCTGCCCCATTTAATTCAAACCACAGCATGTTGATTTGGTGGTCAATTAACCATTTATTTGTGGATTTTGATTAGTGCTTGGGATTAATGTCTTGCTGGAAGATCCACTTACGCCCAAGTGTCAACCAGGTTTTTGGCTAAAATGTCCAAGTACTTGGTCAAGTTCAAGATGCCATTGTCCTTAACAAGGGCCCCAGGACAAGTGACTAGGTACTATGAGATACAATGAGATTATCTATGGAATGTAGATGTGCATGCGGGTGTCAGTAGTGTGTGTGTGTGTGTGTGTGTGTGTCTGTGTGTGCACATGGTTTTGTATGGGTGTGTGTGGATAATAAGTACAGCATATGAGCGTATTACATTGTCATGGAAATTCTTACACAGGGACACTCAAACTCAATCTTAAATGAATCATTGTTTATTGTCAGCTCACTGGAGAGTTTCCAACCAACACCATACACATTTAAATCAGGATCTCTGTCTGGGCAGTCCCAGCAGTTGTTTTTTATACGGCTATATACAGACAAGTTATATTTGCATGATTTAGCATAATTGATTAATCATTAGCATTTTGTTTCATTCACGTGACCGACCAATACTTGTTCATAACATGTGACAGACCAATACCTCTCGGGGCTGCTTCTCTCTAAGCTGAGACCTTGAAATAGAGATATCTTTTGTTCGTTCTCAAAACAAGGTCAGGGCATTCTGCCAAATTGCAGATACTGATAAGTGAGGATTTGTTAAATCAGTCACTTGCATGAACATATAAATTGGTTTTTAGAACATCACATGAATAGAACACAGAAACTAATTTTCAGAAAAGCAAACATTAAAATGCCCATTATATTCCATCCTTTTATCACCGGTTTGATAATAATCATTACATTTTAATGCAGATATTTAGATATGAGCTTCTATAAAAAAAATCCTATACTCCGATTAAAGTAATGGAAATCAACACAAAAAAATTGACACTTCATAATTTCAAACACTCCATTCTGTGTTATACAATCCACTTAGTATGGTAATATTATACTCATAACAAAGGTTATACTTCATTAATGGGTGTGAGAATCAAACAAATACACAAGGGATCTTTAGGTGAATAAATCTCTCAATGTTAGCCATTGTTTCCATATTTCTTACCACAATCGGGATGCGTTGACCTAAGTTTTTCACTAACTGTCCCTGGGACAACAACTTAGTCAAAATATAAAACCCAGTTGTTTATCAATTCCGCTAAGACATTCAAAAGGTTGGTGCATGCTCATCAGATCAGTGTTCCACATAATGTAAACCGGTTAAGGGTTTAATAACAATTCACAGGTAAGAGAGAGAGAGAGAACACATCTTAGAACAGTTTCACACCAACCTGGTTAAGCATGAGTTTGGGACAAGAATTTCCCAAGCTACAATCTAGTGTCCCTCCTCACATTTTTAGGACACAGCTCTTGTCTCTAGAAACCTTGCCTTTCCAAATCATAATTATAACTATTGATAAAGGATCTAACCCAAATTTAGAATGACAGTCCTAAGTACTTCACGTTGGTTCTATCACGTTAATTTAAGACTCTCGCTTTTCTCATCACTTGTGGTAATGACAGATTGGTATTTTAATGCAATATGTATTTCAATGCAAAATTTTAATTACTATACTATATGCAGTGTGTAGACCTCCACAATCAACCTGATACCCCAAATAAACAATAGTGGGTAAGCCTAAATCAAGTACGGGCACGGTTGACCCCTGTCCCCTGTCCCCGGCGTACATCCTTCCATTCCTGGCATTTATTCATGTTCTTCTTCGGAAAGTGTTTCAGTTCGTATTTTTAATGGCACATGTTCAAAGTGGATGACCCTTGATAATGTCTCTCACCTGAGCCGCCACTGTCCTTTAGACTCAGTAGAGGATGCCAGTAGAGGATGCCTGGGGTTGTTCTTTAAAAGTGCTTTCCTCACCATCTTAAATAAGCATGCCTCATTCAATTTTTTCTTTTAGCTAAGAACAGATATAGCCCCTGGTTCACTCCTGACTTGACTGCCCTTGACCAGCACAAAAACATCCTGTGGCGTACTGCATTAGCATCGAATAGCCCCCGCGATATGCAGCTTCTCAGGAAAGTCAGGAACCAATATATATAGTCAGTCAGGAAAGCAAAGGTGAGCTTATTCAAACAGAAATTTGCATCCTGTAGCACTAATTCCAAAACGTTTTGGGACATTGTAAAGTCCATGGGTAAATACCTGGAGAATAAAGCCTGCTCTTCACAGCTGCCCATGTCCATTAATGTTGATGATGTGGTTGTTACTGACAGCAAGCACATGGCTGAGCTCATTAATCAACACTTCATTGAGTCAGGATTCATATTTGGCTCAGCCATACCTCCTTGCCCATCCAACATTTCCTAATCTCCCACCCCTTCTAATGTGACTATCCCCAATGCTTCTCCCTCTTTTTCCCTGCAGGCAAAGTTTCTCCCTGCAGGCGGTCACTGAGTCCGAGTCACTGAGTCCTTAACCTCTTCAGTCGACCCTCTACTTTTTTGAACATTTTGTTAAAAATCGCGCAACATTTCAGCGCCCTGCTACTCATGCCAGGAATATAGTACGTTCATATGGTGAGAATGTGTGGATAGGAAACCCTCGGACGTTTTTAAAACTGGTTAAATCACGACTGTGGCTATTACATAACGTGCGTTACATCGGAAAGCGCAGGAAAACCTGATCACAGAAAATGGAAATAAATATCCTTGCGCCACTTCCAGCAATTGTTAACAGTGAGCCGAATTAGATAAGACCGAGCATTCAACTCCCACAGCATCCCCATGTTGTCTAGAGTCTTGTGAATTGAATCATCTTTGATTCTTGGTTGAACCGAAAGAGGGGCACGACTTACCTCCGGTCTCCGCCCAGATCATTCCGGAAGAGCTCTCTCCTGAAATTTTTTCCAAGACGACAGCTAATGATTTCTACATCGCCTATGGATGATTTTTATCGCTTATTAACGTTTACTAATACCTAAAGTAGCATTACAAACGTATTTCGAAGTGTTTTGTGAAAGTTTATCGTCTACTTTTTGAATTTTAAAAAATGACGTTACGTTGTGAAATCGCTGTTTTTTCGTTTATCACACAGTCTACATATAACGATATCTTGGCTTTATATGGCCCGATTTAATCAAAATAAAGACCCAATAGTGTTTATGGGACATCTAGGAGTGCCAACAAAGAAGATGGTGAAAGGTAATGACTGTTTTCTATTTTATTGTGCGGTTTGTGTAACGCCGAAATGCTAATTATTTTGTTTACGTCCCCTGCTGTGCTTTTCTGTTGTAGTGTATTGGTGCATGCTATCAGATAATAGCTTCTCATGCTGTCGCCGAAAAGCATTTTAAAAATCGGACTTGTTGCCTGGATTCACAACGAGTGTAGCTTTAATTTGATACCCTGCATGTGTATTTTAATGAACTTTTGAGTTTTAACTAATACTATTAGCATTTAGCGTAGCGCATTTGCATTTCCAGAGCTCTAGTTGGGACGCAAGCGTCCCAAGTAGAGGCAAGAGGTTAACTTCTTGCGTCGAGCCATCCCGGATCCGGGATCGTGACTACAGCCTCAAGCCCATTACCATAACGCAACGTTAACTATTCATGAAAATCGCAAATGAAATGAAATAAATATGCTAGCTCTCAAGCTTAGCCTTTTGTTAACAACACTGTCATCTCAGATTTTCAAAAATATGCTTCTCAACCATAGCAAAACAAGCATTTGTGTAACAGCATTGATAGTTAGCATAGCATTTAGCGTTAGCATTCAGCAGGCAACATTTTCACAAAAACCAGAAAATCATTCAAATAAAATCGTTTACCTCTGAAGAACTTCTGATGTTTTCAATGAGGAGACTCTCAGTTAGATAGCAAATGTTCAGTTTTTCCTGAAAGATTATTTGTTTAGGAGAAATCGCTCCATTTTGTGCGTCACGTTTAGCTAAGAAAAAAAAATGTATCCAGGATTGTGTAAATCTATCAGCAAGCTCATTAACATAACACAACGTTAACTATTCATGAAAATCGCAAATGAAATTAAATCAATATCCTAGCTCTCAAGCTTAGCCTTTTGTTAACAGCACTGTCATCTCAGATTTTCAAAAATATGCTTCTCAACCATAGCAAAACAAGCATTTGTGTAACAGTATTGATAGCTAGCGTTAGCATTTAGCGTTAGCATTTAGCGTTAGCATTTAGCGTTAGCATTTAGCGTTAGCATTCAGCAGGCAACATTTTCACAAAAAACAGAAAACCATTCAAATAAAATAATTTACCTTTGAAGAACTTCGGATGTTTTCAATGAGGAGACTCTCAGTTAGATAGCAAATGTTCAGTTTTCCTGAAAGATTATTTGTGCAGGAGAAATCGGTCCGTTTTCTGCGTCATGTTTGGCTACCAAAAAAAAACGAAAATTCATTCATCCAAACGCCAAACTTTCTTCCACATTAACTCCATAATATCGACTGAAACATGGTAAACATTGTTTAGAATCAATCCTCAAGGTGTTTTTCACATATCTCTTCATGATATATCATTCCTGGAAGTCTCCTCTCTGTCTCAATCACATGGATGAATGCGAGCAGCTTGGAGATACGCAACAATTTCAACAAAGGACACCGGGCGGACACGTGGTAAATGTAGTCTCTTATGGCCAATCTTCCAATGATATGCCTACAAATACGTCACAATCCTGCAGACAACTTGGAGTAACGATAGAAAGGGCAGGCTAATTCGTGGCGCTTTCACAGCCATATAAGGAGACAATGAAAAACAGAGCGTCAAAAATCCTGCTCATTTCCTGTTTGAAGTTTCATCTTGGTTTCGCCTGTAGCATCAGTTCTGGGGCACACACAGATAATATCTTTGCAGTTTTGGAAACGTCAGAGTGTTTTCTTTCCAAAGCTGTCAATTATATGCATAGTCGAGCATCTTTTTGTGACAAAATATTGCGCTTACAACGGGCACGTTTTTTTAATCCAATAATGAAATAGCGCCCCCATAGGTTGAAGAGGTTAAACTTGACCCCCAAAAAACATCTGGGTCAGATGGGTTAGACCCTTTCTTCTTTAAGGTTGCTGCCCCTATCATCGCCAAGCCTATCCCTGACCTTTTTAACCTGTCTCTCCATTTCTGGGAAGGTTCCCATTGCTTGGAAGGCAGCCACGGTTCATCCTTTATTTAAAGGGGGAGATCAAGCTGATCCTAACTGTTATAGGCTTATTTCTATTTTGCCCTGTTTATCAAAAGTGTTGAACAAACTTGTCAATAATCAGCTGACTGGCTTTCTTGATGTCTATAGTATTCTCTCTGGTATGCAATCTGGTTTCCGCTCAGGTTATGGATGTGTCACTGCAACCTTAAAGGTCCTCAATGATGTCACCATTGTCCTTGATTCTAAGCAATATTGTGCTGCTATATTTATTGACTTGGCCAAAGATTTAGAAATTTTCACCTTCCTGGAATTGTGTACAGATTCTTGCGACATGGGGCAGTGCATTATCATGCTGAAACATGAGGTGATGGCGGAGGACGAATGGCATGGCATGGGCCTCAGGATCTAGTCACAGTATCTCTGTGAATTCAAATTTCCATTGATAAAATGCAATTGTGTTTGTGGTCCATAGCTTATGCCCATACCATAACCCCACCGCCACCATGGAGCACTCTCAGCAAACCACTCACCCACACAACGCCATGCATGTGGTCTGTAGTTGTGAGACCGGTTGGACGTACTGCTAACTTCACTAAAATGACGTTGGAGGCAGCTTATGGTAGAGAAGGTAACATTAAATTGTCTGGCAACAGCTTTCGTGGACATTCCTGCAGTCCGCATCCCAATTGCACGCTCCCTCAAAACTTAAGACATTTGCGACATTGGGTTGCATGACAAAACAGCACATTTTAGAGTGGCCTTTTATAATTCCCAGTACAAGGTGCACCTGTGTAATGGTCATGCTGTTCAATCAGCTTTTTGACATGTCACACCTGTCAGGTGGATGGATTATCTTGACAAAGGAGAAATGCTCACTAACAGGCTGTCATTTTTGGGGGTGTAATAAGCTTTTGTGCGTATGGAAATGGTCTTTTATTTCAGCTCATGAAACATGGGACCAAAACTTTACATGTTGCGTTTATATTTTTGTTCAGTGTATGTGGTAGGCCTACAATTTTAAAAACACACCAAAAAAGACGGCTGGTCCGGACAGGACTGAAAAAAGACAGGGGCGTTGTGCTTACTTGGGTGTAGCCTGTACCATGTCGCCACAATCACATTTCATGAATGCCCATCCATGTTTGGCCCACCGTTTGTGAAACAAGCTGTTGCACTGGCTCTATTAGTCATGATTCCTGTGACTAATCAAGTTGGCTATTTGAGCTCTGAGTTATCCTGAGCCTATTTGCAATGTGTTTGCACAGCAGGAAATGCAGAAGTATCTTATTTTTTCTCTATGATCAGCTTGTAAACAATTTACGGATACAAACTTGAAACCACTGATCATAACAATTTAGCCTCTCCTGGACAGCAGTTGTGAGTAGCCTGATTATATGCATTCCATATTGTCCATTTTACTTTGACCTTCCCCGTTTTTAGGATATGTTTTTTTTTTTATGTCAGCACATCTTTTATTTGATTGGGCGCCTTTTAAGTTAGGCTATTTGATAGGAGAAATTTGCATGATGTAAAACGTTTCTGTCTCATCACATTCTCACACATTTTATCTCCAGCCAGTAGGCTACAGAAAAAGCCACATACTATTTCTACCATATGCTATATTTCCTTTATGATTTATGTTAGCACATTTTTGGGGCGGGATGTTGGTGGAGCGCCACAGTGATGTCTCTCCAACAGCACCCTGTGAATGGACAAAATAGGGCATTGCATATCATAGGGCGGCATCAGCGCTCACCTAAAAAGCACATATGCCACTGGTTGAAAGAAATAGTCACTGTTTTGGGGCAGAAATATGTGAGGTTTTATGTATTGTTGGAGGTGCGCCTTGGTGAATATAGCTCAGAAAATTCTGCTCTCAATCTGCTGCCACAGGCGGCCACCTAACCCTGCCTAATGAGTGGTCCGGCCTTGTCCTTTTGGGAGAAATGGTTACTCTTAATGGAGCTTTGTTTTTAATAGAGCTCTGGTCTGCTTGATTTAAATGCTGCCAGAATGCTATTTTCTTCACTTGAATGTATAGCTGGAAAAGTCCCAGTTCTGCCCTGCAGGCATTGTTTGGAGTATTTCAGAGGACACCTAAAATATTTGTTCATGAATTCTAACAGAAATATCTCAATGGGTCTTTTTTCCCATTTGCTTAAGTTATGATCAGAGATGGGTCCCCATACTTCGCTACCATACAGTAGTATTTGGGTCAAAAATAGAATAGAACAATTTGAGCAACATTTTTATTGGAATATTTGTATTGCTGAATTTGTATTTGATAGCATAAACATACTCTTCTGTTTTTTTCACTCTGTGCCTTTATAGCTAAGCTGAAACTCCACGATGAGCTTATCTCCAGGCCCAGGCAACCATAGCTGGCACTTTGCTTTAATGTAGTTCCAATGTAGGTAAACTGGTGCCAGTTTCCCTGGGATCTGGGTTTCTTCTGATCATGATTTACATTTTTCTAAGTTTACTGTAGAGCCCATCTTTGGCGGTACTGCTCAACAAGGGATAAGCTCTGTTGTAACAACCTGGTGTAACGGCTTTCTTCTGTGGACGAAGGAGAGGACCAAAGCGCAGCGTGGTTAGTGTTCATCATGTTTAATAAAGACGATAAACGTGATCACAACAAAATACAAAAACAACAAATGTGAAAAGACCGAAACAGTTCTGTCTGGTGCAGACACACAAAGACAGAAGACAACCACCCACAAAACCCAACACAAAACAGGCTACCTAAATATGGTTCCCAATCAGAGACAATGACTAACACCTGCCTCAGAACCATATCAGGCCAAACATAGAAACAGGAAAACTAGACACACAACATAGAATGCCCACTCAGCTCACGTCCTGACCAACACTAAAACAAAGAAAACACAAAAGAACTATGGTCAGAACGTGACACCTGGACTCAGGGGTAAGGTAATGTAGTAAAAGTAAATCTGAGACACTCGTATGGTATGTATTAATTTGTGGATGTCCATCCATGATACAAATTACAAATCGTATGATGTGTTACGAATTGCAATTGATGCAAAATGTTACGAATTTGCTAAACTTATGATATGTTACTAATTCAATTTCTTGTGGTCAACGTTATCTGGGTAGCTAACGCTAACGTTAGCTAGGCGGCTAACATTAGCTAGGCCAGGGGTTAGGGTAAGGGATTAGGGGTTAGGTTAGGGTTGGCTAACATGCTAAGTAGTTGCAAAGTAGCTAAAAACTAGTAAGTCGATGCAAAGTTGCTAATTAGCTCAAATTGTTCATGACTAGATTCAAACATGCAACTTTTGGGTTGCTAGATGTTTGCGTTAAATGCCTACCCATCCACCCCGACCAACTCCCCTATTTTAGTTTTTTTTTCTATTAGGTAACCTTCTGCCTTATGTAACCAGGGGTGCAATTTTCACTGGGGATAGGGGGGACATGTCCACATTTTAAAATAGCATTTGTCCCCCTAGTTGTATCATTGGAATGTGATACAAATCCGGTAACTGTGTGCTTTAGGACCATGCGAATGCCTCTGGAGTCAGGTAGGCTGTTTGGAGTACAGCGCCCCTGTATGTAACCATACCAAAAGTAACATATTATATTAATTTGAGTGTCTTGGATTTATATTTGCTATGCTTTGTTGTCATGACTTCCGTTGAAGTCGGCTCCTCTCCTTATTCGGTCTGCGTTCGGCTCACCGGCTTTCTAGCCATCACCACTCCATTTTTCATAAATCCATTTGTCTTGTCTTGTTTCCATACACACCTGGTTTTCATTTCCCCAATCAATCTACTTGTGTTTAACCCCCTGTTTTCCATCATGTTTTGTGTGTAATTGTTTCATGTTAGGTGGTGTTAGTTTACGCGCTTTACTTTTATGTTCCATTTTTTGAGCGCGTTTGATTTATGTAGTGCTCTCGTTTTTTGGAACTATAATAAAAGTGCGCCTGTTCATTGTACTCTGCTCTCCTGCACCTGACTTTGCGTCCAATACACCATTGACATATGTCTAGTCTGAGATTCGGCTGGTTGTAAACCTTGTTCTGTGGATGACAACAAAACTAAATCGTCAGAGTACAACAAGGACTTAAATCTGTGTGTCATGTAGGGTGAGGCCTGGGGATGTAAAATATCTTCCCCAGATTACTGCACACACAGATGCCTCTGTAGTTATCGGGGTCAAATTTGGCTACTTTTTGGTAGATGGGTGTTATTAGTCCTACATTCCAGAGAAACATCCAGATTCCAGTATTAAGTTAAATAATGTAGAGCTTAAATAATTTAAGCAGTGTCTCCAACAGTTTACGACTGCTCAGTTTCAACATTTTATTACTGATGCATCTTCTCTCTTGGAGACCACATACTGGTGAGTCAGCCAGAGCACTGTGATACTAGCTATCTCTCTCGCTCTCATATATGGCTTTATTGGCATGGGAAACATATGATAATATTGCCAAAGCAAGTGAAATAGATAATAAACAAAAGTGCAGCTCAGTTTCCACCCCATTTTGTGGGCAATGTGCACAAAGCCTGTGTTCTCTTGAGAGACAGGTCTGCCTATGGGGGCCTCTCTCAATAGCAAGGCTATGCTCACTGAGGCTGTACATAGTCAAAGCTTTCATACATTTTGGGTCAGCCAGTGTACTCTCTATGTAGGGCCAAATAGCATTCCAGTTTGCTCATTTCTTTGGGTAAATTCTTTCCAATGTTTATCTTTTAGTTCTCTCATTATTTGTTTGTGTCTAAATGTGTCGCTGTTGCTGTCTTGGGGCTCTTTGGGGTCTGTTTGTGTTTGTGAACAGAGCCCCAGAACCAGCTTGCTTAGGGGACTCTTCTCTAGGTTAATCTCTCTGTAGATGTTGGCTTTGTTATGGAAGGTTTGGATTTAGTTAAGAGGTTATCAGACTTATTCTGCTCTGCTCTGCATGCATTATTTGGTGTTTTACATTGTACACAGAGGATGTTTTTGCAGAATTCTGCATGCAGTGTCTGAATTCTTAATTGGTGAGTGGACCCCAGACCTCACAACCATAAAGGGTTCAATAACTGATTCAAGTATTTTTAGCCAGATCCTAATTGGGATGTCGAATAATATGTCCCTTTTGATGGTACACAATGCCCTTATTGCCTTGTCTCTCAGATCGCTAGCTTTGTAGAAGTTACCTGCAGCGATGATGTTTAGTATGCTCTAGGATAACGATCTCTAGATGGAATTTGTATTTGTAGTCCTGGCAACTGGATCTTTTTGGAACACAATCATTATTTTTCTTACTGAGATTTACTGTCAGGGCCCAGGTCTGCCTCTCGGGCTTCCTTGTCAGCCGTGTTCCCTCATATCATAAGGCTGCCGCTCCACCTTAGCTGCCTCCTGTTCCTCCCGTGGACGCCGATACTCCCCAGCCTGCCTCCAGGGTCCATTACCATCCAGTATCTCCTATCATGTCCATTTCTCCAGATAGCGCTGCTCCCCCTTACCATGCTGCTTGGTCCCTTGGTGGTGGGTAGTTCTGTCACGCTCGTCTGATGAAGAAGGAGTGGACCAAAGCGCAGCGTTGTACATGTTCATGATATTTATTTAAATCTGAACACTAGAACAAAATAACAAAGTGAAAAACGAACAGTACTGTAAGGTAACTAAAACTATACAGAAAACAACTACCCACAAACCCAGGTGGGAAAAAGGCTACCTAAGTATGATTCTCAATCAGAGACAACGATAGACAGCTGCCTCTGAGAACCACACCCGGCCAAACACAAAGAAATAGAAAACATAGAAATAAAGAAACTAGAATGCCCACCCTAGTCACACCCATTTTGGCCTAACCAAAATAGACAATAAAAGCCTCTCTGTGGCCAGGGCGTGACAGCATCCCTGTCTCATCCCACGGCCCTGGTAAAGAAATGTGTGTTTTCTGCCAATTTTAACTGCACAATAGTGGTTTGTGTGCATGGATTTTTTATTGTCGTACACAGTGGGGCAAAAAAGTATTTCGTCAGCCACCAATTGTGCAGGTTCTCCAACTTAAAAAGATGAGAGAGGCCTGTAATTTTCATCATAGGTACACTTCAACTATGACAGACAAAATTTGGAAAAAAATCCAGAAAATCACATTATAGGATTTTTTATGAATTTATTTGCAAATTATGGTGGAAAATAAGTATTTGGTCAATAACAAAAGTTTATCTCAATATTTTGTTATATACCCTTTATTGGCAATGACAGAGGTCAAACGTTTTCTGTAAGTCTTCACAAGGTTTTCACACACTGTTGCTGGTATTTTGGCCCATTCCTCCATGCAGATCTCCTCTAGAGCAGTGATGTGTTGGGGCTGTGGCTGGGCAACACAGACTTTCAACTCCCTCCAAAGATTTTCTATGGGGTTGAGATCTGGAGACTGGCTAGGCCACTCCAGGACCTTGAAATGCTTCTTACGAAGCCACTCCTTCGTTGCCCGGGCGGTGTGTTTGGGATCATTGTCATGCTGAAAGACCCAGCCACGTTTCATCTTCAATGCCCTTGCTGATGGAAGGAGGTTTTCACTCAAAATCTCACGATACATGGCCCCATTCATTCTTTCCTTTACACGGATCAGTCGTCCTGGTCCCTTTGCAGAAAAACAGCCCCAAAGCATGATGTTTCCACCCCCATGCTTCACAGTAGGTATGGTGTTCTTTGAATGCAACTCAGCATTCTTTGTCCTCCAAACACGACGAGTGGAGTTTTTACCAAAAAGTTATATTTTGGTTTTATCTGACCATATGACATTCTCCCAATCTTCTTCTGGATCATCCAAATGCTCTCTAGCAAACTTCAGACGGGCCTGGACACTGGCTTAAGCAGGGGAACACACGTCTGGCACTGCAGGATTTGAGTCCCTGGCGGCGTAGTGTGTTACTGACGGTAGGCTTTGTTACTTTGGTCCCAGCTCTCTGCAGGTCATTCACTAGGTCCCCCTGTGTGGTTCTGAGATTTTTGCTCACCGTTCTTGTGATCATTTTGACCCCACGGGGTGAGATCTTGCGTGGAGACCCAGATCGAGGGAGATTATCAGTGCTCTTCTATGTCTTCCATTTCCTAATAATTGCTCCCACGGTTGATTTCTTCAAACCAAGCTGCTTACCTATTGCAGATTCAGTCTTCCCAGCCTGGTGCAGGTCTACAATTTTGTTTCTGGTGTCCTTTGACAGCTCTTTGGTCTTGGCCATAGTGGAGTTTGGAGTGTGACTGTTTTAGGTTGTGGACAGATGTCTTTTATACTGATAGCAAGTTCAAACAGGTGCCATTAATACAGGTAACGAGTGGAGGACAGAGGAGCCTCTTCAAGAAGAAGTTACAGGTCTGTGAGAGCCAGAAGTCTTGCTTGTTTGTTGGTGACCAAATACTTATTTTCCACTATAATTTGCAAATAAATTCATAAAAAATCCTACAATGTGATTTTCTGGATTTTTTTCTCTCATTTTTCTCATCCCCCTCTTCAAAGGGGGGGACACTTGACACAAACTGCTACAGACCTATATCTATCCTACCCTGCCTTTCTAAGGTCTTTGAAAGCCAAGTCAACAAACAGATTACCGACCATTTCGAATCTCACCATAACTTCTCTGCTATGCAATCTGGTTTCAGAGCTGGTCATGGTTGCACCTCAGCCACGCTCAAGGTCCTAAACGATATCTTAACCGCCATCGATAAGAAACATTACTGTGCAGCCGTATTCATTGATCTGGCAAAGGCTTTCGACTCTGTCAATCACCACATCCTCATCGGCAGACTCGACAGCCTTGGTTTCTCAAATTATTGCCTCGCCTGGTTCACCTACTACTTCTCTGATAGAGTTCAGTGTGTCAAATCGGAGGGTCTGCTGTCCGGACCTTTGGCAGTCTCTATGGGGGTGCCACAGGGTTCAATTATTGGACCGACTCTCTTCTCTGTATACATCAATGATGTCGCTCTTGCTGCTGGTGAGTCTCTGATCCACCTCTACTGTATACTTTCTGTATACTTCTAGCCCTTCTTTGGACACTGTGTTTAACAACCCTCCAGGCAAGCTTCAATGTCATTCAACTCTCCTTCCGTGGCCTCCAATTGCTCTTAAATACAAGTGAAACTAAATGCATGCTCTTCAACAGATCACTGCCTCCACCTGCCCGCTTGTCCAACATCACTACTCTGGACGGCTCTGACTTAGAATACGTGGACAACTACAAATACCTTGGTGTCTGGTTAGACTGTAAACTCTCCTTCCAGACCCACTTCAAACATCTCCAATCCAAAGTTAAATCTAAAATTGGCTTCCTATTTCGCAAACAAAGCATCCTTCACTCATGCTGCCAAACATACACTTGTAAAACTGACCATCCTACCAATCCTCGACTTCGGCGATGTAATTTACAAAATAGCCTCCAATACCCTACTCAACAAATTGGATGCAGTCTATCACAGTGCAATCCGTTTTGTCACCAAAGCCCCATATACTACCCACCATTGCGACCTGTACGCTCTCGTTGGCTGGCCCTCGCTTCATACTCGTCGCCAAATCCACTGGCTCCATGTCATCTACAAGACCCTGCTAGGTAAAGTCCCCCCTTATCTCAGCTCGCTGGTCACCATAGCATCACCCACCAGTAGCACGCGCTCCAGCAGGTATATCTCTCTGGTTACCCCCAAAACCAATTATTTCTTTGGCCGCCTCTCCTTCCAGTTCTCTGCTGCCAATGACTGGAACAAACTACAAAAATCTCTGAAACTGGAAACACTTATCTCCCTCAGCTTTAAGCACCAACTGTCAGAGCAGCTCACAGATTACTGCACCTGTACATAGCCCACCTATAATTTAGCCCAAACAACTACCTCTTTCCCTAATGTATTTATTTAATTTATTTTGCTCCTTTGCACCCCATTATTTTTATTTCTACTTTGCACATTCTTCCACTGAAAATCTACCATTCCAGTGTTTTACTTGCTATATTGTA